>NC_135851.1:1690000-2290000 GCF_029677425.1 Wolffia australiana | reverse complement strand
TCCATTCCCATGCGTTTGCCTTTTTCTTAAACATTTGTCCATGCGCAAACGTGGATGATGGTGAGATTTGGGGATAATGATGGAAATGATGAATTGGTCATTGCTCGCTGGTGGACGATAACATTGTCATCGAAATTGTCGATCTGGTTTCCAAGATTCTTCATTTTTCCAAGCCACCCATGGATGACAATGACGAGACTTAAGGATGACAATGCGTAATCTGTCATGATCTGCTCACCCTTCTTGCAATGCATCATTACTGGAATATAAGGATATCATAATATGATCGCAGAAAGTATGTATTTGTAACATGATAGGTTTGAAAAACATGTAATCAAATCAATACAAAAAAAATGATAAATAAGTAAAATATGAACACAGCGCACCCATTATGAAGCTAAGAAGGTAAGGAACAGCGAAATGCAACTCATTAGGAATGCTTTCCAGGACTGGGATCACGGGTTGCAATTGGGACCTGCCAAAAGAAGTTGCTAGAAATAAAAGATATAGATCAAATGTCAGGTTCATCGACAGAAATCAAAGATAATTTTCCAAAAAATAAAATTCAAGATCCTATTCTCACCAGGATTGCATAGTACCAAAGAAAGATCAATGGTCAGATTACGAGCAGCAACAGAAAGAGCTAAGCACCCTCCAAAAGAATCACCAACGATGAAAATCGGCCTGCTTGGTGAGCTGGCATGCTCCATCCTAACAGTGTCTTCCACAAATTTCAATAGACCTACGTAAAGAAAGCCAAAACCATAACCAAAAATCAATATCTGGATGTAATAGAAAGAAAAAATTGCAATTAACCATAACGAGAAGAAAGATACCTGATAATCATCTAACATATACGAAAAAATAATTTGAGGAAAGAGGATAAACGAAATAAATACCCGTCCAAAATGATTTTAGAAATAAAGAAGCAGAGATAAAGTAAATGGGTAAATGGGGGGATAATGTGGTAGGGAGGTAAAACCTTCATATGGTGTGCGGTCATAAACTGGGAGGTGTAGGCATCTGACCTCGAAAACCCTGTTCAAAGAAAACGACAAATCAAGAAAATATTTTAAAATACTCACACGTGCATGACATGATTATTATAAAAACATTCATTGAACAAATAAAGGGATAAAATGGGCCTTAAATTTGAACTTAATTTGATGTGTTAAGAGATCTGGGTCATGGGGAAATACAATGTGACCCCAAAAACCCAATCCAAGGAAAAAGGCAAACTAAGAAAATACTTTAAATTATTCATATGTGCGTGGTATTTCCTTTGATTCTGGCATGATAACAAAACCATTCATTGATGAAACAAAGAGAGAAAAATGGGCTTGAAGCTCAGATAGGCGTCTTCTAAGGACCTATCAAGCAAAAAAGAGAAAAGCGATGGTCCAAGATGTAGCACGAGCGGAGTAACCCACACGTGGGGAGAATTTGAAAAATAAGGCGGGAAAATCAGTTATGCATAGGAAGCTGTGAAGAGTATAAATAAAGGAGAGCAGCAGGAGGGCTTCGGGAATTTGGAATCTTGAAGTTCACTTTGGAGATCCTCCAGCGCCCGGCGTCTTCCGATTCGGCAGTCGTCATCGCGTTTCCAAGCAGTGGTCAAGATCAAATCGGCCATTGACATCTACCTCTCTTCACTTTTATTCTTTCGACTCTTGAACTGGTATTCTCTATTGTTGAGTGAAATCAGTGATTTCTTTGAATGCGTGGATTCTTGAATTAGCAGATCTGTTGTAATATTGTCCATATCGGGGTTACGACTCTGTGATCCGGCGGAGCCCTGACAAACTCGAACTTTTTTGAATGCTCTAAAGATTTGGGAAAAATATTTCATGGAAATATGGTTTGACCTCGAAAACCCTGTTACAAAAAGACAACTTAGGAACATACTTTAAAATATTCATATCTACATAGCATTGCTTTGCTTCAGGGATGAGAATAAAAACCATTCTTCAGAGAAACAGAGAGAAAAGGGCTTGAATTTTGAACTTCATTTTAAAAGTCAGAAGATCTTGGAAATCTTTTCATGGAAACGCAATCGAACCTCAAAATCCTTATCAAGAAAAAGACGACGTAAAAATATTTATATTTGCATGGATTCTGGGATGATTACAAAAACATGATTTTAATCGTTGGAATTGATCTTGCTTTTAATTGTTGAAGGATCTAGGCCAATTTTTTCATGGAAATTCAATCTGCGTCGAATGATCATACACAGCTCGCAGCGTAAATTTTCTTGCTCGGACATAATTGAAGAAAAGGCTAAAATTATAAAAAAAAAATCCCCTAATAGCCAAGAACATGAAAAAGACGTAAGATTTCTTAATGTTCTAATATAAGGGGGCCTTACTTTCCAAGAGATCTGTGGTGGAGAATCAGTCCTAGACCAACCCCATCAGCGCCTGCACAGGGACACAAAAGAACATATTTAGTCATTGTATCTCATCTCATTTCTCATAATTTTTCCCTATACAGAGATTGTGAGAGAGAGAGAGTTGAAGTCGCTGGGGGAGACATGGGCACTTCTGCAAATAAAGATAGCACAAGCAAGAGAGAGAGAGAGAGAGAGAGAGAGAGAGAGAGAGAGAGAGAGAGGAAGAGGGAAAGAGCGAGACAGAGATGAAAATGAAGATATAGAGAGAAGAGAAGAGAAAGAGGGAGAAGAGAGACATTGAGAGAGAGTTTGTGAGAAAGAGAGAGAGAGAAGAGTAGAAAGAGAAGAGGAGAGGGAGATGAGGAGAGAAAGCGAGAGAGTTTCTGAGAAAGAGAGAGAAGAGTAGAAAGAGAAGAGGAGAGAAAGAGAGAGAAGAGAGACATCAAGAGATAGTTTCTGAGAAAGAGAGAGAGAGAAGAGTAGAAAGAGAAGAGGAGAGAAAGAGAGAGAAGAGAGACATCGAGAGATAGTTTCTGAGAAAGAGAGAGAGAGAAGAGTAGAAAGAGAAGATGAGAGAAAGAGAGAGAAGAGAGACATCGAGAGAGTTTCTGAGAAAGGAAGAGAGATAAGAGTAGAAAGACATCTAGAGAGTCTATGAGAAAGAGAGGAGAGAAGACAGAGAGAGAGAGAGGAGTAAAAAAAGAAGAGAAGAGGAGAGAAAGAGAGAGGAGAGAATTTCTGAAAAAGAGAGACAGAAAAGAGCAGAAAAAGAAGAGAAGGAGAAGAGGAGAAAAAGAGAGAGAAGAGAGACATTGAGAGAGAGCTGGAGGTAGCTAGAGAAAGAGAGAGAAGGGAGACATCGAGAGAGAGTTTGTGCGAAAGAGAGCTAGAAAGAGAGGGAGAAGAGGAGAGACATCGAGAGAAAGTTTGTGAGATAGGTAGAGAGATAGATAGAGAAGGAGAGCTGGAGACAGAGAGAGAAAGAGAGATAAGAGGAGAGACATCTAGAGAGAGAGAGTTTGTGAGATAGGTAGAGAGATAGATAGAGAGAGAGCTGGAGACAGAGAGAGAAAGAGAACTAAGAGGAGAGACATCTAGAGAGAGAGAGTTTGTGAGATGAATAGAGAGATAGAGAGAGAAAGAGAGAGAAGAGGAGAGACATCTAGAGAGAGAGAGTTGGTGAGATAGGTAGAGATATAGATAGAGAAGGAGAGCTGGAGACAGAGAGAGAAAGAGAGAGAAGAGGAGAGAGACATATAGAGAGAGAGTGTGTGAGATAGGTAGAGAGATAGATAGAGAGAGAGAGCTGGAGACAGAGAGAGAAAGAGAACTAAGAGGAGAGACATCTAGAGAGAGAGAGAGAGTTTGTGAGATGAATAGAGAGATAGAGAGAGAAAGAGAGAGAAGAGGAGAGACATCTAGAGAGAGAGAGTTGGTGAGATAGGTAGAGATATAGATAGAGAAGGAGAGCTGGAGACAGAGAGAGAAAGAGAGATAAGAGGAGAGACATCTAGAGAGAGAGAGTTTGTGAGATAGGTAGAGAGATAGATAGAGAGAGAGAGCTGGAGACAGAGAGAGAAAGAGAACTAAGAGGAGAGACATCTAGAGAGAGAGAGAGAGTTTGTGAGATGAATAGAGAGATAGAGAGAGAAAGAGAGAGAAGAGGAGAGACATCTAGAGAGAGAGAGTTGGTGAGATAGGTAGAGATATAGATAGAGAAGGAGAGCTGGAGACAGAGAGAGAAAGAGAGATAAGAGGAGAGACATCTAGAGAGAGAGAGTTTGTGAGATAGGTAGAGAGATAGATAGAGAGAGAGAGCTGGAGACAGAGAGAGAAAGAGAACTAAGAGGAGAGACATCTAGAGAGAGAGAGAGAGTTTGTGAGATGAATAGAGAGATAGAGAGAGAAAGAGAGAGAAGAGGAGAGACATCTAGAGAGAGAGAGAGTTGGTGAGATAGGTAGAGATATAGATAGAGAAGGAGAGCTGGAGACAGAGAGAGAAAGAGAGATAAGAGGAGAGACATCTAGAGAGAGAGAGTTTGTGAGATAGGTAGAGAGAGCTGGAGGGAGAGAGAGAGAAAGAGAAAGAAGAGGAGAGACATCTAGAGAGAGAGAAGAGAGACATCGAGAGAGAGTTTGGGAGAAAGATAGAGAAAAATGGAGAGAGACAGAGAGAGCTAGAGAGAAAGAGAGAGAGAGAGACAGAGAGACAGAGACAGAGAGAGCTAAAGAGAGAGAGAGAGAGAGAGAGAGAGAGAGAGAGAGAGAGAGAGAGAGAGAGAGAGAGAGAGAGAGATACCAGGCAAGAAGAGGAGCAACGGAGAGCCTTCGAGAGGTGCACCGCACTCCAAAGGACAGAACCAGCGAGGCCCTCCGCCGTCTGGCTTGATAATATCCCGAGCCCATTCCAAATAATCCTTCACGCTCGCCTGCCCAAACCCATCCTCGTACAACGCTCTGAGATTCTCTCTTCTTCTTTCTTCTCCGGAAACAGCCCCCTTCACAACTCCGTCGCCCTCCACTCTCTTCTCCACGCCGTTTACGACTATCCCCACCTCTGTAGAAGACAAGGACTGCGTAGAAAACCTCTCCATGGCCATCTTCGCCGTGAATTTCCTTGCTTTTCTACTTGGGAATGTCGAGGCGGCTCCTCCGAAGGGCAATGAGACGGTGGCCGCCATTGTTGGAAGCCCAATTCTGCTTCTGGGTCAGCTCGAAATCCGGCCAGAAGAGAGTTTGGTCTTCTGGGTCTGCTCGAAACCCAGTAAAAAGAGGATTTGCTCTTCTGGGTTGCAAGCAATTCCAGCAAGAAGAGAGTTTGGTCTTCTGGGTCTGCTCGAAACCCAGTAAAAAGAGGATTTGCTCTTCTGGGTTGTAAGAAAATCCAGCAAGAAGAGGTTCTGCGCTTCTGGGTCGGCTCGAAACCCAGCAAAAAGAGGATTTGCTCTTCTGGGTCTGCTCGAAACACAGCAATAAGAGATTCTGCTCTTCTGGGTTGCTTTCAATCTCAGAGAAAACCGCGATTTGCTCTCCTCTGATTCTGCTCGAAACCCAGCAAGAAGAGATTCTGCTCTTCTGGGTTGCTTGCAATCTCAGAGAAAACTGCGATTTGCTCTCCTCTGATTCTGCTCGAAACCCAGCAAGATTAGGATTTGTTCTTCAGGGTTGCAATCAAACTCAAAGAAAACCGCGATTTGCTCTCCACTGACTCTGCTCAAAACCCAGCAAGAAGAGATTTTGCTCTTCTGGGTCGCTTGCAAACTCAGAGAAAGCTGCGATTTGCTCTTCTCCGACTCTGCTCGAAACCCAGCTAGAAGAGATTTGCTCTTCTCGGTTGCTTGCAGGCTGAGAGAAAGCCACGAATATCCCACTTTAGAGAGCTAATTTATGTCTCTCTGGAGGAGTTTCTTCTACCGTGGAGAAACAGGCACCAGCAAACTGGAAGGAGAGAGAACAGAAGAAGACAACGCCGCTACTGGCCACCATTGTCAGGGAGAGAGAATTGGAATTCCAAGAAAACATGTGATGGGTAGTGAGATGGAGAAGAACAGCTCTTTTTCCAAGGATTCTTCATTTAGTAGTTGTATAAAATTGCTCTGGTTAACCTTTCAACAGCAATTTTCACTTATTTCATGTGGCCCAAGGGGATCCATAATTATTGTGTTAAAGAAATGAACGGCTACTCGACTGGTCAGCTCATGGCCATGTGAAGGGCTCTATGCCTTTTATTTTGGCACCGATTTGACCAGTTTTTTTTTCTGGTTTGTTTGTTTGGTCAATTCTCTGATGATTAACAGTTATTTGATGTATAAAGCATTGCATATTTTTTTGTTGTCTGTTGTTGACTAAGTAAATTATCTGATGATTAACATTTATTTGATGTATTACGCATTATATATTTTTTTTGTATTATGTTGGCCACTAAGTTAATTATCTGATTATTAACAGTTATTTGATGTATTATGCATTATATTTTTTGTATTATGTTATTCACTAAGTAAATTCTCTGTTGATTAATAGTTATTTGATGTATAATGTTTGTGATTCCCTGTTGTCTACTAGGTCAATTCTCTGATGATTACTACTTATTTGATGTGTAATACCTTGGATATTTTTTGTATTCTGTTATTCAGTAGGTACATTCTATGATGAATAATAGATTTATGATGAATAACTCTTTGTATATTTTTTGTATTATGTTGTTTACTATTTTAATTCTCTGTTGATTAATAGTTATTTGATGCATACCCCCTTTTATGTTTGTGGTTTCCTGTTGTTTACTAGGTCAACTCTCTGATGATTAATAGTAATTCAATGTGTAACGCCTTAAATATTGGTTGTATTATGTTATTCTCTAGGTCCATTCTATGATCACTGATAGTCATTTGATGTATAATCCTTATATATTTTTTGTGGTTTGTTGTTAACTAAGTAAATTATCTGATGATTAATAGTTATTTGATGTATTACGCATTGTATATTTTCTGTATTATATTATGTACAAAGTAAATTCTCTGTTGATTAATAGTTATTCGATATATAACCCCTTTTATGTGTGTGGTATCTTGCTGTTTACTATGTCAATCCTCTGATGACAAATAGTATTTTGTTATTCACTAGGTACATTCTATGATGCATTATAGGTATTTGATGTATAACTCCTTGTAGATTTTTTATTATGTTGTGACCTAAGTCAATTCTCTAAAAATTAGTAGTTATTTGATGTATAACTTGTATACTTTTTGTATTATGTTATCTCTATGTCAATTCTCTGATGATTACTAGTTATTTGATGTATAACTCCCTGTATATTTTTTGTATTCCGTTGTTTAGTAGGTAAATTCTCTGATGATTAATAGTTATTTGATGTGTAACACCTTGCATATCTTTTGTACTCTGTTGTTTGCTTGGTACATTTTCTAATGCTTAATAGTTATTTGATGTGTAATGCCTTGTATGTCTTTTGTATCCTGTATTAGAATATTTGTGCACATAGCTATACAGAACCCATGCTACACTTTGGAGCTTAGATTGGGGTAAAAAAATTGGTCCTTCAGTGACCCATACTCTTTTTTGTATCAAGGGTCATGTTAGTATTTATTTTAATTTATCAGATATGACTACGAAGATTGAAAATATGTAATGGTTGATGCAAGTAGAAAGTGATGCCTAATAAGGGGATGAGTTTAGTTTTAACTTATATTGAATCTGTTTTATACGGAATCTAGGCATTTGTGCTCCATGGTATCATAAATAATTTTTAAATATGATGTTCAAGGTAATATTGGTCAATGCTTTATTCAATATGTATGTCTATTATGATGAGGGAAGGATAAGAAGGCAACAGCTTTTAAAATGCTTTCCATATTCTTCTCCCCATTAATTGTTATCATCTCAGTTTTGTATTCTTTCCATCAACTTTCTCTTCCCCCCCCCCCCAAATCCAAATTCCATACTATTTTCCTTATTCGTCTACTAGACCTGATAGTATAATTTTCCTTGAGACCTAAGCCTAATCAGTAATATACACAAGTCCTCTAAGGCCAAACTTTTGTTACATTTTCTGCATTGGCATTACCCACACAAGCTTCTTCACGGGTTGTTGCACTTCGGTTGTAGTTCAATGATGATGTTCACCTTTTCTACCATTATTAATATTTCTATGAAGGATGGATTTAACTTATTTATTTAAAGTGCATTATTGGTAGAGTGATTTTTTTCTTCTTTGAATCAATCAATTTTGATTAATCATGAGTTCTCGTTTGGGACCTTAATTGTCTCTAGGATTTTCAATTCTTATGTGTTGATAATAGGTGTAAGTTTTTTGGTAAAAGTTGGGATAATGATCCAATTTTACATAATATTCACATTAAATTTCTATTGGGTGAGGTTCAGTCCATAAGGCACGATGAATTTAGTTGATTCATGTCCAATAATTATAAAAAAGGGATGGATGTGATGTGATGTGATGATATCTAATGATAAAATATTTTATACTTTCTAGATTTTTATATACATCTAGGAGTCCGTATGACAAAAGTAATATTATCTAGCTTATTATATTTTTGTAAATATAGTTAATAAATTAATAAAAATATTTATAACTACTAATTATGCATTCAATTATTATTATAAGTGGTGTTCCGGCTCATCATATAAAGATGAGCCATATTTGATTAACATTTGCATTTAAGAGGATGAAAATTGGTAAGACTAGAGAAGTATAAGAGGTTTTGAGATAGAGAGTCCAAGAGGAATGAATTTTGAGAAACCCCAATTTGAGGCAAAAATGTGGATAATATGATTGGATAGTGCATATATTACAACATTTGCATATATTATAAATCTTCAATAATTTTAAAATATGTAGAGCATAACGACGAACAATGAATGATCTAAAGTTGAAAGAGGTAAAAAATTATTGACTCTGATTCATATTAAGCTCTTCAAATTATTTGTTTGTTAGGTGAAGCTTCACTTAATTCTATCATTCAAAGGCTTCACTCTCTCAAGAAGATAAACCATATCTTATTTGTATATCATTCAAATTGAAGAGAATAAATAACAGACTAATGGAGAGGCTTTCTCTTGAGACAGGCGCCGCTAGGTACTGATAAGATTGATGGGAGATATCTGAGAAAAAACAATAAAGTGAGATTCGTAGAACCCAAAATTTAATAGAAACAAGTATTCATCTGGCCATCATCTTTATTTTATCTTATTCTCCTAGGTTTTCGAGCAATTGCATACATTTAGATTGGTCCCATGGCAGATGAGGTGCATTTCCATGATGTCCTTGGGATTTTCATTTTAAGTTCATTTTGATAATCTATGGATGGGATAATCTGTAAAGCCAGGCATCCATTACGTCATTCTTCAGAAAACCAGGGACCCAAATTATCCATGGGATTATCCTAAATTCTTGATCCACAAAGAAGTCCACGTGATCCTCCTAAATCCTATGACCAAATCAGAAGTGCATTCATTCAAATTATTCATCACATTATACACTTAAGACTTTCTGAAATTGATGTCAGACATCCTCGAGGACGTCATCCGGTCGGCACTGAGTATGATGGCTCGGTACCGATAAAGGGTAGTGGTATCAAACATTGACAGTGTCATCGTTTGACGGGTAAACCCTAACGGGTTGATGTGACTACAATGTAATGAATGAATGTCCTACGTTGTACGTGCAGGCTCCGACTTGAGGGAGGCGCCGAGCTCCAAGCTTGGACAGGGTCATCGGGTGTCGGCAACGGTGGCCTCTTGAACCTCGTCGGAGCGACGAAGGCATCTACGGCCGAACTGAGTCAATCCGTAGGGCTCGCACGCAACAGACTGTCTCGTCTGTACCGGTAAGACACTCAAATATGTCATAGTTTCTCACAAAACCTGTCTCACCTACCTAGCCCGAGCGCGATGGAGTCAAGACAAAAATTTACTGCAAGAGATAACTAAACGAGCGACAGGAGAAGATGGCGTACCTCGTCGGCGTGGCTTGTGGTGCAGAGTTTGTTAACGGTTGGCAATGGTCAAAGCGGTTGGGGCGGAGAGGCGTCGGAGAGCGAACAGAAGCTCGACGAGCGAAGGATGATGCTGGAGCTATAGGTAAAGGTTGAAGGAGTCGAGGAGACGAGCGAGGCAGTGGTCATGGCTCCACCCAGCCAAAGGTCTTAGTGGGCGTAACCTAGAGGTTGCACACTGTCGACGAAGATGGAAACTTTGGCGAGCAGGCGGCAATGGGCGGATCCACCTTCTAAGCAAGATACCCGACCGGTCGCAGAACGACTGTCAGGGTAGTATGGTCGGTCGATCAGACTCACTGTACTCCGGGAGGTTCGCCTCAATAGCAGTGGGCTAACCGGCGTAGTGTGAGTCAGTTAGGGGTGTCTCAACTCAGTGGTGACGTAGGTCGAGCACCTGGCGGGGAAGTGTCACGAGTGACGAGCTTCAATGGCCAGGAGTTCGTACACCGCTGTCCAAGGGACGGGCGACACTGATTCGGAGGCCCCGGGAGTGTCATGCCACCTGTGTCAGTAGGAGAGGTGAATGGCGCAGACCGTGGGGTTGGGATGAGGTCGCCCAACAGTCCCACGGATTGAACAACAGCTGGCACTTGCATCCCTTGCTCTCGCAAGTTATCAGCGCCAGTGATCGGGGTCCGCGTGCTTGATTGGCCTGCGAGGAGCCTAGCTTCCAATTGACGAGCACCTTGGCATCTGAGTCTTCTTCTCACAATTTACCTGCGCCAGCGGCCAAGGTCAGTGAGCCTAGGCCACCTGGCGAGGAATCCAAATTCCCTTTACAAACGACCAATTGCCTGTCCACTTGGGGCGTTCTGCCAGGTCGTGAGCCACGAATTAAGCAGTCACTGTGGAGTAAGTCCTTTGATCCTCTCACGGAAGTAGCTGGGCAGAACGCCTGCCGTGAGATTGGACAAGGGGATCGTTCAGCAGTGCCGATGGTCGTCCGGCTGTACAGCTGCAACGGAAACTCAATTGGGCGAGTCGGGAGTTCCTTCCTGAACCACCGAATGTCCTCGAATTACCGGAGCTGGAATCCCCAACAGAAATCAAACACTCACGCAGCGATTAGGAGGCGGGAGAGGCTTGCAAGCAGGTTGATCCCTTTCTCCAGTCCTCCTCGTTCTCCTTCAACTCCTCCCTCCTCTGTATTCTTCTCTGAACGAGGGAGGGAGACCAGAGAGAACAACAATACGATATAATTCTTCTTCCTTTTCTGCCTCTTAGGGCACCCCCCTCTTCCTTTATATAGGGGGGAGGAGATGGGCCCTTAAGTGGGTCAACAAGGGGGGGGGAATAGGGTCCATTAGGGGGCCCTTATATAATGGCCCCCCTCATTACAAAATAAAGGGGGAAATTAAAATAAATAAAGAAAAGACCAAGGGGATAAGGGAGGGGGTCCAAATGACTAAGGACCCCTTCCCATGATGGTGAAAACATGGGCAAAGGACTCATCGCAGGGTAACGAAAACAGGACGACGAGAGCGGAAAAACACAAAAACACAACAAAGGAAAAAATGATGAAATCAAACTACGATAATCAAGCACTCTCACCCGGCTGTCGATGACGATGGCGGGCGGCGCGGACGACGTCGTTGATGAACCTTGATGGCGTGCGCCATCAGGAATTTACCCAAGTCATTCACACATAAAGCCTTGGATTTTTATGGAATGAAAGCCTTGGAAAATGTTTATCAAATCTAATGAAAATAAAAGATGATATTTTATTGAATCTAAGGGCAAGTGAGATTATTCAAAAACCCATAAAATACAATTAAAATAAACTTAAAAAACAAACATATCATAAAACCAATACATGACATTAAATAACATGCAATGTGAATAATTATCTCCTTTAAACTCCTTTAAACTCTCAAGGAAATTTTTTAATCCCATGTTAAACCTATATTTTCATTATTAAATTCATAATAAGCTTCTTTATAAATTTATGAACAAAAAATCTATACTAAAAATGTTTTTATTAAATATTTCCTTGAAAATTTTCATTAAAAGTTTCTATGAAATATTTTAGAAATAATTTTCATCAATTTTTTTGAGAAAAAATAATTCGATAATTTTTTTTAGAAAATGTCAAACGCATTTCATAATAAAATTAATGAATAGCTTGCCTAGTTTTGATTTCAGATCTTAAGATTATGATAACCTTTTGTTCAATGTTATCAAGATTGCCATTATTAACATATATTTATATGTATAATGTCTTATCAAGATTATATGATGAAAATCCTAGTCATTTGATCACATGATACATATCATTTGCTCGATTGTAGTGGATTTCCCACCTCCAACTTCAAATGAGAGTTTAGTTCATCTAAGAGGTGAGATGGATCTAATCTTGATATCCATGAATTCACTTTGAAGTGTAGAAAACGTTTGCTCCATATTTTGATCTCAGCTTGAAAACATCATGATCACAAAGACCTCAAATATACATGAAAATCTCTTCCTAAATATTATTGGCCTTACAAAAGAGGTTCTTTTGTAAGCTTGTGAGAGACTGCTATGCAGAGGTGTTTGATTTTTAAAAGAGCTTAATGGCCTTAATTACAATGGTGAAATTTCAACTACTTACATTTATATTCATCAAAATATAAATGTAAATATATTACTTTATATTGGATAAAGACTAACAACTAGGAATCAACCTTTGACTTTTTGTGTTAATTGAGGGAGTCAATGATTTGAATTGGGAATAGTCTCTTATTTGAGTTGAAATATTCTTAGTCAAGAAGCAAATAATTTTGAGTCAAAAATTGTCTCATGAAGATTCGTAGCTTGACTCCATAAGAGTATGATGTAACATGACGTGCCGAGATCGAGCGGCTCGTGTTACACCATAGGGGCATTAATGTGCAATGTGATGTGATGATATAATATGATGCATATATTTTCAAATTTAACTAAGAAACACGCAAGGGACCGGATGATATGAGACGAGATCAGTTAACAGCACGGAGAATGATCTAGGCACGATCAAGCTCTTAATGATCTACGTGTTCAATTTGAACGGCCTACGGAGTAGGGGACAATCACTGTCTGTAAGTGTCCTCCTCCGTCCCCATGAAAAAACGTAATCCGACACCGACGAAGAAAGTTCCTAACTCAAAGACGGTGGCTAAATGTATGTCATGTATCAAAATCTCGAGGCAGTAGAGTAGACGAATAAGATAGCACTGAGGGATGTAATATTACTGCAAAAACAAGGGGGGAGGGCTCTGACTTGTAGGCAGATAGCCTGGGCGTTGGTGCAACACGAGGCAGCTTGGACTGGAGTCGCCCATGGTGGTCCCCTACCAAGATCCAGCCGGACATCTCCGGATTAATACGATCAATTTAGCAATCTTCCAGGTGAGAGTATTGAGGACGAGAATTCCCGCACGGCAACTGAATGGATTTGTTGTAGTTACTAGTGCGTTGACGGACAATAGCGTCACAGAAATTAAAACTAAGCGGGGTCGGCTTGCACTTGTGAATTCCGTTACCCTTCACTATCTTGATCAGGAAAGATCGTAGATTGCATAGGCCATCTCGCTATGTACAAAGGTAGGGTTCCACAGCATGCATCAGGCTCTAAGAATATCCTTGGTTTGGGGTGTAACTTGGCCCATGTGATCGAGAGGGATGGAATCGCGTCCACAAAAATCTGTGATGTCTCTCAGGACAGATTTGAGTCAGATGCAGGCGGAGAAGAATATGGACCGATGATCGTCAATCCAAGAGGAGATGGCCGGCCGAAAATGCTAGGGTGGGGTCCCGATTAGTGGCAGTGAAACTTTGGCTTCATTAACCGGGTAGTTCCGAGCGTCGACCGTGAGATACACGAACTTCATCGAACGATGGGAAAGACGACCGGCCAACAACGATCGTGGCGGTCCCCAGGTGAAGAGCAGAGTACCTGAGATCTTCGTAGGTCGACGAAGGTTCCACACACTGAACACGGTGATGCCCAAATACTCCCAATGACGGGAGAACGGGAAGCCTAGGGTACACTGAATAAACTCTCTATTTTTGTCAAAAAACAACTGCATTCAACAACTTCAGATCTGGTTCTTCCAGCAAACATAGCATAACTCCCATGTCCACCCCTGCCCCATTTACCTATAGTAGGGAAGTGGCAGTTAGGGGTGGCTAATGAGCCCTTTTAAGAGGAAGCTTATTGGGCTTCCCTTAAAAGGGTCTTTTAGGGGGAAAAGAGAAGTCAACATGGACTCTCTTTCCCCCCCCCCTTGGAAGGTACAATTAGAGCACTAAACAACAAACACATACAAGGGGAGGCCTGTACTCACACAGGAGGGGCCTCCCTACAATCCAGAGACGGCGAGAAGGAACTTAAACATCCAGAGATGGACCCTTACACGAGGAGCGAGCCGTCAAAAGAAAAGAACACAAAGGGACACGACACGTACCAAGACGACGCGAATGCAGCTTCTCAAACCTGGTAGTGGAAATGTGGGTTGTTCACGTTGGCTCGGGCTTTGCAAAGTGGCTGGTGACCAGTCTGGATGGGCTCGACTGGATGGTCCTCCATCATCCTCCCAGAGGTGAATTGGATAAACTCGACATATATGACATCTAGTGATGTTTTCACTAAGAATGAGAATGCATAATTAGAAGAGTCATGATGGTGACAAGGATAGAAGGAAATTTGAGATGAATGCTGGATTGGGAAATGAGGAACAAGGGATTTTGTGAAGCCTACTGGTGGGAGTCAAAGTGAATGCCAAGGACAAAGCAGACACTTCAAGTGATGGAAATATATGTGGCTGCCAAGCCAATCACATGTTCCATAACTTGTCAATATATTCACTATCATGCATGTGTGATGCTTATAATGAAGTTAACGAATACATAATCCAATTTAGTGACTTAGGATCAGATCATAATATGTAGATATCATTAATCTTTAAGCATGTGCTCTAAATATCCCTATTTGAATGGTAGTTGAGAAGGACCTCAAAATATATGGATGAAAAACACTATCTTGTCCCACCCATATAATGGGTATGGCCGATCCCACAGCCATTAGTGTGGAGATACTAAGGACAAAGTGGGTCCTCTTTAGTAGAAAAAAGTTCACTAAATGGATCTATATCAATCCCTAAATGGTATTGTACTAAACTGTCAATCAAGTTGATTCGCATCATGGTTGTGTAATTGGTCCTTAGAATTGAGACACCAGAGAGGTATTGTAGATGAACAGTTGCACTTTAACTATGACCTAGTCGTTCCTAATTTTGGAATTTTAAATATTGTTAGCTCAGGTATATTAAGAAGGTCAAAAATTATTGAGCGGTCAAGATGGGATTTGTCATGTCTAAATATTAATGGCTGTTATGTGGTCGTCAGGACAATCACACTTATATGCTATTTTAATTTTATTCAAACAAATATTTATTCATTATTATTCTGATGTGATGTTTATAATGAAGTATGTGAATAAATGCAGTGACTTAATGAATTATGATGATATCAATGCAGTGATCACTCATTTTAAACAAATATTCTAAATATTCTTATTTGATGGACATCAAATTATCCTAAAATAATATCACTACTGATTCTATTTAATACAATAAGATAATATCATTATTATGGAGACACTAAGGACATACAGTGGGTTCACTTTAGGGAAAGAGTTCACCCAATTGATCCATGTGAATCCCTAAATCGTATCATACCTAAACATCAATCATGTTGACTCATGCCCTAGTCGTATAAGTGGTATGTTGATTGAGACATATAGTGCATGGACATTTATGTTTTGGCTAGGACATAGTAGTCTCTAATCAGATGATTCAAATGTTTATTAGCTCGAATATACCAAGATGTACACGAAAGTGATTGAGTGATCAATTTGAGATTGCTTCAAGGAATAAGACACATTGAATCCCTGCCCCTAGTACTAGAGATATTCAATTATGGGTTCTCTAATGACCCCCTTTATGCATTAGTCCTAACTGGAATGGCATATTAGGTTTTGACGGTTGACTATACCATAAGACATTCAAATGTGTTATGCATATATAGTAACCGATGATGGAAAAGGTTTCATGAGAAAGTTTAATTAATACATTCAATCTTCTCAATTAGAGACCAAGTGTAGTTTAGGACCCCACCGGCTGGGATTTTTAACCAAGCAATTGGGTTAAACTGATTCATTATTATAATCTACATGTCAACATAGTTAATTAGGTTGGCCAACAAATATTAGTGTGTCATTTATGTTATGAATTAGACTGATACATAGGCCCAGAGGATCACACAATGAATATTGGCAGATATACATGAAGTTGTAAGGATTTTAAAAAAATTATCTAAATAAGTATAAATAGAGGGACCACTCATTTCAGGTGTGCATGCCAACCAGATCCAAACACTCACATTTCTTCCCATCTTCTAATTACACTCACTCCATTAGTGAGACTTGATGGTGAGAGGATCAACTAGATCCTCAAAAAGATTTGGAGATGAATAGGAGGAAATCCTTTATCACATCGATCGTGTGGTTATGTGCATAGTTTAGACTTATGAATGGTTTTAAGAAGAAACTCTCCCAAAAATAAAGTCAAGGTCAGAATCAGCTCCCCACAAGGTAATTTGATTATATGTTATTTTATAGATCAGTTATTAAGTTTTTTACATCTTATGCTACTTGAAAAAGTGTTTTTTGGTACTAAATCAAAGCCCAAGAACCCAACCAGTATAAGGGGAGATAACTCAAGGAAGACGATGCCATGAAGTCCTTCTCCAATGTAGTAGAATATCAGAGAACAGTTTCTACCATGATTTCCCAATGCATCAGTGCTAACTCAAATGACTTTTTTAAGGTTTGATTCTTAACTCGTCCAAGGAGCCTCAAGCAGATGAGGAATTTCTCAACTTATCACTTTCGTAGGCTTTCAAATTTTATTCATTGCAATTTTAATATAAATTTTTTTCATCATGCCACATGCTCCTATGCATTAACATAAAGTAATTAGTTTATTATGGCATCATGTTTTTTAGGGAATTGGGGGTTTTATTGGTAAAGACCAACCTCAATTGTGTAGAGGAATATTAAATAAAAAAGATAAAAAACCAATTACGTAGAAAAACCAAAACAATACCCTTGCATGAATTAGATATATGATTTGTTAGTTCTTCAAGTGAGAATCTTTATGCCATTAATATGTTCATCCTCTATAAATATCCATGCGATCTTCAGAGTGTTGTATCTCCTATTCTTTTTACAAACTCTGGTTTTGGAAACCTCTAGTCTCCATTGGACAAAACACTCAAGGAAGAATATGATAATTAAGAGGGGTGGGCTCAAACTGACTCCCATGGTATCAAATGAGGGTGCCCCCCTCTTTTTATACTATATGGGAACATTTTTCATAAAAGTCCTTGGGAAAATTTCTAAAATTTCCACATCTCTAGGAACAATTAATAAAAGTCCCCAAACTTTGAGTACATCCACTACATCTAAAACCTTGTGCACGTGACCTCGAGGACCATCTATCAGTATAGTCAATTACTTCAATGGCCCAGTAATCTTTATCAGGCCAAAATTATTAATTAATTATATCACATAAAGATTAATTTACTATATCACTTATTAATGAAGGACCTTTTTCATTTAATCAACTAGTTAAGTCATTAGCGTGTAGGCTGCCAAGCAACACCTTTTTTCCTAGAATATATAAAAGAGTATACCAAATCTCTAATGGAACCTTTACCATCATTGGTGTAATGTGTATGCATAATCCCTCATCCTTGTGAGACTCTCGAATGATTTAGGGTATGGTCTATCCTGAAATCCTAATTGGTATTATGATAATTATTGATGGATGACAAAATCATTAGAGAAAAAATTCTCTAACATGTCTACTAACCTGACCAGGGATTTAGATACATCATCTTCATATAGTCGATCTCCTATAGTACCAAAGGTTGCTGCATCTGAGTGATGAAGGCAAATTCCGATGTAATTTTTCTGTCACTGTAAATTCAATCTTCCCTAATAAAATAAATTTTTAAGAAAAGAAAATTCATCAAAATATGTATAGGACTGAGGTTATCTCCATTGGGACTAGACTTTAGAGGGTAGGCTAATACTTGAGTTAGGGTAAGGGAAGAGCAGATGAATATGTAATCAATAAGAGGAATTAAGTATAAAATAAAAGCTGTGTTTAATTAATAGTAGTGATATGATGGTAATGAGATAGAAGATAAGTAGTGAGTGGAAGAAAGTAATTAGAGGAAGATAGAACTTAAGGTGATATGTAATTGTAAGTAATAGTGAAATAGTGTTAGGGAGAACTAGAAAAGAGAGATGTATTATTGTTATAATAAATGATATTTATATCATTAGTAGGTTTAATATATTTTATAGATATTGGAGATAGTGAATAAGTGGAAGAAGGAAATTACTTTTTAGTATTGTAATGAGAGGATGTGTTAAGATGGGTTGCGGAAGAGTTATATAAGATTAATAAGCTAGAGAGAGAGCAATAATATACTATTCTTAATATAACATATGTAGGTAATTATTTTAGTTAATAGTAGATAATGAGAAAGTTAGGAAATAGATGTATTAATGAGTGTTTGTTTAGTTTTATACAGAGTAATGAGGTAAGAAAGATTTATATATGATACAAGCTTAAGATAGATAGATGAGAAAATAGGCATTGTCAAAATTTATAAGAATTAAGTAACTAGATAGATAGGATATGTTTTAATATATAAAATAGTTTAATTAACTAGATAGAGAGATAGGTTGAGAGAAGATAGAAGGATTATGATGATTAATAAAAGAAATAAGATAGGAGGATTGTAAGAATGTTTTTATATTATTTTGTGTCAATGTATATCTTATAATAATAGAAATAAGGCTTATATAAGTAAATATGTTTAATAATTATTTTAAAATATTTTTGTATAAAATAAAATTGAAACAAAACAGTGGAAAATTTGGGGAAACAATTGACGCCCAGTAGGCATTTGTGAAAAGGCTTTAATGAGGCTGCAATATTAAGTTCTGATGAAATCCTATATATCTTTGGACTGAAAATTATTAGATCAAGGATGATCATAAACTGTTGTTCAACCATATTAAGTTAGGAGAAATACCAGATATGCTTTGATTTGAAGGGGTGAGGGTGCCGATTGCTGCCCCCAAACATCAATTTTGCAATTTTTCATTCTCTTCTACTCCGTGTTGGCGCAGATTTTCACTGGCCTACACCCTCTCAAATGCTGTCCTGGGCATTTGAAGCCATAAGGGAGGTGTCAGGCCTCTCCCTTGCCTTGTCCCACTACTGGAAGGGTCTTCCATCTCTGCCTTGGATCTAGATCAAGAGATGACATTGGGTGGCGTAGATTGCTTATAAAGCCTAGTAAGGACCAATAAATCTGCCTCTTGCCATCTAATATCCTTAAGAGTTGGACCAACGGTTGCAATTAAATTGCAACAGTTTTAATTAAGTAGTCCACCCACTGGACACATCACTTGTCCTTGTCAAAAAATCATGCCAGCTGCCTTCTTCTTGATTTGCCGACTCTTGTGGGCAAGTTGTCCATGTTAGTGGCTACAGCCAATTAGAAGCCTACAATAGAAAAATAAATTAATAACCACGAGAAGATTTCATCTTCCAATATTTCTTAAGAATATTGAATGACTGAGTGATGAGCCGAAAATAGGGGTAAAAACTATGCAATTTTTAGCCCTTGTCGTTGTGGATTTTGGCTTATGCAATAAAATTTATAAGAACTCCACTTAAGACGTATAGTGATAAGTATGAGTGTCGTCCAAGGGAGGCAAGTAGGAATTTCAATTTGATTTTATTTTTGGTGTTTTAGATCCTAAATAGAGTGAATTTGATCTTCAATGAGGATCAAGTCACCCTAATTAGGTGAGAATTTAGAGAGGGGGATAGAAGAGATGGGAAGACTAGAAGAATTAAGGGCTCTAAATTTCCTTCTTTGATCCTAATTAAAGGATCCAAGAAATCATTTAGAGAGGTTGAAAGAGGGTTCTTAAAATGAGTTGGGTTGATTTTTGCAGATTGATAATTCAGAACTAAAATGGGGGAAATTGAGAATTCTAAGAATTAAAACTAATTTTTTTTTTTATAATTTTATTTTGTAATGCAATTGAATGCCCAGGTAAAATTCCTCAATTTCTCCTCTCAATCCTAATCAGGGCTTGTACATGCCGCTCAAGCCAAGCGATTTAGAAGTTCAGACTAGAATGGAGATGAAGAAACAAACAACTTAACCTATTTCATTCAAAATGCACAAAAGTTTGAATACAATGAAAGAAAAAAATACCAAAATTGTTGATCCAGGCTGGGACTCCTCTCTGTCTTGCAGCTGTGATGAAGCACCCTCCAGAATGAGCCCCTCCTCTCGAAATTCAGCTTTTATACCTAGGTCACATGGTAAAAATCACCATTTTACCCCCATTTAGTAATTAATTTTTATCTATCAATGTAGGCTAGATCTGAGTGATCCAATCATACAGATAGAAAGAAGGGATCAAGACGAGCAAATCCATAAAAAATCATCTCAATCGGACTTCAGGATCAAAAGTTATTAATAAATCAATTTTAAACCAATTTAATCCATTGGATTAAAGTTTGATTTATTTAATAATACACGCCATGACGTGTCGACAGCCCATTGGCTGCGACGTTTTAAATTCTTTTGGCGGATGCTCTCTCGTGGCGCCACGTACCCCCTGCGAAAAAAAAGAAAACATAAGAAAAATCGAAAGTGCGAAAAATGCATACGTGTTGCTGTGCGCCTTTGCGTGCGTCTGGTCGCAGGGAGACCCACTGAGAAGTCGCCACGTCACCCCCCGTGCGAGCGCTTCGCATGTGCCGCACGGGCGGTGATCTTACCGTCCGCACCCTCTCTTTCTTAAAAATCCATTCGATCCACATCCGACGGCCACCGATGCGCCACGTCGCCCCTGCCAAGCTTCTTTCTGACTTTTTTTGCGCGAAACCCCTTACAAATCATTCTTTTGCAAATAAACGCCGCTCAAATGTATTTATACATATATCGTTTTCGCCTTCTCTCTCCTCCGATTTTCTCTAAAATATTAAAGCAATTAATAATGGAATTGCAATAAAACCCTGAATGATTTTAAATAGGATCTTTACGCCTGCCGTGGCGACCGAGAGCTGTTTTCAGGGTCTTTTGCAACGAAACGTTGCAAAAAGGCCCCGAAAAGTCTAGAAATTGCATAAATACATTTTTTTTCTCTTATAAATATGCCCTTTTTTAATAGAATAAATGCATTTCTTCTTGAAATAAATCCCAGAAAATTCCTAAAAATTCGTAAAAAATTCTAGAAAATTCTAGAAAATTCCCTGATTAATTCCCATGTTGATAAATGTCGAAATAAACTTTTTAATGTGCCATTTTCATCCAAAAATAATTATTTCTAGCTTCAATAAATCCTTACAAATTCATATAATTAACAGAAAATTAGGAAAAAATCAGAAATTACTTGGAAGCATTATTTTCGTGTAAATATATGATAACAACCCAATTTTAAGCCTTTTAAATGCATGAATCATGCTAATAACATGAAATAAAGACCAAAATTAGGGTGTTATCACTGAGATTATTTTCAAATAATTAAAAGAAGCCTGTTATGATGCAGGCTTTGAGCTGGGTTAGCTTGAAGCCCGGTCATAGTGCCTTTCTATTTTTCATAAGACAGTGTCCCGTTAGGCTCACAATCCTTCTATCATCTTTTTCTGTCCGTCCCACCTATAGTTTTCAAAAAAGACAATAGTTAATCCAATATTAGAAATTTGGGATCTATATAAGTTCCATTTTTTATCTTCAATAAATTATTTATTGACTTCCCTGTGTGTGTGCGGGCATCACTGTCTACCTGTTGGGCCTCATGTGTTTGGGCTCTATGTGGTTCATCTTGTGGGCTCCGTGCGTCGTGTCGACCGAGTGGTGCTTGTGTATGGCGCTGTTTCTTGACGTCAGCACTTTTCTGCCTATGGGTAGGCTTAAATACCCTATGCTCAACCACTTGAAGCTGGCTTGATTGCGTGGTCACTTAGCTCAACCCCAATGCTTCACCGCAAACAATTTTTTTATCCTTCTTCTCTCTTTCTATTTTTTATTTTTTTATTTTTTTATCAGACTTAAACCCTACAAAGTATAAAATAACATACTAGAGAAAAGAGTTAAGCTGATCATAATTAATATAGGTTTAAACATATTTCCAATCACAGTGAATATATTTATAAGTTATGAAAAAAGTACATTAAAATGGGTTATTTTAAGCAAATAACCCTTTTAATCCATGAAATGAGAATTCATATCAAAATCAAGATAATTTGAGTAAAATGATGCCCAAATGAAATTAAAATATGTAGAATTTTGATGTAACACGACGGGGTCGGGATCGAACGGCTCGTGTTACACCAGAAGGAGAGGGGGAATAATAAAAGATGCAGCGATGCAGGATGATGCAAACGAGGTAAATTCAGTGATGAAGTTTGTAGCAACACTGCTAACCTAGAGCGAAACGACCAGATATGAGACATGTGGGGTCTAGGGAAG
Organism: Wolffia australiana; assembly: GCF_029677425.1. Taxonomy (NCBI): domain Eukaryota; kingdom Viridiplantae; phylum Streptophyta; class Magnoliopsida; order Alismatales; family Araceae; genus Wolffia; species Wolffia australiana. Next base: position 2,267,488 of record NC_135851.1, on the reverse strand, counting down.
CGGGCATGCTCCCAATTACCCGAATGATCAGCTCGAAGGCCGACGCGTGGAGGATAATCACTATCCACAAGTGTCCAAGACCGTCGTCAAGAGCGACATATATCCAACACCAGGAATGAAAATTTTGTATCTCTTGATTCGATGGCTAAACCTACGACTCAAAATTTCCCTGCAAAGGAGCAAGAAAGGACGGCACTCAAGAAAGTAATAATACTGAATGTAGGGAAGGGACGGTGTGACCTGTGGGCTAGGGCACGGATGCTCGTGAGAGACGTGGGTTCTTGTCGGTTGGAGATGCAGAGGCCCGATGGGTAGCTATAGGCAGTAGCAATAGGTCGCGCGAAGTGCACCATCTGGGTCCTGCACATGCGGAGCGCGTGGAGTGCATGGAGCACGCGGAGAGGCATGTAGGAGTGCTGAGCGCATGGGCACACTCATGGTGCATGCAGGCACGTAGCATTCGAAGCGCCCACGCACGTGGAGTGCACGTCCGCACCTCGATCACGTCGACGGCGGCTGCACCAGTGTTATACGAGGAGGGAAGAGAGCGGCAAGTGGCAGCGGCTGTTCTTTCAATGATGGGAACTACTTTGGTGGCGGTGACGGTGGCGAATCGTTCGGCAACCGTCTTCCTCATGGTTGCTCTACAAGGCAACAAGGTAGGTAGCCATGGAGGAGAAGGGTGGGATCCCCAAAGAGAGAAGAACAACTCAAATTTTCAATTTCTTATTTGGAATTCCCAGAATCTCTTTGGGCATACCTTCCATTATATAGGGTAGGGAGGATTGCCCCAATGAGCCAAAGTAGGAGAAACGTCCAAAGTGACATGGACATTCCCCTAATGGCGCAAATAAAACCTAAAAACATGAATAAAACTTAGGGAGCCCAAAACACAGGGGGCCTCTATAAAATCAATAAAAACAACGTGCATAGAATAAAACAAACCCCGGAGACCTGTCATCTAGCATGATACTTGAAATTCGGGCTCCTCGCGTTGGCTCAGGCTCGACGGCGCGGCGGCTCACGAACTCGGGCCTGGTCTTCCAGATGGTCCTCCATCAAATTTGATGCCTCATTTTGGGTTCATCACCAAGCTAAGATGGTTTGGAATATCTTGATTAGAGACGCGTAGGTCATCCACAAGACATCTTTGGTATCTCGGGTATAAGGACCACTAATCCTACAACAACATGAATCACACTATGCATAATACCATTCAGGTACTCATGATTCTCAATTCAGTGAATTCTTACCCAAAAGAACATCCACTATCTATCATTAATATCTCAACACTAATGGTTATGAGAGCAGACACACTCATCATATGAGTGGGACTAGACAATGTGATTCTTTTCGATATTTCGATGTTCTTCTCAAGTATTGATAAACCCGAAATGAGTTATACAAACAAAGCACATTTTTGGGATCATTTTATTGATATTATATCCATCTTTATATGGCTCTTTTTTATGCATTAAATAAAACTTTTTATTAAAACAACACTTTTTAACGTACTGTTTTGCATATTTTACAAACTCATTAATTCCCATTAAAAATACATTTAAATGTTATTACATTTTAGTAGTTTGATTTATCTCTCTATTATGTTATTATATATTCTGGAGGGCTAAAGTCAAATTTAGAAAAAGAAAAAAAATCAAAGAAGGAAACACAAAAAATTTGGTTTATAACGAGTGCTAGCAACAAAGCACCTCAAGCGAGGTGGCACTCAAGCCTGTTGCAGGCAGTCAAGCCCACGACGACACTTAAGCATGCCTGCAGCTCGCAAGCACCAGCTCACAATTAGAACTGCCACTCGGGGGCAGAGCACAAGGCCGAATGTCAGGTGGAGGCCAGAGTCAAAGGCACGCACGCGTGCATAGAGGGAATAGTTATTTAGTTATTTAAGTTCTGCTCAACATTTATATAGGGCTTTAGTTTCTAGAATTTTTCAATATGAGATTCACGATGGCCTTTTAAGTTTCATAATGATGTCGGGACAGGCTGAGAAGATACAATGAGGATCGCGGCCCCTGGGGCTACGATATTTAGAAAATTAAAAGTAAATATGATCGGGATTCAAGCCAACCCAACCCAAACCCTATGCCATAATTAGTCAATACAAGTATAATTATAAAATCTCGACTGTCAAATCTTCTTATTCTTATTAATTTTTTCTTTCCTTTTTCTTTTGCAGGTTTTTTATTAGCTGCAACCGTTGATCAGGATGGTGGGTCCCTTGGTAGGCAAATCAAAATTACAGAGAGGGCTAATGAGGTCTGCTAACAAGAATGCCGATGTGGCTGAGGGTGTAAACCAAACTCAAAGGGTCCTCAACGACAATTTAATTGCAGTCATTGAACCCCATATGCAGGATGTAGGATGGCCAGGGGCAATTTCATCCATATCTACCCTTGGCTATTGACCGGCCGGCCGGATGGCGATTACCAGTCAGGGGGGACCGCCGGGGCAATTCGACGGCCTAAGAAGGCTGTCACACCACATCGACGGCCATGGGACATCCTTCCCAAGCCTTTGAAGGAGCTCGATGGCCCCTATTGGCATCTTCTGATCAATTAATCTAGCAACAATGGGAAACTCATCCGACGGCAGAATGACCAAGGGAAAGAAATGGCCCTTCTTCCAACAGCTTCAATCACCTAGGATGGCTCGAGGGAGAGTAGAGGGAGTCTCAAATCTGCACCAGCACGAAGGAAGAGGAGAGAAGATACCCACAGAGATTAGGGGGTGGTGATCAGCATTCCCTCCCTCAGCTCGCTGGAATCAGGGCATGGACAGTACGATCTTGACTCAAACTGGTTGAAAAATAGTTTAAGAACAACATTTATTACACACTTTGATTTGAAAAGAAGATGAATGTGTTTTCATCATGTTTTTTTTTCTGGATCGGCCCCGTCGAGGCATTCCATCAAACACGTCCTGTGCGCAGAGTATTTTTACAATTATCCACTACTTTGCCCCAATTTTATCCTATAAAGCAATAAAAAAATCATTTATTCAACATATAGACTTATATAAGTCATATTCAATTAGAACAAGGTATCCCTAATCATCTAATAATACAAATATTAAGTTATTAGTTACTCTTATTCACCGTCTATCTTTTCTCTTTCTTTATCTATCTACTTAACTAAACTATCTTAAATATCCTCTCTATCTAGTTACTCAATTCACTTATAAATAAGATAATCCCTATTCTCCTACTTATCTCTCTTACTCTTAAATTCTAAGCATATATATACATATATTTCTCTCCTCCATTAATCTCATTCTTGATATATAATCCCTTCTTCTCCATATCTATCATAATTATTTTCCCTTGCTTCTTCATTCTTCTTCTTCTCACCTCTTATTAAAATAAATACTCCTATTAATTAACTTATTACACCTTATTGAAATAAAATATAATTCACTATCTAACTAAATCTTAATATCCATAATTAAACAAATAGCATCCTTATCTTCTACTAAGAATAGTATATTTTTATTCTCTCTATCTTACTAATCTTATATACCTCTTCCATTACCTCTCTTAGTATAATCCTCTATTCTAAAACTATAAATATAATTCATAATCTTAATTGCTTACTATCCTGGGTATAAATAAAAAATATTAATCATAAGAGCTGATATAGTGACATTATCATACCATTATCTCAACTCCCCCCATTCACTATGTATCTCTATCACTACTTACTACTAGTAATTATCATATATAATCCTAATTCTCTTTGACTATAACTCAACCATTAAATTCTCCTCTAAAGGCTAGTCTCTTTGAGATGATCTCGCTCCTACTATACATTTGAGTTTTCTATAGTTATGAATTTTATTTGATTTTGGAAAATTAATCTACAACTACAATAAAATTAACATACATAATCTGGTTTTACCAAATATCCTTCGAATATGAATACTTAGATAACATGTTTCAAGATGAATGATCACCGTATTATGATCCCATATTAAGTCACTTAATCATTTCATGTATTCATGAACTTCAGGTATAAGCATCTTACGTACACGATGATAAATATATATTGTATCAATGAATATAGAACTACACATGGAATGTCCAATTGGCTTACATGCCACATGTGTCTCCAGAATATTTGTGATGCCATAATGGCACCTTTTTGTAATGATAAGCACTAAAAAGTGATCAGTGGAAATCAATGATTAGGTGACATCTAAATAAATCAGATGCCACATGTGGTGAAGCGTGATTAATAAGAGAAAACTCCATTTAAGAAATATAAATTCAACTAATTATGAGAAAATTGAATCTGTATTACAAATTTAAATCTTAAATAATTTGATGTCATAAAATTCCAAAAACATTAGAACTCAAAAAATTAGTTTCTTAATAATATAATGTTGTAAAATTTCATAAAAATATAAAAAATAAAGAAAATTCAGAATATATATGAACACTTTTAGATTGATAATATATGTTTAATGCATTTCAATGTGAATAATTGATGTAATTACATCATTATTCAATTTTTTATTGACACACAATTGGGAGGATGAACTCTAAGAATTTTTGCAATGATTACAAGACTAAAGTGAACTTATCAGATGATGTCTTCTTATTTATACATGTGTATCCTAATAATCATTTTTTATGTTATTAAAAATGACATCGAAATATCTGGATGAAATATTACTATTTACTATTCTTTAGACTTGAGACACCAAACATTTAGGGTGGATAACTATGAATATGACCTACGAGTATTTACGTGTGGTGCTCCCAAAAACACGCCTTTGTTAAAATAACAAGTCTTCAAGGGTGATTGTGTAGTCACGATGGGATCATCTACCCTCAAGATGAGAGGATAGAGATAATCTATGAAGATGATGCAATGAAGTATTTGTCCAATCAAGTTGAAATATCAGAATTGAAGTTCAGTGATGATTTCCTAAAGCCTCCATCCCAATTGGTATTACCAACTGAAATTTGATAATTTAATGCTCTAATTCATTTTAGGAGTTTCAAGTGTATGATGGATTATATGACACAATCATTTTTGAGCGTTAAGTTCCATGAAAGGGTTTATCAATCTCATTATAATGTCATGCATATGCGGTGTAGCATGGAATCAATTGTCCCATCTTGTAAGTAGGTATTGATTTGTGGACATTTTAAGATTGATAACATATGTTTAATGCATTTCAATGTGAATAATTGATGTAATTACATCATTATTTAAATTTTTATTGACACACAATTGATGTAATTACAATATGAACATTTTAAGATTGATAATATATGATTAATGCATTTCAATGTGAATAAATTGATGTAATTACATCATTATTTAAATTTTTATTGACACACAATTGATGTAATTACAAGATGAACATTTTAAGTTTGATAATATATGTTTAATGCATATCAATGTGAATAATTGATGTAATTACATCATTTTGGCGCAGGGTGATGTTGCATGCTCACGTCCACTTATTTCAAACAAAGAAAAGAGAAGAAAAAAGAGGGTAACATGACGCGCTGACGTGCCACCACGTCAGCCTCGAGAAAGAGATTTTTTATGTTTTTTCTTTGTTTTTCTTTATCCTTTTCTCAGGTACACGTGGCATGGAATACGAAGGGTGCCTTCACTGAATACGAAGAGTGCAGAATACCAAGTGCTTTGACTTCTTAACGGGCACGGAAACTGGGGATGTTTCTGAGGAGAGAGAAGGAAATCAAGGGCTAGGATTTCTTCCACTTCAAATGGCCATAACTTTTGATCTACAACTCCGATTGAGCTGAAATTATCAGTGTTGCTTCATCTTCCCTTCCTCTTTCTATCCATACATTCTGATCTAAAAATAGAGGCTTGGATCATTGTAACATTCATCTTGAACTTGCTTCATACTTTTGTGGGTTGATTGAAAGATAGTGAGTTTGAGATCCATCAAGCGTGTTCTTCATGTCCTGGGTGTGTGGCGAGAAGCATTGGAGAAGAGGGGGAGCTTACCAGCACTCGGAAATCACCGTGATCCTGGCAGAACATAAGGATCTAAGGTAAGTATGTTCACCTTACGTTGTCTCTTTCTCGACACCGTAGTTAACGTAATTAGGGTTTATCATCGTTCTTGCACTCTCATTTTACTCTCTTTTCTTGTCTCTTCACCCTCACCACCGTACCATTCCAAATCCAATCATTATTGTCATTCCAACCATTGTCCATCATCATGTCCGTCACGTGCACTTACTCTTTTATTTAAGTTAAATTAACTTATAACTTACGTATCTTTAATCGATATCACTAGCTCACATCCTCGAATCTTATTTTTGTTGATCCTCTCGTTGATCATCACTAGTATAAGAAAGTAATTCCTTAATCATCGTTCCCTGTGGAGACGATCTATACTCATCACTAACTACGTATTTTTAAGTATGATTAGACATATATTTAATTGAATAATCTCAATCACCAACGACGAATTTTGACCCTAAAATTGAGATTATCAGTTGAGATTAGGGAAGGTGAGAACTCTAGACATGATTCACTCATTGGCAGGTGGATGATGGTGGCTCATTTGGCATTCCCCTAAGACGATAATACTTCAACCCTTTGATTTTCATGTCTGTTCCTCACCCTACCAGATATCCTAACCATTTGGAAGAAAAACACATGCCTCTAGACCATGGTCATACCATTAGGAGATGTATTTGATCCTCTACACAAGCCTAACTTCTATACTTATGTTGTTAGGACACGAGGTGAGTGATTCTCCGAGATGGACATGATTAAATTCATACAATTATATGCTACCCCCCAACTTGAAAGGATGTAAGAAAAAAATTTGGAAACAAATTTTTCCTCCTCCCACTTGAAATATGCATTGTTCCTAATGCAAGAAATTAAGGAGAAACATAAAATAATTTGCAAACCGTGATTCCATGGTGCATGTAGTTCTGAATGATTTGGTATGTGTTCTTGTGCCACTAGTGTTACTGCCATGCCATGGATCCTTGTACTCAGTATACTTGCATCCTTCATATGAATCTCCTGATAAAAAGAACAAAATTCCTAGAAAGAGAGTTGATGAGATCATATTGGCTTTGTGATAGCCAATTATTTAAAGTACTAAGATAGAAATTATTATTTAAATAAAATTACTAAAAGAGATTATTAAATTGAAAATAAAGAAGCTATAAGCCTCAATAAAACAAAAGCCATCGTAACCATGATACCATTAATCTTGCCTATGATATTTTCAACACCCATGTGCACAAACTTATATTTCTAGGTTGGCTTTGATACTGATTTGGATAAAAATGTAATATATGTATGATAATGAAACAAATAAGTCAAGCACAAATCGAACCTCATAAAAATATTTTCAAAATCCACGAATTTGTAATGCCAATATGTTAAATATATGTTATCCACATTCAACTCAATCATAAGTTCCTTCGTATTCAATAAATATTTGAAAAAAATATTTTTCAAATGGATATCAAATATATGATCATGCCAATCAGTGAAAAATATTTTCTTCAAAGTTATTCCCTCTAGTATTGATTCCAACCCTTTTTCTAAGGTTACTTCTCCTCGCTCAATGAAGAGTTCAATTTCATGATCATGTGTCTCATCAATAGATAACATGCAAATAGAAGCTGAATAAGTGCTAATTTCATCACATTATTAGGCTTTTAATGCTTTAAAACATCAACTTTCAATGCATGTTATCATGTTTTTAGGTTAAAAGAATAATTTCCATGAATTTCGTGTGAAACAATACTTTGGAGGAATAATTAGGTCAATTTATAGATTTTAAATTTCCTCAAAATGAATTTTAAAAGAAATTAAATGTTTAATTGATCTATTTCTATAAATAAAAATAAAAGAAACAAATTAAACGAATTTTAGAAATTGATAAAATTATTTTTAGGCAATAATAAACATTTTTTACGGTTTATTCCAGTTTTTTTTGAATTAAAATGTTTTTTTTATCTAGCCCTTATTGGGCCAGCGCTTAATAGTTGTAAAGTGGCGCAGGGTGTACGCAAGTTGCGCACACCAATCAGAAGGCTAATTTGCGCCTTCGGTGCGCGAGACGAACATAAACAACTCGGTGCGTGTCGCACACTACATGGAGCCACGCAAAGCAAGAGAGAACCATTGAGGATGCTCCGTGCGACCCGCGTACAAATCAAAACGTACAAAGTCTAGTAACGGAATCGGAAGAACGGGGGGAAAAAGACATATTTGAAGTGGTTCTTGATTTTTCAAGCTCGAGGAGTGAGCGCCTACCCTTCTCGAAGACTCAAGAAACCACCTTGAAGGATTTGGAGTTCAAACTGGACTTGAATTGTGCAGATCCGTCGCCGTATTCGTCCCCCAAAGTGAAGCACAAAATCACAGGAAATTCGTCGTTCATCGCTAGATTCGTTCCAGTTGAGTTGAAATCCTTCTTGGAACCTCTAGGCTATTTCTGTTTGATTTTTGCACCTTGTTTCGTACTTGATTTTCTCAAATTCGTATTCCGTCCATGTTCGATGTTGATTTTTCAATTTTTGATTTTAATCGTCTTAATTCAAAGATTTTAGTTCGTTTCTAAATCAATTCGAATTGTTATATTATGAATTTCCTATTTGGAATCCTAGCTGTTGCTTAAATCACATAAAAATTGTGAATCATATTCACGATATCATAGTTTTGAAATTAGCAAATCGTGAATCAACTTCACGATTTTCTCTTTTAGGACATTTTTACAATTTTGAATTAATTAGGATAAAATAAAAATGCAAAAAAAAATGCTCTAAAAATAGCATAAAAATTAGTTTCTTTTATTCTTTAAAAATAGTAAAATGTCTTCTGATAAAAATAGTGAAACAACTTAAAGAAATACACAAAATTAAAGTTAAATCTATTTTAGAAATCGATTTCAAATTCATTAAAAAGAACAAAAAAATTATATAATTCAAAATAAATAAAGATTTTCAATCAAATAAAAAGATAAAGTTAAGTGATTTTAAATCTCTGTTATTCAATAACAGAGAATTATTAAAATCATTTAAGTTCAAAAAGATATAAGTTTAGTTGCAAATTACCAATATTAGCATTTGAACAAGTAGTCAAAACATCATTCCATTTAGGTTTCAAATTCTAAACCCTAATTAGACAGAAAATTGAATATAACCAACCGCCTCCCTAGGGTTCAACCCCTTGCGCATTAAGGGTTACATAAATTTTAGTGATACAGTTTGAAAAACCCCTAAATAACGACATATGTACACGTATTTTTGAGCTTATCATCAATAAATTCATCAAAAACTTCAAAACTTTTACTTCTATTCAGATGTTTATTACAAAACTGATCAATTGAAGTATCATCTTGATTATCCATAAATAATAGCTGAATATCAAAATTATCTTCAGAATTACACGAATTATGTGGATTCTCATTTTCATCTTTTCTTGAGCATGTCTTTCCCATGATATTCATCGGTAGAAATAAAATTTGGATCATCAAAAAATAACATCTGAAAATCACAAGTATCAACACAAACATTTTCATCTTCATTTTGAAAATCTTCTTTTCCTTCATGTGAGTTCATATCATTTCTAGAGGATTCGTCCATTTGAAAATAAAAGGCATCATCATCATGGACTTGAGAAATATTATAAAAAGGGCACAAAATATCTTCATCAAAATATTCTTTTGTTGAACATTTATCATTTTCATAAGTTTTATCCGTAGAAGGAACATCTGAAAGTAGAATTTGAACGTTCAAAGTTTCAACAAAAGGATATGAAATAGTTAAATCTTTATGTTCAAAAACTTCTTTTTCTTCATTTGAGATTATATCACTCGAAATAGAAATTTCATTATCTACCACATGATTAGAAATTTCAACACATTTTCTAGTATTACATTCAACCAAATCTTCTTCAAAGTAGTCCTCATCTGATTCTTCATAATTATATGAATATGGTTTGACAAAAAAAATCTCCATTTTTATCTTGTTCATTTTTCTTAGGAAATAAAATTTCTCAATGTCACTACATTCTTTGAACAATATCGGCAATAAAGAATTCACATCTTGTAAAAAGTTCATAATTTTTTTATAATACTCTCCTTCATCGTAAATGTCAATTTCAGGAAATATATTTTTAACCATATTATGAAGTACTCTGATTCTAAAAATAGATTTATCTTTAAATTCCTCGTTGTACTTCTTAAAATACTCTATTAAATATTGATCACTTTCATTCGAATCATCAAGTTGTGAAATTTTATTTTGAATCAATGCATAATCATTATGCCTTCTTTTATAATATTCATGCATTTGGCTATTATGAAAAGATTGAATGATGACTATTATAAGTTTAATTATTTCTAAAATAATAAGGGACATCAATAAAAAAATTTTGAGAGGATTGAAAATCACCATGAAAATGTTCACGTAAATGTGGATCAAAATTTCTCTCATATCTCCTCTCATGAAATTCATAAGTTTCTTTAGGAAGATTTGAAATCATAATATGCTATCTAACACAAAATTATAAAAAAACATCTTAGAGTTATCTTCAGCCTTAGGAAGAAAAAATTTCATACCTGAGAATGATGATTTCCTCATCCTTGGCATACTTAATTACCCTTAGAAGATATTAGTATACGAAAAAAAATCACTAGAAAGAAAATAAATCCCTAATGACCACCTTTCCCCATCAACGGCGCCAATTGATAATCTCAAATTTTAGGGTCAAAATTCGTCGTTGGTGATTGAGATTATTCAATAAAATATATGTTTAATCGTACTTAAAAATACGTAGTTCGTGATGAGTACGGATCGTCTCCACAGGGAATGATGATTAAGGAATTACTTTATTATACTGAACTTTTGAACTTCTGAGCAGTTCAATATGTGTAATCAAGGATCCAGAAATCAAGGATAATATATGTGCCCAATTTATTTGATCAATAGTTTTGTTGATGCTGTTTTGGTTATGTTCCAAGTCTTTATTCTAGGAATCACTTTATTTCATTTAGATGAAATCCCTACAAGGCAACACATTTGTGTAGGGAAATTGACAAATGAGACCATCATGAGTGAAGGAGGAGGGCACCGTATCCATAGATGGATATTTAGATTGGTTGAACATGGAGCAAAGAACAGAGATGGAGATGAAAATGTGGCTGCAAGAAGTAGGGGTTACCCAGGCATAGAGGTAGAGGATGAAGAGCTTGGTGTCAGACATAAAGGAGGGACTGGAGAAGAAGGTGGTGGAAGAGGGATCACAATCAAGGAAGGCTCTTGAGGAGAAGAAGATGGAGCTGCAGGTAAGTATGCTGGTGGTGCAAGCTAGGGTGACAATGTCAAAGATAGAGCAAATGGAGGAGATTCAAAGTATCATGATGATTCCTGAAAATTGAAATCAGCATATACACTATATTTCTGATGTTTCAGAAAATAAATTTAGTGGCCTTTCTAGGTTTTAGTGTAGTCGAATAACACGCCCTAGAGTGCCTGAAGAGCAAGCTTGGATTTACTGGTTGAGAGCTCTAAAATGAAGGCCACACAATGAAGTATCCAAGTCAGAAGAAGAAAAATGCAATGGTGAGGGTCGAGATGATGAAGGGGAACTTCGTTGTCTAAAGGAGAAGAAGGGAGAAAATCTATGAGGTAAGTGGAAGTAAGAATGACAATTGACCAGAAAGAACAAGGACACCCGTCATAAAAACTAAGGTGCAAGTCATGTCTAAAATATGTTAGTATTTTTGCTCAGCAACTCCATTTTTGCTATGATGTGTGAGGACATCATGTTTGATGAATAATCCCAAGCGCCTTAAGGTATTGAATTGCTGTTTGAAGAAACTCGAAGGCATTGTCAGTCCAGATTACCTTAGGAATGACATAATATTGTGTAGAAATTCTCGTAAGAACTGTTGAACACTTGAGAAAACTTTAGTGTGATCTTTGAGAAGATAAACACATGAGACATGAGAGTAGTTACCAACAGAAATGATATATTATCGAAAACTAAAGATAGGCGATAGTACTGATGGTCCTCCTTATGAACTAAAATCAAAGGCATGTTTTCTCGGAATAGAATCCAAATGATGAAATTTTGAGCAAAAATATATTCCCATTTCACATGATCTGTGATTAAAAGGTTCAATCAAACATTGTGGAAGAGCCTAGAAAGTTTTAGATACCAGGGTGTCCCAAGAGACGATGCCATTCAAAAGAAGAAGGTTTGTGAGAAAGAAGAGGGATAAACAAGTTCATGAAGGCCTCATCCAGTCTCACACCCAAACAAATCCTCTTCCTTGTTCACAAATATTCAAAACATAATGATAAGGAAACAAAGTGAACAAGAGTCATAAACAAGATCATAGAGGCATCACGCCCCAAACCAATCCTCTTCCTCATTCACAAATCCTGAAAAAATAATGATAAGGAAAAAAATTAACAAAAAAATGATAACTAAGTTTCTAATGCAAAGGTGGCTGATGGAAAGGTGTGAGAGACTTAGTGATAGCACTAATGGAAAGTGGCTGACAACTAAGTTTCTAATGCAAAGAACGTCAGATAAGGAAATGGAAGATGTAGGGTTTCACATCCCTTTCCAGGCAATAGAACAAGGATGACCATCAACGATAAACATGCTTTTGGGGTAAAGTAATTGGTGGAAACTGAAAAGAAGGGAGGAGGCACCTGACATGTGGGCATATGCATGTTGAGTCAATAATCTCAGGGCCTGGCGAGGAAGCTAGATGGGCAGTACGTGAGTGGTAGAAGCATGGTGGGAGGCATGAGCAGCTGTCGTGGTCACACTCCCATGCATAAGGTGATCATATTCCTAATGAGAGAATAAGCGTAGATGGTGATGTAGGAGGGGTTGTGCAAAGGTACACTGATGTAGGAGGGGTCAGTGTAGCTGAGGTCATCGGAGCTGCTGCATATGAAGATGTCGTGTCAAATTAATTCCAACACTTGTTAGAACAATTACTAACTTATCCATAATGCTCGCAAGTCAGGTAATAATGATCATCTTTCCTGCATCCTTGGCCTTGGTCTCAGTCACATCTGTGGAGACAACCACTAGTACCAATGCGCTAACTGACTGGAGTGCATAGACAGAGTGGACGTCTATGATGCAGGTCATAGAAGAAACTCTGAAACTCTCTTCATCAAGTGTGGGAAAATTAACCCCATTAAGAAGGGCACCCTGAATATGAAAGCTAATGGAGGAATAAATAGAGTTTATAAAAATTTATACCATGAGCTTCTCACTGTAGCGTGGCTGTGGCAATATCAAGCATGTATGGCTGGTATACCTTGAGCTAGGTGGAAAACTTCGAAGAGAAACATAAACATCCTCAATAGCCCCATCCAACCCCTTCAGCTTGAAGATCTTCTCAAACAGATCAACAATCAGGGATATTTGACCTAAGGCACCATAAATTTGACCCTATTCATTCCAAATGTTCTTTGACGGGCTTAAGAGCTCCATGGGCTAGATAAGTTGCAGAATAACCAGCTTGTGCATCCAAGTAGTGACCACAATATAATAAGTGATCCAATCAGTAAGACAAGATTTGCCCATCAGAGGGGGTCCTCTCTGATAAACTGTTCATAATAGTAGCGGACTTGGATGGGAACATCAGATGTGGTCCAAGAGGTCACAATCTTGGATGAGGGCAATTAGTACAGTCTTCAACAGTTTGGTGATGGCCGTCACTAATGATATCAGAAATCATGGAATATGTGGCAGTGGCAGTTACTGGCCCAGGAACTGATCCTAGATGGGCTGAGCTTGAACAATCTAGGGTGGAGGATGAAGGGACAATGCAGTCTGAATAGATAATTCTAGGTTGCAACACATGAAGAGCTATCTGATAACTGACAATCTGAATTAGATGGAAAATAATTACAATTCTCAATCACCTATCTCTCATACCATGTGGAATACGGAAACACTAGGAATCCATTTGCTTCAAGAAGTAAGAAGAATATAACATACGTGTATATAAGGAGGAAGAGAGAGAGATTAAAGATCTCAGGATTATTATGCCATTATGCACTATATTCTCACACCCATATTTTACCTCTCAAAATCAACTATACCAAATGTTTATCAATATTACCTCAGATAGATTCTCTCAGTATCCCAAACGATCATTTTTTAGTTCCCTAATTTGATATTTCAATTCAATATATATATTCTGATTTTAAACAAGCTTTTGAAATATATATTACTTTATAAATAAATATTTAATTGAAATAATATTTTTAATATTACTTTGAATATCTCAATTTTATCTCCTTCTAAATTTTATTAGATTGATACGACCTGATATATAAATAACAAGTTAAAAAATAAACAGGGAAATAATATTCATTTTCCATTTAAACTGTTCAGAAACTTATCATCATTTCATCCATCACTCTTTTCCTTTCAATTATTGATTTTTTCACTGAAGTCAACAAAAGATATAATACAATAAATTCACACTAAATTCCATCTTTTGACTCACAATAAATACGTTTGTTTTATTCTTCCTTATCCTCCTCAGTCGTATTCTCTGATTTTCTTTGCTTCTAGATCTACATGCATGCATGCATAAATATTTCTATAAATATCATGATCACAAAACATATTTAAGGAAAGAAAAAGGCATAAATATTTCTTTTATGATCTGAGCATGTGATAATAAAATAAGAACCTCCTCAATTTTTTATATTTTATTCTCAAAAAAATAAAAATATACCCATTAAGTCCTGGTCACTGGAAACTAAAAATCAGAAAGAGAGAATATATTTTAGATAAAAAATTATTGTATTAGGTTTTCCGCCGATCATGGATAAACATTTCACTTTTATGTCTGATAGTTATAACCTTTTTGTATACTTGTGTCCTTCATTTTTAAGTTTTAAATTAAAAGGTAAATTCTAATCCTTAAACAATATTCTAAGGCGCCTGTTCACCATATGTTATTCATCTCATTTTAAAATACTTATGTAACAAGTTTCACGATGTTAGAATGCCTTAATTATAAACTAAACTTTATAAATATCAATTATAAACCATATAAATGAAGGCTATTAAACTAAATATGTTATTGAATTTGACTATAAATTACCAAAGTTTTCCATGTGAACTTGACGCAATTTACTGAGGGGAATAAATATCTAATCCGATATTTTAGCTTATATAAATATTTTTAGTTTTGCAACTTTTCATTAATGTGGCTGTTAACCTTAATATTTAATCTTTTAATCAAGTCTGGTTAACCTTAAATTTAACATAAAATGTAAAAATGAAGATTATTGTCTCAGCATTTTAAATTAAAATGTCTATGTTTTGACGAATACTTGAAAGGTGTTAAGTCCCAAATGCACTCATCTATCCTTGGCTAATACATTTTTGACATGGATAATTTATTAGTCAAGTGTAGCATAACATGCCTGAACCATCTCAAAATTTCAAAAAATATAGTTATGAGTTATTGATGAAGCCATACTATCATTTATTCATACATATTTACATTATTCATGCATAAATATACTATTTTTATTTTTATATTATTTTAAGAGTAGCTAGAAACTATTACTCATAAAGCTATAACTAAAATGACTCTATAATTTTCTCTGGTTATTAATTGTTTTAGTATGTTTCTTAGTTTTATGATATTTCTTTCATAAATAAATATTTTATTTGAATGAAAAATACTTTTGATGCAGGACGGACGTCGTCGACGTCCTGCGGCGGGAGCGTGGTCCATTCGTCCTTCTCTGAGGACAGTGATCTGGAACGGCACGTCCCACTTTCGCTGGGGGAGGGGGTCCCGGAATGGTCCTGCGCTGGTCCTCAATTCGTTGGGCCCGAAGGGTGTCTCTATCTTCACGTGGTCTACGCTCCACGGATAGTCGTCGAGGCGCTGGTGGGCCCGACTACCGGTGGGTGGGGCGGTCAACCGGCCGGATGGCGAGAACGGCGACGAACAGAGTAGTGACGGCGGCGACGGTGTCGGCGAGCGGCTGCGGCAGCGACGGTGGCGGAATCGAGCGGCGGTGGCGGCGGCGGCAGCGTCGAGCGGCGGCGGCGGCGGCGGCGGCGTTGAGCAATGGCGGCGGTGGTGGTGGCATCAAGCGGCGGCGGCATCGAGCAGCGACAGCGGTGGCGGCGGCGAGCAGCGGCGGCAGCGCGAGCTCGTCGGCGGCGGCGTCAGCGGCGGCGACAGCGGCGGCCGGAGGCGGCAGCCGAGGCGGCGGTGGCAGCCGGAGGCGGCGGCAGCCGGTGTCGGCGGCGACGGCCGGAGTGGGCCGCGGCTGGGCCGAGGCTAGGGCCGCGGCTGGGCCGAGGCTAGGGCCGCGGCTGGGCCGTGGCTTGGGCCGCGGTTGGACTGTGGCTTGGGCCGCGGTTGGACCGTGGCTTGGGCGGTGGCTGGCCGTCGCTTGGACCAAGGTCCGGGCCGCTGGTGGTACCGCGGTTCAGGCCGCGGTGATGGGCCAGGAGGCCTGATGGGCCGGTGGTGGCCCGATAACGAAGGCCCACAGGGGCTAGGCCTAAGGGTAAATGACGCCTCGGGGCGCGGATTTGCAGCGCCTCGGGGCACGGTGTCGGCGGTTGGGCCTGATGGGCCCGGCCGGCTGGTGCCGGCCCATAAGGCCGAATGGCCCATTGGGCTAGTCGGCTGAGTCTGGGCGCGCGGTGGCGCGGCCTGACTTAGTGATTGGGCGCGGCGCAGCGTGGCTGGGCGGTGCTGGGCGGCGCAGGGCGCGGCGTGGCGGTGCGGGGCGCGGCGAGGCGGCGCAGGGCGCGGCGTGGCGGCGCGGGGCGCGGCGAGGCTGCACGGGGCGCGGCGAGGCGGGGCGGGGTGGGGCGCAGCGGCGGCGCGGCCAGCGGCGAGGCGGTGCTGGCGAGGCGGCGTGGGCAGCGCGGGCGGGCAGCCGGAAGGTACCGGCGGCGGAGCCGCCTTCTTCTAGGTCACTCGGACCTCTTTCCAAAAACTGGTTTCTCTCAAAGGGAAAAATCTGTCGTTCTAGTACATAGGGGTTCCTTATATAGGACCCATGAGGAAAATTAAAGGAAAATTCTAACCTAAAAATAAAAAGTTAACTATACCTAAGGAAAAAAAATAGACGTAGATAGCTTGAGGGCTTCGCCATCAACTTTTATAGATTTATATTTATTTTATTTTGGATTTATGGGTTTATTGGAGCTGTGGTGTGGGTTAATAGGTTGTTGGGGGAAGGCAATGGACTTGTAGGAGCAGGCCAATGTGCTGATATATCCAGCTTAGAGGGCCAATGTGGTGGAGGGGTGTTCAACAAGCTTCTAGGCAAGAGGCACATAATCAGCTTGGTTAGCTCAGCCCAGGCTGAGTTAACTTGGATTTAATAGGAGAAACATACATCAATTAATCCCTACATAATGAATGTACCCCATCATTTTTCTCTCTGCCTGGTGATAGAATAAGTATTTTGGACCTAATGTAAAATATATATCATGGTCAAGTGTGATTTCATTCTTACTGGAAAGGTGAGATCCATAAAAAATTGATAGTCTTTAGGATATAAAAGGCTGAGATTGAATGAAGGTCTTTGATAAAGAGAAAAGATGTTTAGAAGTCAAGATTGAACATAGATCCATAAAATCTTCAATACATCTCGGTTATTTTTGAGTTTCTAAATCATTTATCATAAATTTTGTACCATAAATATGTGAACGAGACAATTAGAACAGATCATTAATCCCATATCTTTTATTCA
Source organism: Wolffia australiana (assembly GCF_029677425.1). Lineage (NCBI taxonomy): Eukaryota > Viridiplantae > Streptophyta > Magnoliopsida > Alismatales > Araceae > Wolffia > Wolffia australiana. Next base: position 2,249,721 of record NC_135851.1, on the reverse strand, counting down.
TTTTTTATTTGAACCATTCCAACTAGTCAATGAATTAAACATCTTAAATATTCCAGTTTTTTTTATTTATCAGTTAAATTATTACATTAAATCATATACAAAACGTTAGGTTTGTCCTTAGACTCATTGTTAAATAAATTTTATTTTCAAAGTGATTTTACTTTCTAAATTATTAAAATAATTAACTTTCTCATTTAAGATGGAGAATATATATCTTAAATATATTTTTCAATTCAAGACTTAATGGGACTTTTGTATGACAGAGTTGGCTGGAAAATCATGTTGACAGGTTCTGAATTGGGAAAATGGGCCTGAAGTTCAAAAAGTGGGCCAAAAGACAGATGATCATGTTATCACAGTAGTAGTCTAGCACACCGTGGGCTTGAAGATGCAGAATCAATGGATTGAACAAACTGTGACTAAGTCAATCTATGTTAAAAAAGACATGTATGTGACCAAAATATATTGGGCCACATAGGTGCCAGTTGCATGAACTTAGCAGACTACATAGTTTGGATTAAAATAGGAAAGCAATACCTATTCAGATTCTTTTGAATGTATGTCTTTCTCTCTCCTCTTCTCCTGATGGTAGAGTCTGAGTGTTTGAGATAGTATGAAAATTTTAAGCTGTGCCTGATCATTTTGGAAATCTGAGAACAAAAATATTATTTGATTAAAGATCACATTAATTTATCAAATTTTGAAGGGGATATCACTTTCAAAACTAATGGCGCTGCCATTTTTGCATAATCATATAAATCCACAAATCGGTTTCAAGTTCTATTGGTCCAGTGAGAACCCAGGTTACATAGTGATGATCCTTGATATAATGATCAATTTTGAGTTATAAATTATTTTAAAACCTGATTAGAATAATGGATTAAGCACCAAAAATTATTTTCTCATATTTTCAAAACACTTGTCTTTTAGGAGATTAAAATAGCTTTAAGTACCCAGGTTGGCAATCCCTCACTTTACACAATCCTTTCCATATTAAAAAATTAATAGCTCAATGCCCCTATGGATCAAGAATCTCTTCTCATTGTTAAAGAATATCTGAGAAATTTCTGTGTGAATTCAAACTTAAATTTATTAATGAATGGTATAGGGATATTAAATAATATTAACACTGAATGTTGGTAGATCATAATGGGAATAAGTATCAGGGAAGAAATAAGTACCAAGTACAACATTAGAAGTAACCCCATAATTTTATAAATTATCATTTCATCCATAAAATATATATCCATTCCTTAGTTTAGGATATATTTACTTAGAAGGTGCATAGTATTTATCCATCAAAATTTTCATACACCTGATTGACCCTACTCTTAGGCCTATCCTAGATTTAAAAAACCAACAAAAATACATGCCTCCTAACTTATACACTATGCACTGGTGTCTTAGGTAAGTGTCTAAGCTAGTATTTTCGGAACACCCATGGTAAGCCAGATGGATTATCTTCAATGTCTTTACAAATATGGCTTAGATCCAAGTATGAGACAGAAACCAAAATGACTGTAAAATCATAATTGATGCTTTACAGAAAATATTACATATTCATCTTATTTATGCATTTTTTATTTTATAGAATCATTAATTCAGAAAAATATAGTATAAAATCAAGTATTTATTGTTTTTTTTCTCATCTAGTTCTATTATTTTCCACCAAATGCAAAAATCCCTATACTTTTTATATTCTCTTTTTTATAATAAAGTATTGATGCAACACGAAGTGCCGGGATCAATCGGCCCGTGTCACACCACAGGGGCGGGCGAGAATGCATGATGCAACATGGGTGAATGATGTGTTTGCTTGAAAATCAACAAGAAGAACGACAGAAAACCAACTGCTCCAGGACGGTAGACCCGACAATTGACACGAGGGGTCTTGGCAACGGACAGGCTCCCAATGACCCAGATGATCGACTAGAAGGCCGACGGAATGGGGGACAATCACTGTCTGTGATTGTCCCGACTGTTGCCGAGAGCGATGTCGATTCAACACCAAAGAATAAACCACTAACTCAAATGTCAGTGGCTAGTCATAAGGCACGAAGAGCGTCAGCAGCAGAGCAAGCGAGGACGGCACTGAAGAATGTAAAAGGAGAGAGAGGATGTGACCTACAAGTGTGGGCTCGGACAGACACTCGGTGCGGGTCGCGAGTGTCGCGAATTACCTAGGAGACCCGGGGCAGGAACGATTATGGGCGTGGACAGATAACAGGGGACCGCGCGCAGGTGCGGCAAAGGCGATGGCAGCACCGCGAAGGGCTGCACACTGGACAGTGATGAGCGTGGAAGACACAAGGGAGGACTCAGCAGGTGAGGATTGCGGGCGGGGGGCGGGTATCACAATCAAGACAGTCATTGTGGAGGGTAGCTCTCTGGAAGACAGCACCCAAGGGCAGCAGAGCGTGCAGGGCGATGCGCCAAGGGGGGCCAGTTACTACTGAGGGCGCCACCGAGATTGGATCGGAGCAACGGTGACCGAGCAAGGGCATGATGTGTAGCCGAACAAACACTAGGAGGAAGATGTGGCTGGGAGACAACGCATGCCAGGGTCGGGCACGAGAAGGCGTCAAAGGAAATGATACATACCAGACGGAAACGACGCTAGGAAGCTGTCCTCAAATCTGATATCAGAAATTCGGGTTCTTCACATCGGCTCGGGCTCTGCAACGCGGCTGTTGACGAGTCTGAACTTGACCTGCTGGATGGTCCTCCATCAAGTATGGTATCTCAAAATTTAACTGTGTATTTTTATCTAAGGAAACACTGTTTTGTCAAAATATTTAGGTAAGAAATATGGGCAAAAATTAATTTTTTACATGGGCTTGGGATAATCCCTAACTTTTTTCATGGGTTCTCTCTTTTATCAAAGGAATATTTTGTCATCATATAAATACCACTCAGGTATTTTTCCAACAAATAATCCAACACACGACAACTTAAATACTCAACCTTTTTATTTAAGATAAGGTTGAAAACGTTGAGATAATTAAAAACTAAAGGTCTAAGATATTTGAATTAAATATTCAAGTTTTTTTATGAATGTTAAAGTTCATAATTAATTTTCTCAGTTAATCAATTTAACTTTATGACCTTCTAGAGTGGATTTATATTTTTACAAGAATGATGGTAAATTGTCCATATCATATAATTATTTCAAAAAATAAAAAGAGTTGCTGCTGTGTACCTTTACTCTTAACAGGAAAGTTCACATTTTACAGTAATCTCAACATGTTAACCTTTTTTTACTTGAATTTTCCACCACAGGCCAACTTAATGGTTACACTTTCCAAAATCCCAAAATTCAATTTTTTCCCCAAATTTTGAAACATTTCCTCCAACCTATTAAAGAAAGTGTCCCCAATCACTGCTCTAATTCACATATATAGGGAGAGAGGAAGATATAGAGAGATAGATAGAGGAAGAAAAAAAAAAGATACCCAAGCTAGTAAGACAAAGATAGAAAACTGAAAGAAGCAATCAATCTATCAATTCTATGATTTTATGGGAAGTGAGTTCTTCCAAGGAGACCTCATTTTTTATTTTCTTTTTGCATCATTTGATTCTCCAATATCCTTAGAAAAAATAAGCAGGCAAACTGTTCTTGTTCACACTGCTAGATATAGAGAGAGAGAGAGTAGTAATAGTAGTAGTAGTAGAAGTAGAAGAAGAAAGATAAGTTAGAGAGAAAAAAATAGAAAATTTGACACACCTAGCCTCTATCAATTCTATTAATATTATGGGAAATGTGACCACACAAGCAGACCTCTTCCCTTTTTGAACATGTTTTGACCCTCCAACCTCTTTTCAAAAACTTGATTAACCTCACTGTTTTTGCCCACAGCTAGAGATAGAGAGAGAAAGAGAAAGAGTAAAAATGAAAGCATCCCATCAATTCTATTATTTTTTATGGGAAATAAGACCACACAAGCAGACCTTTTCCTTTTTAACATATTTTGATCCTCCAACCTCTTTACAAAAAATTGATCAGCCTCACTGTTCTTGTTCACATCTAGAGAGAGAAATAGAGAGAGAGATAGAGAGAGAGAGAGAGCAGACCTCAGAAGATGGTCTGCTCTCCAAGCTCTTGCCCAGCCATCCCATCCCTGATCACCCGCCTGAAGAAATCCTCAAGAGTGTCATTTCCATAGCTCGGCGTCTTCTCCGAGCTGTACTCCCCGGTCTCGGGATCGAGAATCAACATACTCTCCGCCGCATAATACCGCCCAATTTTCCCAAATTCCGCCGCATCTTCGAGAGACGGGAAGATCTTGACGAGGAAATCGAGCACGCCAATGGCGAAATCCATCACCCCAATTGGCACCTTAAAGAATTTGGGCTCCTTGCCCAAGATCCTGAACAGCATCTCCCCCTGCTGCAATGGCGTCAACGCCTCGCCGGGCCCGCCAATCGGCAACACCTCGTTGATCTTGTCTTCGTCCTTGATGCAATCGACAATAAACGAAGCGAGATCTTCTTCGCTAATGGGTTTGCACGCGCACAGCTTGCCATCTCCAAACATGAAGTAGGGCTTCCCATCCTTGACTGTTTCAACCTGCCCTGCCAAGCTCTTGAAGAAGGCGGTGGGCCTTACAATGCTGTAGGTGAAGCTTCCATCGCTGTTCTTCGCTTCTTGCTCCAATTCTGCCTCGAATTTGAGCTTCGCTCGCTGGAATTCGAGCAGAGGTTTCTGCACGCAGATCGCAGAGAGGAGGACTAAGTGCGAGGCCCCGAGGTCTCGACCTGCTATGAGAGAGTTCTTGGTGGCCTCGTAGTCGATCTTCCACGAGTCCTTGACGCCACCTGAGCGGCTGGCAAGGCAGCAGACGACGACGTCGATTTTGCTGCGTGCGCCTTTTATAGAGCATATTTGAACAGAATGACGTTAAAAAAACGGCCAAAAAGGTTTTACCGATTGAAATTTTAAATCAGTACTCGTCATCATCAATGGACTGTCGGCGATTGACAATGACAAGTTGGACAAGACAGTTAGAATGACAATATCGGATCTCAGGACGGATTAATTGAGGAAATTGGGATATAGAAGACAATTAAGACAACATGTCCCCTATCCAGAAGTTTTGGGAAAAAAAACTTTTATATAAAATTCGCGGCAACTTAGTTTGTAAATGATTGATTGAGACAGAGGAATATGCCTAGGCGTTTTTGTTTGACCCGATGCATATCTATCTTCAACTAACGTGCAAACTAATTATGAAATATAAACCTGAAACATAGTATCGTAACATTGTACTACTGTAGTAAAAATTATACAACAGGTCTCAGAAAATCCAATATCTTTGATATCCGACATCAGCATCCAAATCTTTAGATGAAGACGGATCTCCATGTAGTATCACTAATGCAATTACTAATGTACTATCAAGACACCCGTTTGATATTACTAATGTAATCTCAGGACGGACATCTGTACTGTAACAACCGATATCTGGTATCATCGTCCGATATCCGGATATCGGTTAAGGTGAATTCTAAGATATAGTGTTTAGCAGTTGATGTAGATGATATCGTCAGAACATGTCGAATTTGAAGTAAAGAGCAAAGTTTTCATCAATTGATAAAAGATATTAAAACATGATTAAAACAAGAACATAAGTTTCAACAAAATGCATCCAGATAAAGGCAGATGCCCATGTAATACATAACATATGCAATTATTAATATAATATCAAGAAGCCCATCTGTTATTACTGATGAAATCTCAAGACGAATTTCATCACTGTAGCGACCGCTATCCAGATATGTTGATGTTGAGGACATCGTCAGAACATGTTCAAACATGATGAAAACAAGATCATATGATTCAACAAAAGGCATCCCAATCTTTAGCATACTGATAAATTTCTCCATCAACATACTAAAGATTTAATTAAAAATCAGTAACCGTGGACGAGAAAGATCAAGTTGAAGATAAGAACTAGGGTTTGAAATTGACCTTTGACGGAGGATTTTAGGGTATCGAGATACTAAAGATTTAACTAAAAATCACGAACTGTGGACAATAAGGATGAAATTGAAGATAAGAACTAAGGTTTGAAATTGACCTTTGACGGAGGATTTTAGGGTATCGAGATACTAAAGATTCAACTAAAAATCACGAACTGTGGACGACAAGGATGAAGTTGAAGACAAGAACTAGGGTTCGAAATTGACCTTTGACGGAGGATTTTAGGGTATCGAGATACCAAAGATTTAACTAAAAAATCACTAACTGTGGACAATAAGGATGAAATTGAAGATAAGAACTAAGGTCTGAAAATTATGAAATTCTCCATCATTATTCTAAAGATTTAACCAAAAATCACGAATAGTGGACAACAAGGATGAAGTTTAAGATAACAACTAGGGTTTTTGAAATTGATGAAATTCGGAGGATTTTAGGGTTTCGAGAGAGTAAAGTTATAACAAAAAAATCACGAACAGCGGACAACAGTGAAGAAGTTGAAGAAAACAACTAGGGTTTTTGAAATTGATGAAATTCCGCATCAACATACCAAAGATTTAACCAAAAATCACGAACTGCACACAACAAGGATGAAATCGAAGATAACAATTAAGGTTTGAAACTGACCTTTGACGGAGGATTTTAGGGTTTCAAGATCGGTGACGTCGGAGAAGCAGACCGCGGCGCCGCCCAAATCCGCCACTGTCTGATCCTTATCGCTGCGGCCGCGGATGCCGCTTCTCTCTCTAGCCACCGCCACGGTGTTGAATCCGCGCTTCACAAGCTCCCTCACCACGAATTTCCCGATATAACCGGTCGATCCCACCACCAAAACGTCGATTTCCTTCGGATCTCGGTCCCTGAACGAAGAACACGACGATTCCGGCGAAGAAACCGACGCCGCGGCGGAGATCGCAAGCTTGGTGGAGCGCGAAAGCCGAGCAGAGGGGATTAGGGAAGGGATTGGGGGAGAAGAAGAGAGGCGCCGCCGAGGAGAGAGGAGGAGACGGCGGAGGGGGAGAGGTTGCTTGGCGAGGTCGGCGGGATGGCGATGGCAGAGGTTGACCGCCATTGAAGCTCCGGTGGAAGCTCGCTGCAATGGCTATGGCGGAGTGCGAGCTAGAGAGAGAGAGAAGAAGAGAGAGAAAGATGGAGAGAGAGAGAGAGAGAGAGAATCTGGGTTGTGGCTGTCCGTCGATCTCAGAGGATCAGAGAGCAGAGAGGGAGAGTGGTGATCAGGAGGAGAGAGAAGTTAGAGAGAGAATGAGAGAGCTAGAAAGAGAAAGTATGAGTTAGAGAGAGAAAGAGTGAGTTAGAGAGAGAAAGAGAGTGTAATCACTTCAACATGGGCTGTTAGGGAGAGGAGGAGAGAGAATGGTGAATTGGTGATCACAAGGAGAGAGAGAAATTAGAGAGAGAAAGGGGGAGTGGACTCAATTCAACATGGGGATGTTCGATAGAGAAAGAGGAGTTAGAGAGAGAACGAGGGAGTTAGAGAGGGAAAGAGGGAGAATGGTGATCACGAGGGAGAAGTTAGAGAGAGAAAGGGAGAGTGGACTTGATTCAACATGGGGTATTAGAGAGAGAAAGAGTGAGTTAGAGAGAGAAAGGAGAATGGTGATCACAAGGAGGGAGAAGTTAGAGAGAGAAAGAGGGAGAATGGTGATAACAAGGTGGGAAAAGTTGGAGAGAGAAAGGGAGAGTGGACTTAATTCAACATGGGGATGTTAGAGAGAGAAAGAGAGAGAATGGTGATCACAAGGAGGGAGAAGTTGGAGAAAGAAAGGGAGAGTGGACCCAATTCAACATGGGGATGTTAGAGAGAGAAAGAGTGAGTTAGAGAGGGAAAGAGGGACAATGGTGATCACAAGGAGGGAGAAGTCGGAGAGAGAAAGGGAGAGTGGACTTAATTCAACATGGGGATGTTAGAGAGAGAAAGAGTGAGTTAGAGAGTGAAAAAGGGAGAATGGTGATCACAAGGAGAGAGAAGTTAGAGAGAGAAATAGAGAGTGGACTCTCTTCAACATGGGGGTATTAGAGAGAGCAGGAGAGACACTGGAGTTGCCTCTACAAAATGTGAATTAAAGAGGGAAAAGAGAGAGTGGAGTTACTTAGCTTGAGTGGAGTTACTTAGCCTCTACATCTAAATTATAGAGAGAGAAAGAGATAGTGAACTCACTCTTTCAACATGGGGATGTTAGAGAGAGAAAAAGTGAGTTAGAGAGAAAGAGGGATAATGGTGAACACAAGGAGGGAGAAGTTAGAGAGAGAAAGTGAGAGTGGACTGAATACAATGTGGGAATACTAGAGTGAGAAAGAGATAGTGGACTGACTGACCTCAACAGAATGAAAATTGTAGAGAGAGAAAGAGAAAGTGTAGTTACTTAGCCTCTAAATTATAGAGAGAGAATGAGTGAGTGGAGTTACCTCAATATGTATGTTGTGGAGAGGGGAAAAGATAGTGGAGTTACTTATCTCTACATGTAAATTATTAGAGAGATAAAAGAGAAAGTGGGCTCACTAACCTTCAACGTGTAAATTATAGAGAGAGAACAAGACAGTGGAATTACTTGCCTCCACATGTAAATTGTAGTGACATGTAAATTGTAGAGAGAGTAAGAGACAGGTCTAATCTCAACATGTAAATTCTAGATAGAGAGATAGTAGAGTTACTTATCTCTACATGTATATTATAAAGAGAGAAAGACGCAGTGGACTTACCTCACACGCCATTGGCGTCCACTCCTCGGTACCTCCTCTACTCTGACACCGTTAGAGTTTTTTGGCAAGATGTATCTCTCGCCAACACGCCCTAAACGGATCCCCATCCTCCACGTCATCATAGCTTACTTACTATGGGAGATACGAAAAGGGCGAAATTCTTCTTGTCTCGTTTTGTAGGAACTCCCAACGAGTCAAGCAATTGGTACAGCACACCCACCATCTTCTACCACTTTGCGCCCACAGTTCAGCCCTTGCATGCGACCTCTTTCATTCTTGGGACACTTCGGTGACCCTCGCCTCCATTCGCATTTGGCTACAGGTTGTTCATTGGCAACCACCGCCAATCGACACCCTCAAACTGAATGTGGATGGTGCGGCCAAAGGGAACCCAGGACCAGATGGGGAAAGCGGTATCCTCCATTACCATAAAGGGAGTATTATCTTTGCGTATTCGGTCTTTTATGGCATCCAGATTAATACAGTAGCCGAAACTATGGCGATACGTGATGATTTACTTCTCTGCGAGGAATGAAACCTTCACAAATATTGTTGTAGAATCAGACTCACAAGTATTAGTTGACATACTTCGTGCAGGCAAATGCTCCCAAGGCGGCTTGAGTGCATATGGCAGGACATCATGCGGTGCCGCCCTCACACAACTAGTGTTCATCAACAGCTACGCGAGAGAAATCAAACAACATATGCCCTTACCAATCACACGGTACACACACGAACCCCTACCTCCTTTTTCCTTTCTTTTCACGAACTCCCTCCGACAGCGCGTGGATGTTATCGCGTTGAACGCCTTGGCTTGCCGGCTCTTCGCACGCGTCGCACACAGTCGAAGGAGGGGCCAAGGGAGTGGCGGATTACATGGAGCGCTAGAGGTGGGAGAGCTCATCTTCTTGCCAGATAGTCCGACTTGTTGCACACCTCAACGTTAACATCAGCGGACAACGGATTGGACTTCGCACACTCCAAGCATCGCATCCGCTACATCGGCTCCACACACTCCTGATGGCCCGAATAATCATCTCACGCGATGGGCGTATTGCATGAAGCATGGGAGGCGGGAGCGCTCGCTGCTCTCTCGCCTGACTGATGTCCTCGCCATGCACCTCATCGATGCCACCTGTCGACGGCAGGGAAGCATCCGCACACTCTATGCATCATCACCGCCGCGGGGGGGATCCAGAGAGACGCCGACAAGACCGACCTTCTCCAAGCACCTACTAGGTACCACTTATGTATCTTCCCTTTTTCTTGCACATGGGCGTGGACAAGTGGGATCTGAGTGTAATTGGGATATTTATGCTCGCTCCACGCCTATAAACGCTGATAAACAATCTACTTATATATAAAATCTCCCTAGGTGGCATCTAGGGCACGGCTGGATCGGTCTACGGGCACAACCGCAAGGTTGGATGTACCGAGCACCGTATTTTTTGCCAATAAAAAAAAAGACTTACCTCTGCATGGAAATTTTAGAGAGTGAAAGAGATTGTGGACTAATCTCTACATGTAAATTGTGGAGAGATAAAGAGATAGTGGAGTTATTTTTGGGTGTAAATAGTGGGGAGAGAGAGATACTGGAGTTACCTCTACATGCAAAATAGTAGAGAGAGAGAAAGAGTAGAGTTACCTCTAAATGAAAATTGTAGAGAAAGAAAGAAATAATTAAGTTTCTTGCCTCTACATGTACATAGAAGAGAGAGAATGAGATAGTGGAGTGATAAAATCCTGAATTTGGTCTTTATTTCATGCTATTAGCACAATTTTATGCATTTAAAGAGCTTAAAATGGGGTTGTTATCATATATTTACATATATTCAGTGTTCCCAAGTGATTTCTGATTTTCCCCTAATTTTCTGTTAATTTTATGAATTTTATGGTATTTATTTGAGCTTGAAATAATTATTTTTAAATGAAAATTGCAGGTTTAAATTTTAATTTCGAGCTTAATCATTATGGGGATGAAGTACTGAATTTTATAGAATTTTCTAGGATTTATTTAAGATTTAATTAGATTTTTCGAGATTTATTTAAGTGAGAAATGAACTTTTAAAGGGGAAAATGATATATTTATAATGAGAAAATGAGTTCTAAAACAATTTTTACTCTTCCAAGGGCTTTTCGTAAATTTTAGTTGCAATTATGACCTCAAAAACAGCTCTCAGTCATGTATGCAGGCGCAAAGCAATTATTTAAACAGTTATAGGGTTTTATTGCAATTACTTAGTATTTTTAATGGTTTTTATGAGAAATCAGAGGAGAGAGAATGCGCAAGGGGCATATACACAATTACTTTTGGGCGGCATCCAGTAGCAATTCCAGGCTTTCTAAAGGACTTTTCTGCAAAAAAGAGAATTCAAAATGCGCCTGCCAATGAGAGGGCGACACATCATGGCGTGTTAAAAAAAGAAACGAATAAATAAATGAATTTAAATCCAATGGCTTAAATTGGTTTAAAGTTCATTTATTAATAACTTTTGATCCTGAAGTTCGATTGAGATGATTTTTTTATGGATTTGCTCGTCTTGATCCCCTCGTTCTATCTTATGGTTGGATCATTCAGATCAAGCCTACACTGATAGATAAAAATTAACTACTAAATGGGGGTAAAATGATGATTTTTACCATGTAATCTAAGTATAAAAGCTAAATTTCGAGAGGGGGAGCTCATTCTTGATGGTGCTCTATCACAGCTGCAAGATAAAGAGGAGCTCCAGCTTGGATCAACCTATTTGGTACCTTTTCTTGTTTGTATTTGAACTTTTGGTGTATTTTGGATGTTGTTAGTTGCATTTTTTAATCGTTCTTCTTGATCCCTGTCTGAACTTCTAAATAACTTGGCTTGAGCGGAATGTACAAGCCCTGACTAGTATTGAGAGGAGAAATTGAGAGATTTCCTAGCTATTCCAAGTGCATATAAAAGAAAACTATAAAAAAAACTCATAAAAGGGTTAACATTCTAGGAGATTAAATTTTCCATTTCATTATCCAATAGAGTAGTTATTACTGAATTGTCGAACCTAGAGAACCAACCAAAACACATCTAAATTTTCTTCTTAATCTCTCTAATTGAATTCTTTGGTCCTTTCAATTTGATCAATTAATTCAACTTAGAGCCCCTTATTTCTTCTACTCCTCTCATCTCTTCTACCCCCCTCTCTAACCTCCTTGTCTAATTAAATTGATTTGATCTTCATTGAAGATCAAATTAACTCTAATTAGGGTTGAATTATCAAGAAAATCATCAAACTGAATTCCTTACTAGCTTCCCTTGGATGATACCTTTGCTTATCACTATACATCTTAAGTTAGGGTTTTATAAATTTTATTGTATAAGCTAAATTTGACAACGACAGTGGGTTTAAAATTGCATAAAAATCCACCCCTATTTTTAGCTTATCAATTGGCGCCGTTGCCGGGGAAGCAACGCTAAGGAAATTTTCAATTGGTTTTTATTTCTATAAATTGAGTGCTTTAATATTATGTTCAAGTTCTTTTTGTCTTAATTTTCTCTGAAGTGCTTATTATTCATCTAATCTTTATTATTGCACTACAATAGATAATATTTTATTGCTTACAATAGATAATATTTTCCAAGCATATGAAGCAACCATGTCTCACTATTATGGGAAAAGTTCTTATTATCATGAGTTGCATCAAAATTATCACCATGACCATTGTCTTTATGAAAATTCACAATCTGATTATAGTATTGATCATAGAGATTCCTTGCATCATGATGAAAAAATATTGTGGCATCGATCCTTATATGTATGATTGTAACCATTCAAATGAGGCCTTCCCCAATTTTCATGAGCATTGGTATTATCCACAATCTATAGAGGCAACAATCCCTAAATTTGCTCTCCATAATTCCCATGATGTGCCCTTTAGAATATCCACACAATGAGTTGGGACAATCACCATCATTAGGACTATCATCTACAAGTTCATTGTACAATGCATCATCTTCAATTTCTAAAGGGCAACATGTATTTGTTAATGACTTTGAAATGATTCAAGAGAAAATTTCTCAGCTTGATGACTCCGAGGAGAGCGACCAGTTTATGATGAATTATTTTCTTTATTATGAGGATACTTTCAAACATGACTGTCTTTCCAAAATCATTCTACTTTATAATATGATTAGAGGATTTCCTATGAAAGCAAATGATTTTTATGAAAGGGGAGAATACTTCTTAAGGATCTTACATATGGAGAAAGATGTTTGTAAATTTTTTAAGGATTTATTAGCAGAAAGCGGTCCCCTTGAGGAAGATTATTTTGTCAAGAAAATGAAAAATATTAAGATGGAGATTGCTGAAATATTTAATTTACATTTTTGTGAAGTTGAAGTACATGGATATGAGGTATAACAATCCCAATGGTATACTACTTTTGAGTTCATATTTCATGATGAGATGGAAGCAAAGGTGGAAAGTGATGAGGAAGGTCATGTCGAACACACCCATCCTCATCTTGAAGAGTATCAACCTCCTATTCCTTTTCCAGAAGCATTGCTCACTGGTATTGTATGTAAACCCATATACAATAGGAGTGGAGACAAGATGAATGGAGTTGTGAGACACGACTGTTTTGTCAAATCATTGGACAATTTTGGGGAATCAAGGATATCAATGGAAGAAGTGGACGCAATAATCTCTGACGTTTATATGTTGTTTATTGATGACAGAAATCATGTGAAAGTTACTTACCTCTACATACAAAATAGTAGAGAGAGAAAGAGACAATGGAGTTACATTTATTACATGTAAATTTTAGAGAGAGAAAATGATAGTGGAATTACTTCTGCATGTAAATAGTAGATAGGGAAAGAATGGACTAATATCTTCATGTAAATTCTAGAGAGAGAAAGAGAAAATGCATTAACCTCTACATGTAAATTGTATGGAGAGAAAGAGATAGTGGAGTTACCTCTACATGTAAATGTTGGAGAGAAAAAAGAGAGTGGAATTACCACTAAATGTAAATGGTAGATAGAGGAAGACACTGTGGACTATCCTCTACAAGTAAATAGTAGAGAGGGAAAGAGAGCATGGACTAATTTCTACATGTGAATTGAAGAGAGAGAAGAGAAAGTGGAGTTACTTACCTCCACATGCAAAATAGTAGAGAGGGAAAAACAATGGAGTTACCTCTATTACATGTATAATTTTAGAGAGAGAAAAAGATAGTGGAGTTACCTCTATGTGTAAATACTACAAAGGGAAAGAGGAAGTGGACATACCTCTATAAGTAACTAGTAGAGAGATAACATTTACATGTAAATTGGAGAGAGGGAAAGAGATAGTGGACCGACATCTATATGTTAATGATAGAGAGGGAAAAAGTGGACTTAGTTTCATATGGAACTTAAACAGAGGAAAAGAGATAGTGGACTTATCTCTACATTTAAATAGTAGAGAGAGAAAAAGCTAGTGGACTTTCATGTCTCTGTAAATGATAGAGGGGATTGGAGAGTGGGCTTAGTTTTATATGGAGCTATAAGAAAGGGAAAGAGAGATTGGACTCACTTCAACGTAGGAATATTAGAGAGAGAAAGAGAGTAGACTTTATTTTATGTAGAACTAGAAGAGAGGGAAGGAGACAGTGGACTAACCTGTCAAGTAAATACTAGATAGGTAAAGAGAAAGTGGAGTCCACTTTAGCATGGGAATATTAGAACGGGAAAGAGATATTAGACTAACCTCTAGAAGTAGTAGTGAGGGAAAGAGACATGACCTTTTCAAAATAGTAAATAGTGGATATGGAAATATTAGCTAGGGTAAGGAAGAGTGCACTCATTTTAACATGGGTACATTAGAGAGGGAAAGGGATAAGTGGACTCACCTTTACATGTAAATAGTCAAGAGTGGAAGAGAGACTAGACTAGCATCTACATATAAGTACCAGAGAGGGAAATAAAACTACTTCAACATTGGAATATTAGAGAGGGAAAGAGAGATTGGATGAGCCTCAACATGTAAATTGTAGAAAGGGAAAGACAATGAACCTACCTCGAGGCGTAAATAGTAGAGACGGAAACGGATTGTGCACTTAGTTGAACAGGGAATATTAGAAAGGAATATACATATTGGGAAAACCTCTATGTATAAATTGTAGAGAGGGAAAGACACTAGACTTACCTCTATATGTAAATAGTAGATATGAAAAGAGAAAGTGAACTCCCTTCAGCATGGGAATATTGGGAAGGGAAAGAGATATTGGATAAACCTTGATGTGTAATTTTTACAGAGGAAAAGACATTGAAATTACCTCTGCATGTAAATAGTAGAGTGGGATTAGATAGTGCACTTACTTTTAAATGGGACTAGAAAAGGGAAATAAAAAGTAGACTTGCTTTTAAATGGAACTTTGAGGAGGTAAGAGAAGGTGGACTCACTTCAATTGATGACAATTGGAGAGGGGAAGAGATAGTGGAATAACCTCTACATGTGAATTACTGAGAGGGAAAAAAGGCGGAGTCACTTCAACAAAGGAAAACTACAGACAGAAATAGAAAGTAGACTCACCTTAGCATGGGAATATTAAAGACGGAAAGAGATATTGGACAAACCTCTTAAAATAACTAGTGGAGAGGGAAAAAGATTATACTTACCTCTACATGTAAATAGTAGAAAGGGAAAGAGAGTGGACTTACCTCTGCATGTAAATAGTAGTGATGGAAAGAGTGGACTTAATTTTATATGGAACTTGAAGAGAAGGAAAGAGAAAGTAAACTTACTTTTATATGGAACTTTAAGAGAGGGAAAGAAAAAGTCGACTTACTTCTGAGTAGGAATAGTAGGTGGGAAAAGAGTTAGTGGACTTACTTCTACATGTAAATAGTAGAAAGGGAAACAGAGATTGGAGTTACTTTTATATTGAACTAGAAGAAAAGGAAAAAAAAGTGGACTTCTATATCAAACTAGAAGGGTGAAAGATAGTGGATTTGGTTCTATATCGAACTAGAAGAGGGGGAAAGAGAAAATGGAGTTACTTCTTTGTGATACTAGTAGATAGGGGAACAACATGTTGATATAATAGAAAAAATAGTGGATAGGTGATAGGCTAAAAAAATAAGTTTTTCATTCATCCTTGTTATTTTTGAGATTACACAATAAAAATATAAACCTGTACTCACTTAGTAATTTTAGCTAGTGATGACTATGGATCATCTCCAAAGGGAAAGGTGAATATGGATTTAAAATTCATAATATAGTAACTATTGTGATGAGATTAGATACATACTAAATATGAAATTGAGGAGAAAATTCCAGGCAAGATAGTGATAATTAAGATTTGAGAAGATCGAGTGAGTGCAAGGATGAACTGAAAATAACGCAAAGAATGATGGGAGCGAGGTAGAACAATTCTTCTAAGGTAATGATGGGGATCATCTAGCACTAAAGATCAATATCTTCTGGCTCGTGGAGTGTGGGATGAAGGTGAGGCCCGGCCTTCAAGTATTCATCCTACTCAACGGGTCCCCAGAAGTTGATGTCATCGTCGTCATGTTTTTATTTTTTATCTCTAGTTTTGAAGGTCGTATGTGTGAGGCTACGTGTTTGTATGTATGGGTTCATTTCTGTCTAGAGGGAAGCCCATATGACATCCTTATGTAAAAGGGGGGCACCCCTCGTTGAGAGAGAGAGGGAGAAAAAAAAGGAAGAAAAAGTCAGTTTTTTTTCATTTGTATCATTAATTTTATATTTCCACTTATCTAAAAAATTACCACTACAAATATCATCTCTCCTGGGAAACCCTAATCCACCACCGCCACGCGTTTCGCACTGCAATCATAGTCGCTTCATCGCTTTGTGGTCCTCGGTATAGCAGCCGCCTATCCGCTGCCACAGCCCGTGCTTCGCTCGCCGTTCTGGCCCGCTCTCCTTCGTGCACAGCTCAGGCCCCCGCCACCCGCACCCTGCATCACCTCCACCCCACGCCGTCTCACCTGTGCCTGTTGTGTGCTCGACGCACTCGCCCGCACCTGCCACTACTGCCCGTGCCCGTTGCGCCTCTACCACAACCGCACCCGCCACAGCTGCCTCCGTCATTCGGTTCCATCACTACACCTAATGCCGCATCGCCGAAAGCGGCGCTGCCGCCATTCATTGTGCCTCCTCCACGAACGCTGCTGCTATCACGCCGCCATTGTTGCTGTTTCAGCCCATGCCCGTGCTATCACGCCACTCCTCACACCGCTCAAGCCGCTGCGCCACCATCGTCAAGGAAGTCGTGCTCTGCCTTCGTACCATCACCATGACGTCAACACTGTAGACACCATGGCGCCATTCGTGCCTCCGTTCATGCATCGCCAACAATTGTCGGATCCACATATGTGGAAGCCAAGGGAGCACCCGAGTCGCAACCTCACGCGCGCTCTCGGCCTAGCTAACCTGTCACGTTGTGCACTAACGCCACCCTTGTTTCATTTACGAGCCCTCTGCTTGCCAAAAAACTTCCCAGGTCACTGTCATTGTGCCTGACCAACGACATCTCCAACACAGATGGGTTCATGCCGACTCACGTCGCCAATATCCGAACAACGGGGCCTGACCCTGTAGGTACGCTTGCAGTTACCCATTGAACATTCCTTTATTTCTTTTTAGTACCTCTCGAACGTGTTCATCATTCTGAGTGCTAGGACTTCTATCGGTACACCCCTAGTTGTGCTCGTCTAGGGTGCACGCACAAACGGCAATAGGCGTGCTTTCACCGTCGGTACTCAACCCGACATCTGGGTCATTAAGAGTCGAGTGACATTTCCAGGCCCCACTTACCGTAACTTAGTGGTCGACGAGGTACTTTGAAGTCAAGTGGTACTTCTCACTTAATTGTATCCACACATTTTGCATTTGCATCCCAGCGAGTTCACCCACCTAATTGACGTCAGAATGGTGGCTCAATTCCAACCCCTCATTCTGCATCAGGTAATAACAAGTTAATGATCAGACAATGATGCGAAAGTGGTAAGATCTGATTTAGAGAGTGTACAGAGGTGATGTGATGGGTAGATGTGGTAGTGAAATTATTCTAAGCTAATGATGATGTCGAGAAAGAACAACGCAAGGCGAGGATACTTATTCTAGATCCTTATGTTCCACCAGGATCACAGCAATTTGTGAGGGCAGGGAAGCTCCCCCTCTTCTTGGTTGCCTCTGCTTGCACATCTAGGACACCAAGAACATGCGTGATGGATCTAAGAAACTCACTATCTCTCAATCAGCCCGCGTGAGTAGGAAACAAGTTTAAGTATGAATTTGGTACTGATTTATGCCTCTAGTTATAGAGCAGAGGGTATCAATGGAAATGGGGGGTGAACAAGAAATATCCCTAAAAATTTCAGCTCAATCAGACCTATGGATTGTCAAATATCAAGCTTTGAAGTTGGACCAATCCTAGTTGTCTATTTTTTCTCTCTCCTCATCATTGGAACTAACACTTTCTCATTTTCCATTGCTAGTTGAGATGTCCAATCATCAGTTATTCAATGATTGGAGCAATCACCTCGTCTACCGCAACCGTGCACTTTGAGAAGGCCACGTGTACATGCAAGAGAGAAAGACAAAAAAATGGTATTAAATATCATTAATGGATATTTATGCAGGCGAAAAATCATGCGCTCCATGTCACAATATTCCCCATTTTCACCTGACTTCTAGTGAGCGACCCTATGAGCCATGGCGTTCATGTTAGAAAAAAGGGAAAAATTCCCCAATGATTGCTTGTCATGGCATGCCTTTCGGCATGCCACATTAGCATTTATCTCTCTTTTTAATGAATTATAATGGTATACATGTGCACCACATATACCACTGCAAATGTTGAGTTTTATCCTTCTTTTATTATTTATTATTACTTATTATTATTTGGTGTATGAATCACTTTTATTATGATCTAAGTGTCTCCTTTTTTCTATTTGTCTGTGTCGCCTCCTGCGAATAAAATATATAATTGTGAAACAATGATTGGTGCATTATGACATCGCAAATTGCAATGCCATAATTTCACTTTTTCACAATGATTAGCACACAGCTAATCATTGCAGACGCTTTTTATTGGACACCATTCGATCAAATGGAATGGTGATACATGGCGGGGCATGTATTTAAGGCAAGAAATGTACCAAGAATAATTATTAAATGAATAATATGTCAGAAAATTTTAATAAATATATATATTGACTTAGAAAATTCATATCTCCATGAATATAAGCTCAAAAAATTCAAAAAATATATTATGAACCAGAATATTAAGTCCTTTAATAATATGATGTCAGAAAATTCCTTTAAAGTATGATTAAATCCAAAAAATCAGAATATAACTCTAAAAATAGTATTAATCACTTAAAGGTTGCTAACACACATTTATAATTATTTTAATGCATAAACATGAATAAATTCCCCAGAAATAAATCAATAATTTACATGTTATCAAGAGGAAAGAGTTTGTGGACTTAAATCAACATGTAAATACTAATGAGTGAAAGATTAAGTGGACTTACCTCAGCATGTAATTGTATAGAGGAAAGAGATGTGAATACTACACAACTTACCTATTACGAAATAACAAAGACTTTTCATAAAAAAATTGAAACTTTTTAATCTTCTTATGTGGATCCTTTATTCAAGTATATAATATGCAAAAATACTCAAAATAGCTTCCAGTCAATTACGGTTTTTTTAATATTTATTTTTTTAACACTGGATCTTCTTATTTTTCCTACATGATTGAATAAAAGACAAAATGTTGTTGATGAAGATATCCACAAATGACCAACAATTTGGGTGAATATGGTCCCACTAATTGATTTTATCAACAATTCTGGTGAATGTGGTCCTCAATTGATGGCTGATAAGTGACTGGTTTGTCTAATTTATCATCCCGATCAATGGGCCTGCCTAAATTTTATTTTATTATAACCCCCTACCACAGCCCCACTTTCTCCTTTGCTATCTGGCTACCATCTATGGTTCCTACCAGGCAAGGGCTCTCCTCGAATTTCCACTTCCCATGTCCTTGTAGCCCCTACTCAATTCTTTCCCCTCCCCCCATCCAGTTCTTCCTCTAACTCCTCTAATCTTCACTTCTTCCCCCACAAGCCCTGCCTCATTTCATCTTCTCCCACATTCGAGGCCACAAACATTATCTACACAACCCTAACATAGACATCAAACCCATCCATTTCCATTCCTCTCCTCTTTGATGCATCATATTAACTCCCTATCCTTGCCGATGGTAGTTGTAGGTTAGAATAATGTCCATTCAGCCTAATACACTCGTTAATAATCATGTGTATTGGATTCAGCCAATGATCCTATCAAGATCCACCCCATGTGATTGATCGAATCATTTAATATGATTGACATCTTGATCCTTGAAATTAGTTGATCAAGATGTGATGTTATATGATGTGATGTTATATGATTTAAAATATATTTTATTTGTATATTCATCTCTCTTGAATGAATTTTCAACCAATCATAAACAAAACCATCATCTATCAGCTACCCAGTGTGTCTTGTTTTTCATCAAAACCATTATCAGGTCCCACCCTGGTTGTAATATAATTTTGGTCATTTGCTTAATTTAAATCCACTAGTGATCATTTTAACCCCTAATGTATGACTACTACTTGTCTTTTATGATTTAATTTTCTTATTAGTCGCATAACGATGGTGATGTGAGAGTACGCTATCTAGTATCCATTGATAAAAATCAAATACCAATTTGAAATACTTCAGAATTGATTAAACTCCATCAAATTAAAAATTCCCAAAATGTTATTAATTTGGGGTTTTTTAAAAAATCAATAAAATAATCATAATATAAAACCATGAAAGTAAACTTTAACAATTTTATGTTGAAAAAATATTTATTTGATCAATATTGACCAAGTTGGACATACCAGCGGTTGGTTTTGGTGACTAAGGTAGGTGATTCATACAATAAAAATCAGAGCAGAATTGTAACGTGAGTTAAAAAAACCAAAATGATCATCGAATTATGTTGCACACAATTGAATTTGCCATTATTTTGGTTTCTCAAATGAGTCATCATGTGACGCAGCCTTATACAGGAACAATGTAGGAACAGGATTTGAATCCACAAGCCTTGCTCTACTTGAAGGAGCTATGTCCTGAATCCACAGAACTAGCTTCTCTAACACTTGAGTCCACAAGGGGTTGTACTTGAATCCGCAAGCAATAATGCACTCTCTAGCAAAGAGAACATTCAAAGAGGACAAACATGAGTTTCAACAAAACAATAGACTTCAATAATATCCTTCAAGGGTACATGGGGCCTTATATGGGCCACAACAAGTACAGGGTCATCCATAATGACTGTACCCATGAAAGGACAACTAAAACATTGAGAAATACAACTCTGACAAACTAAAACAAAGGATAAGCAGCCTGACAGGCCTGAGCAGAGATATTCTCCATACTCTAGGGCCTTGATAACATGCATATTCAGTACTTTAATATGATCATATTTACAAGTCTATTTACACTAAATCACTCATATTTGCATGTTATCAAGCTTAAAATGATCAAATCTGTTTTTAGAATGATTTTGTGAATTTTCTGCATTTTTGCATTTTTGGAGATTTTTCTAATTGTAGAATCTAAAATAATATAATATTTGAGACATGATATGATTTTTTTGGAAAATTTTGACATTAAATTTGGAAATATATGATTTTTCTATCGAAATATATATTTACATGTATTTTGGGCTTTTATTTTAGTTAATATGAATTTTTAAAATATTTTCAAGCCCCTTATTTTGTGTCACCACGTGTCGCCGTTCGATTTGTCGAACGGTGACAAATTAGAACTGAATATAATGATTGGCGCGAGCCAATCATTTGGCTAGCATTATGGCATCGTGAACAACAATGCCATAATAGCATTCAACTAACGATTTTGACTTTTTCTGCGCAGGATGACATGGACGAATAAAAAAAGGCCATTTTTTGAAATAAATTCACGCGTGGGCCGAGGCACAAATGACAAAATAAAACTTATTGTTTTCCTTTTTTTCTTTCTCTTTTTGTGGCCCGTGCATGTACATGTGGCATGAACTTGTCAAGATTAATATGCCAACTGAAAGAGAAGTGCTGACATGGCTTTTGCTGATGCGACGCCACAACAGCCGTGAAAAGTATTAATATATGATTTAACATATATATATAACATTCGCTTTTGTCTTTTTTGCCCTTTTACATGTACATGTGGTGACTCCAAAAAGCGCGCACACGAAAGATGATAAGACACAGAATTTCAAGTGATTTCACAGTTCAAACAAAATGGAAAACGAGGAAATGTCAGAGATGATGATGAGGAGAGAGAAAAAATCAAGGCTAGGCTTGCTCCAACTTCAAACGACCATATTTTTGATCTACAATTCGATTGAGTTAAAATTTTCAGCACCGATTTGTCTCCCCCTCCTCTTTCCATCCATACCCTCTGATCTATAAATAAAGGTTTGGATCACTGTGAAATTCATCTTGAACTTTCTTCCTACTTGTGTGGGCTGATTGAAAGATAGTGAGTTACGTTGCTCTTTTTCCGACACCATCGTTATCTTAATTAGGATGTATCATTCTCTATTCACTATTCTTTCACTCCCTTACATAACCCCTATCTCGTTTATATATTTTTCATCAAACCATTCTCAAATTCAGTCACTATTGCATTCTTCACATGCTCTATCTCACCTGCATATCGTTACGCATAATTCTACGTTCACTTCCTCTTTTCTTGCTAATTTAAGTTGAATTATAATTATACACACCATAGTACTCAACATCACTATCTCGCCTACTCTAGTATTTTTAATTTCTCGTATCTTTAATCACTATAGTAAGAATTAAATCCTTAATCATCAATCCCTATTGAGACGATCCATACTCGTCACTAACTAAATATTCTTAAGTAAGTACGGTTAAATATATTTTTATTGAATGATCTCAGTTACAAATGACGAGTTAAAGCCCCTAAATTTGATTTTATCAGGCATGTAAAAGCTGTCAGGAGATATTTGTGTGGCTCAAGAAGATCCTGATGGGACAAAACAGAAGATATGTAGCTCTGACAAGTTAGAGAAGAGATCCTGGAAGAAGAAGAATCTGTCTGAGGATCCTGTCAGAGAAAATCTGTTAGAGAATTTTGAGGGGTTGTAGGTACTTTTTTGTAGATCATGTTAGTTCTAGAAGAGTCTCCTTCTTAGGCCACTAATTGCTAATGGGCCTCAAAAATGGACTTTTGGGCTACATCATCATGAGCCACTTACAACATGCATTATGAGATATCCTTTCAGTCTATAGTGGTCACTGACACGGCCGTAACACCAAGTGATAGTGCGCCAACACACCAGCCACACTACACAAATGCACATCGGGTGCATGTGGTGCTTAGATGGTGCGTAAGTGGCTCATGGATCCAACTAAGGGAATAAGTGGTGTAATAAAGAGTGTTGGATGTGTGAATTTTACATGTGGCATTACATTAAAGGGACCACTTGACCACCATAAGCGTTTAACAAATTGGTGGATTTTATTTTGGATATGCAGAAGATCAAAGAATACCCCTTAATTCTACAGCCAGCTAATTGGATATCAATACATGTCTTCATTGGAGGCATTGTGATGTCGGACGTCGACAAAGGCGTTGTCCGACAGGTAAATCACTAATTGAGAATATAACTACGTGATGCAAATGACCTAGGTGAAATGTACATGCAGGGCCAACAAGTGAGGTTTCACCGAGTTCTGAGCTCCAGAGCGGGCGATCAATGATGATGACAGTGACCTTCTGACCCTCATTGGAGCGACTACGGTGACTAGGGCACCGAACAGAATAATTTTGTAGGGGCTCGCACATAACAGACGGGCTTGACCCATACCTAGGAAGATGTTCACAAATAGTTTCTTGATAATATTCTCTCACCTACCTAATCCGAGCGCAGTGGAGTGCAGTCGAAAATATAATGAAAGACGTAACGTAACGGACGAGCAGGGGAACGGCGAACCTCTTTGGCAGTGGCATTCGTCGTCGATGTCTTCATTAGTGCTGGAGTCGGCACGGGCAGGAGGCTAGAAGATTATGTGTCGTTGGGTAGGGTGCGAAGAAGACTCAACTGGTGGCGGTGACGCGGCGCAAGAGCGGTTGTCAGACGGAGGGGAGTATGATGATGGAGGAATGAGGCGTGATGATGAGTGCGGCACGGGCTCGGACTCGGGCTCAGCTAACGGGCGCGGCGGTGCGGCGCTCAGCGAGGCTTCGGCTCATACTCGGGCTCAGGCTCAGCTCAGTCAATGGGTGCAGCGCAATGACGACGCAAGACGGCCCGTTGGCGTGGTAGGTTAGCGGGCACTGCTCCGGCAAGTGGCATGCTCGGGCGCAATGTCAACACCGAGCAGGTGGCAGGTTATGGTACTAGTGGCTACCAAGGCAGCAACGGGCAGCAGCAGCGGTGCGTGAGTGTCACAAAGGCACAACACAGCACAGGCATGGCTACCACGACGTCCAACTATACCGGCGTGGTAGCGTGTCAACCAGATGGGCCGGGCGCTCTGGCAGCAGGTGCATCGTGTAGGCGACACCCTGATCAAGCAGTGCTGGCACAGGTTATTTGCGGCCGGGAGCGTGGTCGTCGGGCGATGAATCGGGTGGAGGAGGCAGCGCATGTCCAATCCACGTGGGAGGGATAAACAGGGGGGTGGGTCAACTGTCCTATCAGATTCCACGTGCCGTCAGTGATGGCTCGCCATGTGGTACGTTGAGTACCGCGAGGTGCAACGCGACCTACAGGCTGGGTACTCGGCAACCCAGAGTCACGCGCGTGCAACGTAGTCCAATGGTGGCGGGGCGGCGTCACACAGGGCGTGTCGTGGGCGGGCGTGGCGGAGCAGGAGTCGACTGTACGGAGGACTCCTGAGAGCGGGCCAACTTCTTTGGGGCGGCATGTTCTGGAGAATATCGAGAATGGTGCAAGGCGCGGACGGCACCCGCGTATGTGGGCATTGACCCGACCGTTTCCGGGAGACATTACGATGCCGCCCGTATTGCACCTGTGACGTGGAAAGACCTTCAGTGTAGCAGCGCACACATGGTCTGCTTGCTCGAGAGCTGGACCAGTGGGAGTCCAGAGGCAATAGTAACCAAGGGCAGGAGCGTGATCCAGGCCTCCCTCTTCTTCCCTTCTCCCTCTTCTTCCCCTTCTTGTTCTTCTTCTTCCTCTCCTTCCCCTTTCTCCCTCGAGTGTGAGATCTAATAACTGACACAATAACTTCCAAAAAGACAGATCTGAGTTTGGACATGCGGCTCACCGTGACCTTATATAGGGCCATGATGGGCCCCTTACAAGAAGACCATTAGGGAGGCTCATTAAGTGACCCCCCCCTTTTACAACAAAGGTAAAAACTACAGATATGAAAACGGTGCGAAAACGACACAGACGGATACGAAAACGCAAGGTTATAGATGTGTCACGACGAGTAGGGTGGGCTCGTCGTGACGAACACAAATAAAAATAAAAACGGCTGAAAACAAACAATTAAAATGCAAACACGTGCGCGGGCGTGCTCTACCAGGGGTATTTAAACCCGGGCGTCTTCATGGACGCTTTGGCATGCCGGTCGGGCTGGACACAGACTGGTAGTGATGCTGACGATGGTATAGACGGCTCTAATGATGTGTTGTCGATGACGTTTGGGCTCGTTCCATCACATTGGATTTGATGGAAATTGATGTAAAACGACGAAATGCGAGTGATGATGATGCAACGTTGAAATCATTGAGAAGTATAAATTCGGCGTCGACATGCACCAACATCCACTAGGCTACGGCAAGCAAGACCTGGGAATGCCACTTCGAGTGCAATGACTGGCGCAGCGACGACTGGGCACGGCGGCAATGGCAGGGCCTGGCGGTGGGTTGCAGCAATCTTCGATCAGCCGCGAAGGCGCGACGGCCTGAGATTGGCCACTAAAGAGGTGACCTCAGATCCACCACAAGGTCGGCGGACTCGAGTCAGCGGCCATGGGCACCTACAGCAGACTCTGGTTGGCGGACGTGGTGCTTGCAACGGTCGTGGGTGGCCTGGGCGGCAACGGGCCGTCCGGGTGGCAGCGCGCGGCCTGGATGGCCGCGTGCAGCCCTGGGCGGCCGGTGGCGGCCCAAGGCGGCCGCTGGCAACCATTCACGGCCTTCGGCAGCCAGTGGCTGCCCTCGGCGGCCGGTGACTGCCTTGGGCGGCCACTGGCCGCCTTGGGCAGTTGATGGCGGCCCTCAGAGGCCGTTGTCAGCCCTCGGCGACTGCTCACGGCGTTGGGCGGTCGCTGTGAGCCACTGGCGGCCTTGGGAGGTCGCTCGTGGCCCTGAGGGGCCGGTGGCGGCCCGAGGCGGCCGCTGGCAGCCGTTCACAGCCCTCGGTGGCCGCTGGCAGCGGTCGGCCGTTGGGACCACGGGGCAGCCTCAGGAACAGCAATCGGAGCTCCCGCGAACAGGGCGGGGGTGGCGGTTTCCAGCGATGGCGGCAGCGGTTTCCGGCGAACTTTAGTGTTTCCTTACTCTCTCCTAACTTTGCATTGACATTTTTGTAAATATGTCAAAAGCTAAAAAATCAGAAAAAAATCACTAAAAATCACATTTTTTTCAATCTTTCTTCTCTTCTCTTCCCATGGACGGGCCACACCTTTTATAGGGAAAATATGGGCCTTCCCCCCTTAGAAATAAAGGAGAAAAAGGCCCAATTAAAGGTTATTAGGTCCCCCTAATAGGAGAGAGAAAGGCACACGAATACGCCCACACATGCGCTAACACACGCGCAACGTGTAGGTTCGTACAGCGATTCAGACACGTGCGAATAACAAAAAAAAACAAATAAGTGGCTGACATACATGGCCTACTAAACAAGGAAATGCAAGGAAAGATAACGTCAAACCTTTATGGGTCGTTGACGAGGCCGGGTACTTCGAAGGCTGGGAATCGCGCGTGTGCCTTCTCGTGACGAATGAGGTTGACAAAGTCTTCGAAGTTAGATGGTCCCCCATCAGAAATATATGTTACCGGCAAGCCCATGACACATTCCATGTTTGGTTCCATGTTCATTAATACAACATTATAATGCATGTGTGATGCTTATAATGAAGTCCATGCATACATGATCTGACTTTGTGAATTATGATGCGATCGTAATACATATATCAATAGTCTTTAAGCATGTGTTCTAACTATTCCTATTCGAACGATACTCGAGAAGGACATCGATGTATCTTGATAGAATAGCACTATCTAGCCTCACTCATATAATGAGTATGGTTGTTCCCCTGGCCATTAGTGTGGAGACTACTAAGGATAGATAATCGATGTTCTTTAGTGGAAAGAGTTCATTGAATTGATCCATACGAATTCCTGAATGGAATTATACTGAACAGTCAATCAGGTTGATTCACGTCATGGTTGTGTAAGTGGTCCTTAGACTTGAGACACCAAAGACGTCATGTGGATGGACGGTTGTACGTTGACTATGGCCAACGAGTCTCTAATCGTGGGATTCTAAATGGTCTTAGTTTGGGTACATCAAGAAGTTCACGAAGATGATTGAGTTGTCAAGATGGGATTGTCCACCCTCGGTATAAGAGGTGATAGCCAAGGAAGACAATGTGATGAAGTCCTTGGCCATGGTAGCGAAATATCGGAGAAGAGTTCTACGATGATTGACAGTTGACCATACCTTAAGTCGTCCTAGGAGCTTCAAGTAGATGAGGGATTGTACGTACATGCTAACCGATGACAAACATGTTCCATGAGTGAGTTGATACACACTCCTTTGTATCTTCTAGAGCACGAGGTGTACTTGGAGTCTATTTCAATATTTTGTGGCGTATAAATATGTTATTCAATAAATTAATGTCATAAATTTCTTTCAACTATCATAAAATTCTTTTAAATATCATAAAATAGACAAAACTGTATTACTTTCATTAAAAAATGTAATGACTCATTTTAAACCTCAATAAAATGCATTTGTGATCATTTCAATGAAAATGAACACAAAAATACATGAAATTAATATCTAAATTAACATGTTATTTGTGGTTATTAGGACCCACCACAGAGAGTCACCTTTCGCATGACATACAATGCAATCAGGGCCCTTACTATTTATGTAAATGAAATGGACTTTAATGGTATTTTGAGTTATTAACTCATTTTTAATCCTCTTTGATGACATGAAAATAGGAGCTAATAAAGAGCTAATTTCATCATATTTTAGGATTTTAATGCGTAAAACATTAATTTTTAATGCATGTTATCATGATTTTAGGTTAAAACAAGAATTTCCTTAAATTTCAAAGTAAATGTTGTATTTGATAAATAATTAGGTCAATTTTTACATTTTTAATGGTTTTAAAATCATCATTATAAGAATTTAAATGCTTTTAAATTGACCTATTTCTATAAATAAAATAAAAATAGTAATAAAACTTATTTTAGAAGCTATTAGCACTTTTTGCATTAATAACCTTTTTCTTTCATTTTATTTCAAGTGTTTTCTTTTAGAAATGTTTTTTTTTATTTAAACTGGCCCTTATTGGGCCAGTTTTGGGCGCTAACTATGATACGGAGCGCAGGGCTCACGAACAGCACGATCCACACGCAGGGCCGCATAAGCCAATTAGGAGAAGAGTGCAGGCCGTCGGTGTGTGACACGCACGTACTCGATTTCGTGCGTGTCGCGCATGGGATGGAGACACGCAGAGGTACTACGAGCCAATCGCATCGCGTTGCACGCTCAGCGTACAACGCAAAACGAATAGCCGTTCTAACGGGATCGGAAGAAGCTGTTCTTCAGATTCTGCGGTGATAAAAAGCAAAAAAGACGAGATTATTCGTCATTCTTGATTTTTAAAGCTCAAGGAGAGATCTCTAGCTCCCTTGAAGACTCAAGATTCAACCAAGAGGATTTGGAAGCTCGATTCGTGAAAGAAATTTGCAGATCTGTCGCCGCAAATTTCAGGAATTTCAAATCAAATTCGGAGGAAAATCTGCAGCGTTCGTTGCTCGAAATTCGCCTGAATCAAGTCTGCTACTCTTGGTACTCCTAGGCACAATTTGAATTCAATCTGCCGTTAATTTCACGTTCAAATCTTCAAAAAACCATAGTTTATTTCCATTCGCCGTTTCTTCTTAATTTCCAATTTTAGTCGTTTTAATTCGTAGATTTTAGTTCATTTTAGAATCATTTAGTGTTAACTGATTATAAATTCCTATTCTGAATTCTATCTGTCCCTTGAATCACATAAAAATCGTGAATCATATTCACGATTTCATACTTCTTAAATTAGCAAATCGTGAATCATATTCACGATTTGCTCTTTTAGGATATTTTTGTAATTTTGAATTAATTTGGATAAAATAAAAATATATAAAAAATGCTCTTAATAATAGCATAATAATTAGTTTTTTATTCTTTGCAAGTAGTAAAGCACCTGATAAACGAAACAAATTAAAGAAATACACAAGATTAGAGTTAAATCTACCTGAGAAATCGATTTCAAATTCATTAAAAAGAACAAAAAAAAGTATAATTCAAAAAAATTAAAGATTTTAAATCAAATATAAAGATAAACTTAAGTGATTTTATATCTCTGTTATTTAATAACAGAGAATCATTAAAATCATTTAAGTTTAAAAGGATAGAATGTTAGTTAAAATTTACAAGTATTAGCATTTAAATAAGAAACTAAAACATCACTTCATTTAGGTTTCAAATTCAAAACCCTAATTAGAAAGAAAATTGAATACTTACCACCGCCTCCCTAGGGTTCGACCCCTTACGCATTAAGGGATATATAAATTTTAGTGATTAAGTTCGAAAAACCCCTAAATAACGACATATAAACACGTATTTTCGAGCTTATCACTCTTCCTCTCCTTGTGGTGATTTCCACTCCTAAGAACTTGAAAGATCGAGCCCTATGGACCTACTTTGTGTGGTTAAATTGACTCATTTGTGTTCACAAGATATTTTCACATAATTTGGTGGAACAAAATCCATAAAACAATGGGAATTCGCCCCTTGAACACCAAAATACCATTGGAGAAGGAAAAAAAGTCAATATGCTTTCATGTAATTGGAGACACATACTTGAGTAAATTGAGTAATTAGGGTGTTTCCCTTGTAGTCCTTCAGTTCTACATCTTTTTCAAAAAAATAGGTTAGTATTTGGCTAAGATTAAACAAAATATATCCCTTCATCAGATGATTTCTCGTTTGATTCCTAAATAAATATCATGAGTCTTATTTTTTTCTTTGAGTCATATTTCTATGGATATAAATATTTAAAATTTTCATTGAGGTTTGAGCCAATTCATTGGACTGTATTCTTCCTAACCTTCCCATCCAGACACCCATTGCAACATCATTTAAAATCTTGATTAACTGACTTTGACCAGACATCACAAATTCGGTATTTTCTGATTGTTCAGTTTGCAAATCTTTAGTAACCCTATTTCTTAAACAAAATTATGGTATTAACACCCATTTCTGTAAAATTATAGTATCACTTCCCCCCAGTTCACTTACAGTCAACGAACACGTCAAAGTTGACTTTCTGAATTATTTTTCTTGTGCTTTTAAATCTGAATGTTATATGATTTTATTGAATATGCTAAAATATATTTATTATATATTTTATTCTATTAATTCTGAACTATTTCATTGTTGAATTTGATGTTTTGATTGAACGAAATGATTTATAAAATCCACCCTTGTTCATTGTGGATTTGACACAGCTTGTCATACTACTTTGATATTATATATTCTAGTGAGAGTGGACTTTAATTTGTTATCAAGGAATTATATGTTTAATTAAATAAAAATTTGGACTCATGGCCTGCACCTCTAGGTTCTATACTTATCAAAATCAAAGGCTCGGAGAAACTCTTCGACACAAGCTGATGGGATCATCCGATGTTTCTTTCGTCAATTATTTTTCCCCATGATATGTCATTTGAAGCATTCAATAAAACTAAAAACCCAACACCATATGTACATGACTAACCCATGAGCTATTAGAAATCATATAAATAATACCAACATTTAACCATTTAAGTATGTCCGTTCTTAAAATGTTTAACATATGGGGAATTTATCTTCCTTAGTTCTCACTAGATTGTGCCCACCTTTGCTCCCCACATACCCATACTCCTGTCATTCTTTATCACTACCAAAGGTTTTTTTGGGCTGTAAGATTGACAACAAATGTTAATTTAATCCTAGCTTTTCTCTCTAACATTTCCCTTAAATCCCTTATATCTCTCAAAACATATACATAAAATATGAAAAAATTATTTATTTTTAAAATTATTTTTGGCTCATTTTATTTACTTATTGATTATATTTATAAAAATATATAAAATTTAAAAATAAAATATAATTTAAACTTCACTTTTTCCAATACATGCTCTACGGATTCACTTTTATTCACTCCCGTCTTATAAGGACATCATAATTTTTTTTCAAACATTAAAATCTTCAAAGACTGTGTTAACATCAAATCTGTCTTATCAACTTCAAATGAGAAAAACATATTTCAAATCATATACAATGATTTTGTTTTCAAGAAATTAGTCTTGATTCCTAATAGTCAAGGGACATCGAAGATATTATAGAGTATATCCAACCCTTGAATCATTTACCCATTCAAAATAATGATAAAAACCCCACCATACGGCATTTATAATTTCAATCACAATTCTTTCTAATTTTTCACTCCTATATTGTAAACTAATGACTATCTTGACTACGTTAGAACTGTGCACTAATAACGTAAACGTTCAGTAAAACAAAGACAAATTACTTTTCCCCCCTTTGAAAAGTGATTATAATTTATTTAAAACCAAATGAATATGTTTTGCTTTCATTCTCTACTCAAAGTATGATAAAATTATTGTGTAAGACAAATTAAAAAATTACTGAAATGTCTTGTTTTACGAAACAACGAGCTGAGGTGCCCCAAATTTCAGTTTTTTTTCATAATTGTGGACTGTTCTCCTCATGTTGGTCATGTCCCTGGTTCTGAATACCATGAGTGTCATATATGTGAAAAGGGTTAACTGTACAAGTGGTATGAGGGGCCGCTAATACATATGAGCATATGACTCCAAATAGCAAATTAGTGGGTGCACTAGATGAGAGTGAGAAAGAGAAGAGGAGAAACATGTACATAGCCTAAGGTGAAACTGGTAACCCCCCCAGTAATGTCCATCACCATTTTACTACTTGGTGCTAGGCGGAACTGTTAACAACATAATATCCAAGACCGACCTCCGTCTAATGACCTGTAGCTGGGTAGAATGGATATAATGCCCCCAATTCATTGTAGAACCAGATAATGTTCCAGTTCAGGACAAAAAGTGATTGGCAATTGAAGGAGATACTCTGTTATTTTCATCGTGTAATTGAATAAGTGTCTTTATTTCTCAACTGGTTCGATTATATAGCATAAAACAAATCAGGACAAAAAAAACTTTAGATTTATTTTTTCTTCCTAGATGAATAATCAGAAAGAGACTCTTCAGACTGACCCATCATTGTCATTTTATGCTCTTGACAAGTCTTAGCCACATGGTGGACCCTTAAAGAAATATATGAATCATTAGTGCACACCTTCAAGAAGTATGAGTTGTTAATTACTGAGCAGTTTCTTTTGGATTTTTCAAAGGGAGGAATAGTGTAAGATTATTTTATTTATTGGCGTGGAAATTTGGGAATAATTGCCAGCAAATGCAGAATTTTATGATCTTGAATTTGGCGAGGTGTCAATTTCTTTCCACATTTTTTAATGCTTTTCGAGGATAACAATTAAGTTCTTGTTTTAAATATCCCATCACGGATAGCTGTTCTCAGTGGAGGTCTCCCACATCATCCTTTCTCGTGCCCAATTCACAGTTCTCTTGACGCTCTCTTTTTACTTTCAACCTTTCTCTTTTTATGTCTCTCTCTCCATAATTTCCCTTGTTTCAATACGCTCTCTCTCTAGATCTCTCCTCTCTTTAGATATTTCTCTCTCTCCTCTCTCTATAATCACCCTCTATTTCAATGGGCTCTCTTTCTTTACCCTCTCCTCTCTTTAGGTCTCTCTCTCTCTATCCTCTCTATAATTACCCTTTATTTCAGTGCGCTCTCTTTCTTTACTCTCTCCTCTCTTTAGGTCTCTCTCTCTATCTCTCTCTATAATTACCCTTTATTTCAATGCGCTCTCTTTCTTTACTCTCTCCTCTCTTTAGGTCTCTCTCTCTCTATAATTACCCTTTATTTCAATGCGCTTTCTCTCTATCTCTCTCCTCTCTCTCTATGATTACCCTTTATTTCATTGTGCTCTCTCTATCTCTCCCCTTTCTCTCTATGATTACCCTTTATTTCAATGCTCTCTCTCTCTCTCTATCTCTCTCCTCTCCCTCTATAATTACCCTTTATTTCAATGCGCTCTCTCCCTCTCTATAATTACCCTTTATTTCAATGCGCTCTCTCTCTCTATCTCTCCCCTCTCTCACTATGATTACCCTTTATTTCAATGTTCTCCCATTCTCTCTAACTTTTCCCTTCTCTCTCTGCTTCAGTACCACACTCACAAGGACACCCGTGATTCTCTCTCTTCCCTTTCGCCCTTTGACTCTCTCTCCCCCTCTTATTTTCTCTCTCTACTATCTGCTCACAAAAGCCTTGAGATTACAACAAGGACGCCCGTGAATCTCTCTCTTCAACCTCTCTCTCTCTACTGTCAGCTCAAATAAGACTTGAGAGCCGAAGTTCCCCCTATCTCTCTATATCTATTCTATGGTTCTGTCGACTGGTTTTCACCGTCTACTTAATAAATGACAATCTTGTTTTTTCTCTCTCAAGTTTTTTTTTCCTTGCGCAATGCCTCTCTTTTATTACTTTTTCTTATTGAATGACACCTCTCTCTCTCTCTCTCTCTCTCTCTCTCTCTCTTTACACTTTCCTCTTTACTTCTTCACAGTATCAAAAAATCCCTTCTTCATCTTCTCTCTCTCCTGCCTCTCTCTCTTCTCCATCATCTTCTATCTCTTCTCTCTCCAATGTCTCTCTACCCTGTCTCTCTCTTCTCTCTGCCTCTTCTCCTTCTTCATCTTCTCTCTCTTTTCTATTTTCTGCCTCTCTCTCTCCTCCTCCTCCGTCATCTTCTCTCTCTTCTCTCTGTCTCTTCTCCATCTTTTTCTCTCTTCTCCTTCTTCATATTCTCTCTCTTCTCCTTCTCCATCTTCACTCTCTTCTCCTTCTCCATCTTCACTCTCTTCTCCTCTATCTTCTCTCTCTTCTCTCTTCTCTCTTCTCTCTCCTCCTTCGTCTTCTCTCTCTTCTCTATTTCCTGCCTCTCTCTCTCCTCCTTCATCTTCTCTCTCTTCTCTATTTCCTACCTCTCTCTCTCCTCCTTCATATTCTCTATTTTCTCTATTTCCTGCCTCTCTCTCCCCTCCATCTTCTCTCTCTTCTCTATTTCCTGCCTCTCTCTCCTCCATCTTCTCTCTCCCATGCCTCTCTCTTCTCTCTCTCTTTCCTTTATATATTCTATATTCGAAGCAGTTAAATAATGATTTTGGAATAAGGCATATCCTTCTCTCCATTCCCATTCTTTCCCTTTTCTCCCTTCTCTCTCGTCTCTTTGGACTTTGTTTTTCTCTGTCTACTTTGAGAAATTAAATTTAACTCAGAAGCCGAAGCCCCATCTCCTATTTCTCTCTGCCACTATGATCTGTCTCTCTCCTTCACTGTTTTCTCTCTCTAAATCTTCTGAATTCTCTTCCATTTTTGTCTTCTCTCTACCTCTTCCTTTTTCTACTTTGAATAAATAATAATAACTTTGGTGTAATGCATCTCTCTCCACCATTCTCTCTTTATCTCTCTTCCATTCATCTGTCTCCTCTTTTCTACCTCCCCTGTGAAACTGTGTAACTTCAGAATCAAATCATCATTCTCTCTCTATAAATAATTATATCTTTTTAGCAATCTCCATCTGTCAGATATGTTTATCTATATTTTACATGCACCCTCATCAAATAAAGATATAGTGATAACAAAATTACTATCTCTCTCTCTTCTTATATGATCTCTCTCTCTTCCTCTATCTGCCTTCCACCTTCTACTGCTTGTACTTGCAAATTACCATGAACAAAGAATTACAAATCAGCGTACAATTCACCTTCTATTTATTTTTCATCTCTTCCAAACATAATTAATAAAATTAAAACCAGATATCAAAACATAATAAAACTCTTCTAGCCTTTTATATTTACTGTTACCCTCCCTATGTATCTTATCTCAGCTTTACCAAATAAATATAAGCACATGTCAACATACTCCATTGATATTTTCTCTCAACCATTCACCTATTTTTCACTGTCCTCACTTTCAATCTTAATAAAATAAATCACATAAAAATTGTTTACTGAAAATTTTTTTTCTCTCTCTATATTTGTTCATATGTGTGTGCCCAAGTGGACTTGTCATTGTCATTGGATGATGATAATGATGACTATTTTGTCCTCGGCATTCTATGCATGAATAAGGATTAATGATGTGTCATCATTATCATCATCGTCCCTCACATATGATAAACTCGTCGTCATCATCAAACACTATCTACATTCAACTTCTCCTTTTCACTTCTCTTTATTTATCTTCCCTCATTATCCTGACCATAAATCCGAATACAAGTTCTCTCTATTTATATTACATCTCTCCCATATCCAATAAATACAATTCAAATTGGTATATTTCTCTCTCCTACACCTGTCACCACCTCTTTAGCAATCTATCTCTCTTTCTATCTCACTCTCTCACACAATCACTATATCTATCTCTTTCTGTATTGATGCTCTCTCTCCATGCTCAAATGAGACAAGTCAAAATGGTAAATTTCTCTTTCCTACGCCTTTCACCATCTCTTTAGCTATCTATCTCTCCTTCTTTCTCACTCTCTCACTTAATCACTATATCTATCTCTTTCTCTATTTATATGCTCTCTCTACCATACTCAAATGAGACAAGTCAAAATGGTAAATTTCTCTCTCCTACACCTTTAACCATCTCTTTACCTATCTATCTCTCCTTCTCACTCAATCACTATATCCATCTCTTTCTCTATTTATATTCTCTCCTACCATACTCAAATGAGACAAGTCAAATGGTAAATTTCTCTCTCCTATGCCTTTCACATATTTTATTTGTCCCTTCTCTTCCCTCTGTAAATAAACTAATATCTTGAGGTTAGATTATCTCATCTTTCTCTCTCCACCATGCCCCAATAGAGACAACTCAAAATAGTATCTT
Organism: Wolffia australiana; assembly: GCF_029677425.1. Taxonomy (NCBI): domain Eukaryota; kingdom Viridiplantae; phylum Streptophyta; class Magnoliopsida; order Alismatales; family Araceae; genus Wolffia; species Wolffia australiana. Next base: position 2,213,633 of record NC_135851.1, on the reverse strand, counting down.
TCTCTCTCATATCCCTTTCACCATCTCTCACTTTCTCTCTCTATTTTTGCTCTCTCTCTACCCTGGCAAAATACTGAAGTAAAAATGCTCTCTTTCTCTCTCCAATACATTTCACTCTTCTTCCTTATCTTCTCTCTATAACCTCAGTGTATTCTTTAGTCAGATCATCTCTCTCTCAAACTCTCTATCTGCCATGTCCAAATAAATACAAGTCAAAGTGCTCTCTTTCTCTCTCCTCACACTTCAACCCTCTTTAATTATCTCCTCTCTCTCTCTCTCCTCACACTTCAACCCTCTTTAATTATCTACTCTATTTCTCTCTCTCTTCTCTCAGCGGATAAGTTAAACCCACAGTCAAACGACACTCTCTCATCCCTGCCCAAATAATTACAGTACAAAATGCTCTCTTTCTCTCTCCTCTCTCCACCTTTCTCCTCTCCATCTTCTCTCTCTATCGTAAGTTCATAATTTAATACTGACAAAATTCTATCTTTCTCTCTCCTCTCTCCACCTTTCTCCTCTCCATATTCTCTCTCTACCGTAAGTTCATAAGTTAATACTGACAAAATGCTATTTTCTCTCTCCTCTCTCTGACTTTCTCCTCTCCATCTTCTCTCTCTACCGTAAGTTCATAAGTTAATACTGACAAAATGTTATTTTTCTCTCTCCTCTCTCTACCGTAAGCTCATAAGTTAACATTGACAGAATGCTCTCTTTCTCTCTCCTACCTCTAACGTAAGCTCATAAGTTAATCTTCAGTCCAAATACTCTCTCTCATCCCTGGCCAAATAAGTAAAAGACAAAATGCTCTCTTTCTCTCTCCTCTCTCTACCGTAGGCCCATAAATTGATCTTCAGTCCAAATACTCTCTCTCTCATTCTCTTTCTTCCCTGCAAAATAAATATAAAATAAAATGTTATCTTTCTCTCTTCTATCTCTACCTTAGGCGCATAAATTAATATTCAGTCCACATATTCCCTCTCTTCCCTGTCCAAATAAGTACAAGCCAAAATGCTAAGTTTCTCTCTCCTCTTTCTACCTTTCATCTCTCTCCTCTTTCTACCTTTCATCTCTCTCTCTCTCTCTCCTCTCTCTAACGTAGGGGCATAACTTAATCTTCAGCCCAAATATTCTCCCTCTCTCTCCTGGCCTAAAAATACAATTCAAAATGCTCTCTTTCTCTCTCTTATCTGTCTTACTCTCTCACTCTCTTCTCTGCCCAAATGAATAAAAATCAAAATGCTCTCTTTCTCTCTCTTCTATCTTTCTTTTTCTCTCTCTTCCCTGACCAAATGAGTACAAAACAAAATGCTCTCTCTCTCTCTCTCTCTCCTCTCTGTCTTAATCTCTCGCTCTCTTCTCTGCCCAAATGAATAAAAATCAAAATGCTCTATTTCTCTTTTTCTCTATCTCTCTCTTCCCTGACCAAATGTATACAAATCAAAAATTTCTCTTTCTCTCTCCTCTGTATTCTCCCTCTTTGCTTACTCTCTCTCTCTCTCCTCTCCAAATGAATACAAATCGAAACTCTCTCTTTCTCTCTCCTCTATCTTTCTTTTCTCACTCTCTCTTCCATGTCCAAATGAGTAAAAATCAAAATGCTATCTTTCTCTCTCCTTTTTCTTTTTCTCTTTTCTCACTCTCTTTCTTCCCTGTCCAAATGAGTAAAATCAAAATGTGCTATTTCTCTCTCCTCTATCTTTCTTTTATCACTCTCTCCCTTCCCTGTCCAAATGAGTAAAAATCAAAATGCTCTCTTTCTCTCTCATCTGTCTTTCTTTTCTTACTCTCTTTCTTCCCTGTCCAAATGAAGACAAATCAAAATGTTCTCTTTCTCTCTCCTCTTTCTTTCTTTTTTTCTTCTCTCTCTCTCTCTTCCCGGCCCAAAAGAATACAAATCAAAATGCTCTTCTTCTCTCTCATCTATCTACTCTCTCTTTTCTCTCTCTTATCCCTTCCCAATAAAATACTAGTCAAAATGCTTTCTCTCTCCCTATCTCCTCTCTCGATCTCTTCCCTGCCCAAATAAATACATTACAAAATTCTATCTTTCTCTCTCCTCTCTCCCCTCTCTATCTCCCTCTCTATCCTAACTGCATAATTTAACCTTCGGCCTAAATTTACTCTCTCTTTCCCTGCCTAATAAATACAAATCTAATTACTCTCTTTCTCTCCTCTCTCTCTCTCTCCTCCCTGCCCTAATAAATTCAAGTCAAAATGCTCTATCTCTCTCTCTCTTCCCTGCCCAAATAAATACAAAGTCAAAATTCACGTTCTCTCCCCTCTCTCTCTCTACCCCAAGCGCATAAGTTAAACTACAGTCCAATTGTACTCTCTCTATCTCCTCTCTCCTCTTTCTCTTCTCTCTCTCTATCTCCTCTCTCTACCCTGACCTGATAAATTAATCTTCAGTCCAACTATACTCTCTCTATCTCCTCTCTCTACCTCGACCTCATAAATTAACCTTCAGCCCAAATATACTCTCTCCCCCTTCTCTCTTTCTCTCTCTATCTCCTTCCTCTACCCCAACCTCATAAATTAACTTCAGTCCAAACATACTCTCTCTCTCTCTCTCTCTCTCTCTCTCTCTCTTCCAGCCAGTTGCACACACAGTTTCTCTTCTCTCTTCTCTCTCTCTCTCTCTCTCTCTCTCTCTCTCTCTCTCTCTTTTCCACCGAGTTACACACACGCTCTCTTCTCTCTCTCTCTCTCTCTCTCTCTCTCTCTATCTCCTCTCTCTAACTTAAGCTCATAAATTAACCTTCAATCCAAATATACTCTCTCTCTTCCAGCCAGTTACACACTCTATGTTCTCTCTCTATCTCCTCTCTCTAATCCATGCTCATAAATTAACCTTCAGTCCAAATGTACTCTCACTCTTCTCTCTCTCTATGTCCTCTCCCTACCCCAACCTCCAAAATTAACCTTTACTCCAGCCATACTCTCTCTCTCTCTCTCTCTCTCCTCCCTACCCCAACCTCGTAAATTAACCTTCACTCCAACCATACTCTCTCTCTTCTCTCTCTCTATCTCCTCCCTACCCCAACCTCATAAAGCCTTCACTCTAACCATACTCTCTCTCTCTCTCTCTCTCTCTCTCTCTCTCTCTTCTCTCTCTCTCCTCCCTACCCCAACCGCACAAATTAACCTGCACTCCAACCATACTCTCTCTTCCTCTTTCACTCTCTTTTTCTCTTTTCTCTCTCTATCTTTTCTCTCTACCCCAAACTCATAAATTAACCTTCACTTCAATCCATTCTCTCTCTTTCTCTCTATCTCCTCTTTCTACCCCAACCTTTTAAATTAACTTCACTCTAAACCATACTCTCTCTCTATCTCCTCTCTCTACCCCAAACTCATAAATTAACCTTCACTCCAGTCCATTCTCTCTCTCTCTCTCTATCTATCTCCTCTCTCTACCCCAACCTTTTAAATTAACTTCACTCTAAACCATACCCTCTCTCTATCTCCTCTCTCTACCCCAACCTTTTAAGTTTTAAATTAACTTCACTCTAAAGCATACCCTCTCTCTATCTCCTCTCTCTACCCCAACCTTTTAAGTTTTAAATTAACTTCACTCTAAACCATACTCTCTCTCTATCTCCTCTCTCTACCCCAACCCTATAAATTATCCTTCACTCCACCCCACACACTCTCTCTCTCTCTTCCAGCCAGTCTGCGAGCGTATGGTGGGCAGCAGTAGCATGTCTTCTGCTCGAGCTCGAGCTCGATCGCCCGTCGCCATTGCCGGACCTCCGAGCTGAGCGATGAAGCTCTCCCACGCCGCTGATGGGATGCTTCTTCTCTCGCCATTCCCCCGCCCCCACCAACCCCTCCCCTTCCTCTTCCCTCCCCAAACCCTCCTCCGTCGTCGATCGCCAGACCGCCGGAAATGGGGTTGAATCGGCCCGCGATTTGCAGCCGAAGACCGCGGCGGCCAACCCTAGGCTCAGCAATCCCCCCAAGAACACCCTCGGGGAGCAGATCGCCGCTGGCTGGCCGCCGTGGCTCGTCGAGGTCGCCGGAGAAGCCATCCGGGGATGGATCCCCCGCCGCGCGGACTCCTTCCAGAAGCTCGACAAGGTTCCGCTGTCTGTCTGCTCATCGATCTATCGATTTGTTTGGCATTGTTTGTGTATGCGTCAAACTGTTTAGATCATCTATCAATCTATCAATCTGTTTGTCATTTTAAATGCACAGCACAGTATTTATCTGTTCATTTTAAATATACAGCAACGTACTTATCTGTTCAATCGATTTATCAATCTGTTTGTCATTTTAAATATACAGCAAAGTATTTATCTGTTCTATCAATTTATCAATCTGTTTGTCATTTTAAATATACAGCAAAGTATTTATCTGTTCTATCAATTTATCAATCTGTTTGTCATTTTGAATATACGGCAAAGTATTTATCTGTTCTATCAATTTATCAATCTGTTTGTCATTTGAAATATACGGCAAAGTACTTCTCTGTTCTATCAATTTATCGATTTGTTTGTCATTTTGAATACACGGCAAAGTATTTATCTGCTCTATCAATTTATCGATTTGTTTGTCATTTTGAATACACGGCAAAGTATTTATATGTTCTATCAATTTATCGATTTGTTTGTCATTTGAATACACGGCAAAGTATTTATATGTTCTATCAATTTATCGATTTGTTTGTCATTTGAATATACGGCAAGGTATTTTATCTGTTCTATCAATTTATCGATTTGTTTGTCATTTGAATATACGGCAAGGTATTTTATCTGTTCTATCAATTTATCGATTTGTTTGTCATTTGAATATACGGCAAGGTATTTCTCTGTTCTATCAATTTATCAATCTGCTTGTCATTTTGAATATACGGCAAAGTATTTCTCTGTTCTATCAATTTATCGATTTGTTTGTCATTTTGAATACTAGGCAAAGTATTTATCTGTTCTATCAATTTATCGATTTGTTTGTCATTTTGAATACTAGGCAAAGTATTTATCTGTTCTATCAATTTATCGATTTGTTTGTCATTTTGAATACACGGCAAAGTATTTATCTGTTGTATCAATTTATCGATTTGTTTGTCATTTGAATATACGGCAATGTATTTTATCTGTTCTATCAATTTATCAATCTGCTTGTCATTTTTAATATACGGCAAAGTATTTCTCTGTTCTATCAATTTATCAATCTGTTTGTCATTTTGAATATACGGCAAAGTATTTCTCTGTTCTATCAATTTATCAATCTGTTTGTCATTTGAAATATACGGCAAAGTATTTCTCTGTTCTATCAATTTATCGATTTGTTTGTCATTTTGAATAGACGGCAAAGTATTTATCTGTTCTATCAATTTATCGATTTGTTTGTCATTTTGAATACACGGCAAAGTATTTATCTGTTCTATCAATTTATCAATCTGTTTGTCATTCCATATATATACTTCAAACAATTTCGATCATCTATCAATCTTTTTGTTATTTTATATATACAACGAAGTATTTATATGTTCTATCAATTTATCAATCTGTTTGTCATTCTATCTATACATCAAACTATTTGGATCATCCATCAATCTATCAATCTGTTTGTCAATTATATATATACATTAAATTATTTATCTATTCTAAAAATTTATCAATTTTTTTTGTTAATGTATGCACAAAACCCTTTACTTATCTATCCATTTATCAATTTGTTTGTCATTCTATGTATACAGCAAAGTATTTATCTGTTCTATCAATTTTTATATTTTTATTGTTAAAAAAATCAGTTTTTTATTATTCTATGTATACATCAAATTATTTATCTGTTTTTCATTCTATTTATACATAAAACTATTTTTTCATTTATATCTGTTTGCCATTCTCTATATATACATCGAACTATTTATCTATTCTATCAATTTGTTTTGGTCGTTCTATGTATACGTCAAACTTTTTATCTATCTTTTTATCGATGTGTTTGTCGTTCTAAGTATATATCAAACTATTTATCCATCGATCTGTCCGTATGGTTGTCAATGAATCTCTCTATCTTTAAATCAAAATGTGTTTACCTGTCGGTGGCTACATCAAACTTATCTCTATGAACGTATCAAACTATCTATCTCGCTGTCTGTTAATCAATATGTCAAAGTATCTGTTCATCTATCTATATCTCTGTCTGTTTATCTATCTATCTCGCTCTGTGTTTATCAACATATCAATCCATCTATTTATTGATCTGTCTGTCTATCTATCTATTAAACTCTCTATTTATCCATCCACTTATCTAATGTCTTTCAATATATCAAATTATCTATCTATGTATCAAGCTATATATCTAGCTAATATATCATTTTATTTAGTTCTATCCATCTTTTTATTGTTCAATTTTTCAACCACTGGGGTTCACTCCATCTGCGCGTAATCAGATTGGGCAGGGGACTTACAGCAACGTTTACAAGGCCAGAGACACACTCAATGGCAAGATCGTGGCCTTGAAGAAGGTGAGATTCGACAATTCAGAGAGAGAGAGCGTCAGATTCATGGCCAGAGAGATTCTCATCCTGAGAAGATTGAATCATCCCAACGTGGTGAAGCTCCAAGGACTGGTAACTTCAAGAATGTCCTGCAGCTTGTACCTTGTTTTTGAATACATGGAGCATGATCTTGCCGGGCTTGCCGCCACTCCAGGGATCAAGTTCTCCGAACCTCAGGTGGGCATTTCTTCTACATCTTCCATTCTCAATATTCAGGGTTTGGCAACTGTCAACGTCGACCTCATCAATCCTCGTTGATAATTGACATTGATGATGACAATAACAGTCCCCATCATGATGTTGATGGTTCCCTGCTTTGTTGGAGATGATGTTGCTTCCGGGGTTGTCCTGAACTGTTGCGGTAGACTGTTGATGCCATCATAAGCAACACATCAACATCGTGTAAATGTCTGTCTATAAGATGACACAAATTGATTGGCAATTGTCAGCCACCATTGACAATGTGTCGACGTCTTTTTTGGTTGGTTGATGATGATGTTGACACTGATTATTGTTATGGTAGACGATGATGTTGATGGTGACAGTTATCCCTGGACGAGTTTGATGATCATTGCCTTTGACAAAGTCAGTGTCAAATCTTTAATTGCCCATCTGTTTCATCATCAACATCACATGCTGACATCATCGAGATGTGCTGAAGAACACAATTCGAAAACTAAAAACTGAGGAAGGCACTTTGGTGAAACAGGTTAAGTGTTACCTGCATCAGCTGCTGTCTGGGCTTGATCATTGCCATGGAAGGGGAGTGCTTCACAGGGATGTAAAGGGTTCTAATCTCCTGCTAGATAACGATGGAATATTGAAAATTGCGGATTTTGGGCTGGCTTCAATCTTTGATCCAGAGCAAAAGCAGCCCATGACTAGCAGAGTGGTCACACTTTGGTATCGGGCTCCAGAGCTTCTTCTTGGAGCCACTCACTACGGTGCAGGCGTCGATCTATGGAGCGCAGGATGCATTCTGGCAGAGCTCCTGGCAGGGAAACCCATCATGCCTGGTCGGAATGAGGTATTGAATGCATATATTCCATGTTGGATGTCGCAGCTAGTGTTTGGCTCTCCGATGATGATGACAAGTCATCTATCTTCTTTGCTGTTGTTAATCCACGCCAGGATTATAATAACGACTATGAGAGTGTCATCATCTCTCTTCTGTCCGTTAGATGGCACTTACAATGATGACTTTGTCTAGTCATCGCCTCTCATCTCATTCCCTCTGTAAATCTCACTCAGATGATTATAGACGATGACAAAACTGTCTGTCATTATCATTGGTCTGTGACCAGGATGACAATGATGAGGACGAAATTGCCAATAACTGGTCGCAGCATATCTTTTTTCTTTTTTGAAGAAAATCATGCCACAGAAAAAAAGTGATGAGAATGCGTGCATAGTGCCTCGTTGATGGTAGAAGCTGCCCAATTATGCCAATTTTTATTTATTTTTACTTCAAATGAATGAATATTAAGACATCCTTTGAAACTTCAAAATTGGCTAATGTAACGGCACAAATTTTCATAGTCGTCTGTCGATGATAGGAAAATTGTAAATGAGGGGTTGAACAGCTAAAATTTTTGTCTATTATGATCGTTTTACTTGAAATATTGAGTTTTTTTGTAGTTCTCGACTGTTTTTCTCCTCCAGAAAGAAGTATAGAACGTTGAGGGAACACTAACCTTAAGCGATGTAATAATTCGAACTAATTTATCAGGTTGAGCAGCTGCACAAGATTTTCAAACTATGCGGCTCGCCATCGGAGGATTATTGGAAGAAGTCAAAGCTTCCGCATACCTCTGTATTTAAGCCTCAGAAACCATATAAAAGATGCGTAGCAGAGACTTTTAAAGATTTTCCATCTTCTTCGCTAGCATTAGTTGAAACTCTGCTGGCAATTGACCCAGCTGAGCGCCAGTCTGCATCTGCTGCGCTGAAAAGTAGAGTGAGTTTCTTTTCCCTCTGGGCTTGTTTATTTGTAACTACATGTTTTTGTTACCCACATTTGTTTTTATACGATTGTTTAGGAAGACATTTCCACTGTATCGGAGATCACATTTTAAGCAATTGCACTCTAACTTTGCACTGCTTGCATTCTTCTTACGCTGATTACACTGATCAATACCTAATCAGAATCATTATGTGCTGAGGTTTCTTTTTCTCTTGAAGAAACCTGTTTCCGGAAGAATACCCGTGCCATGGGCCAGCCTTTGGGGGCTTAATATGGGGAGAAATTCTATTTTTTTGGTCTTTTTTTGGAAGGATGGATAAAGCCTGAGGGGTCTTTTTGTGAGACTTTTGGAGTTTTTTAATGCATAGTCTGAAATTAAGTCATCAGGCAATGTGATGAAGGACGGCTACAGCGGTGGCGCCCTGAGGGCTTTGGCCGGTCTAGCTTCTACCCCCTTTGTTTCTATCCCCTTCTCACTAGTTGGGTTACCTGCCGATACCCTGACAGTATGCATCTGACTGTTCTTCATGTGAACTATATAAATAAATTTCATAGGTCCAAAATTGTTATTACCCACATTGTTTTAATCACGAGACTGGAAACAGAGACATCTTTTCCAAATCTGAGGTCATGGTTTAAGTAATAGTGATCTAAGTTGGAGTCTTACATTGATTTTTTTTTCGTTTTCTATGTGTATATTTTCATGGTCTGACTTTGCGCCATCCATGTTTTTGATTAATTCAACATTTGGTCTGGTGCCACAGTTTTTCACAACGGAGCCTTACGCATGCGAACCATCAAGTTTGCCAAAGTATCCTCCTAGTAAAGAGTTGGATGCCAAGATCAGAGATGAAGAAGCTAGAAGGTCTGTCGTAAATATTTTTTCCCTTTTTCTCCTTTCCTGTAGACGTGTTGAGTAATTTTTTCTCAGTGCTTTGGATATAAATGGAGCTCGTCTTTGACAACTTTCTCGTTACATTTTCCATATATCATACTAATGATCGAGCAATGAATCCGTATGATAGAATATCAACCTTTCTACATTAAGTTAGACCTGTAACAGCCTCTTGGAATAATCATCAAAATAGATCATCAATATCTTTTGAGCGTTGAGATCAGTGAATGTCTAGTAGATGACATAGAAAATATTTTTAATGAATATTTCTTCTATTTTGATACATATTTCTGTAACAAATATAAATTATCTGGCTGATGAAAATTTCCTTTGTGAAAACATGCAACTCCGGGTGGTTACCGCTTCGTCGGGTGACCGCTTTAAATCACTTTTAAAAAAAAAAGGAATTTTTATTTGTGAAATTTGATGATTATCAATTTTCCTCTTGTTACTGGGTAGAGCGAGAGCCCAAAGTGGAAGATACAATCCAAACGGCAGTCGGAAGTCTCGCCAGATAATTTATATTTGTCACTGGAAGATACAAATGCCATAGAAAATATTTTTAATACATATTTCTGTAACAAATATAAATTATCTGGCTGATGAAAATTTCCTTTGTGAAAACACGCAACTCCGGGTGGTTACCGCTTCATCGGGTGACCGCTTTAAATCACTTTTCACAAAAAAAAGAAATTTTTATTTGTGAAATTTGCTGATTATCAATTTTCCTCTTGTTACTGGGTAGAGCAAGAGCCCAAAGTGGAAGATACGTTATTCTTTGGAAAAGCCCGGTTCTCTTTGTCTTCGAGCTTTCATTCCTCAATCCACTTATTCGTTCTTTCATATACCTCCCCACCAATAGATAGAGACAAATCCAAACGGCAGTCGGAAGTCTCGCCAGATAATTTATATTTGTTACTGGAAGATACAAATGCCATATAAAATATTTTTAATTAATATTTCTTCTATTTTAATACATATTTCTTGAACAAATATAAATTATCTGGCTGATGAAATTTTTCTCTGTGAGAACATGCAACTCTGGGTGGTTACCGCTTTGTCGGGTGACCGCTTCAAATCTCTCTTCAAAAAAAAAAAATTCTTTGTGAAATTTGCTGATTATAAAATTTCCTCTTGTTACCGGGCAGAGCGAGAGCCCAAAGCGGAAGATACAATCCAAACGGCAGTCGAAAGTCTCGCCCGCGAGAGCGGCCTCCAAGGGCAATGCCTGCCCCAGAGGCGAATGCAGAACTTCAAGCAAACCTCGACGTATGGGCCTCTAACCACTCATCCATATACCATCTATTAACTAAATATCTATATATGTTATATCGCTCTTTAGCTATATTTTTATCCGTTCATCCATCCTTCCCATCGTTATACATGATAAGATGCTCGTGCTTTTTTACATTTATAAACATAATATGATGCAACTCATCCTCTTTTTTATCCTGCTTTTTCTCTCGAAAATATATGTACATCACATGATGTGTTTCTCTCGTCGTAAATGCTTTAAACATGGTACCATACTTTTTTACATTCATCAACATGATTAGATGCTGGTTGTCCTGTTTTTTATTCTGCTATTTTTTTACTTCTGGTGGATGGCGGTTTGGGTTCCACATCATTAATAGGAGAGAATGTGAATTTATGTCTCTTTGTTCATGTCTATCTTTGTATCTATCTATCTATCCATTCATCCATCCATCCCGAAATTTTTATTTATTATGACATGCTTTTCTTTGTTCATTCATAAACATAATTACATGCGACTGGGCCCGTTTTTTTATTCTGCTATTTTCTTGAGACGTATGGTAGCTTCTGCCCCACATCATTACATTGAGAGAAGATGGACAACATGCAATTTTTATTCATGCTTTGTAAAGTAGAGGCCCAACTGCTAGATTCTCGGTTCTCTCTCTCTCTCTCTACTGTTGCTTTTCTGGGTACACCTTAGAACCTTGGCCCTTTCACCATTCATTCTTTCTCTCCCCCTCTCTGTTTCTCTCTCTCTCCCTATCTATCTATCTATCTCTCTCCCTATCTATCTGTCTATCTATCTATCTATCCATCTCCCTATCTATCTGTCTATCTATCTATCTATCTATCTATCTATCCCCCCCACTCTCTCTATCTCTCCCTCCCCCCCTCTCTGTATCTCTTTCCCTACCCCTCTCTATCTCTCCCTCCCCCCCTCTTTCTACCTATTCATCCATCCTTTCATTCATCTATTTTTCTATCTCTATTTCTATGTCTATGTGAATGAATGCATTTGTATCTAAGTTTGCATGTATGTAAATCTAATTTTGTGGTTCTCCATAGCGCCTTGGTTCCCTGTCTCATTCTCTCTAATTTTCACTTTCCAGATTCTCCTTAATAATTTTCCCTCTTATTCTCTCTCTCCTAGTTCCCTTTCCTGAAGTACAAGTATAGTTCCGGATCGTCCCAGACGTGGACGAAGGACGGGACGGTTTTTTTGTCCACCGACAAAAAAACCATCCCGTCCAGTCCTCCCGGGACGAATTTTCGTCCCAAAATTCGTCCCAGACGAAAAAACACATTTTATATTTTTAATATATTGTAAATTGTCCTAGCGAGGCCACGCTGCAACTTCTCAACCGTCGGATGTGAATCTGGCGGTTTTCTGTCCAGAGTCGTCCGTCCATCGTCCGGAGACTTCTGGACGGACAATTTTTTCGTCCCACGGGACAAAAACCGTCCCGTCCGGTGGTCCTCGGAACGAATTTTCGCTCCGAAATTCTTTGGTACCCTCTGATGGGACAATTTTTTCGTCCCGGGATGAAAAAATCATCCCGTCCGCGTCCCTGCACTATAAGTACAACCCAGAGACCAGTTGTTGCATTATTCTTGCTCATTTTAGTTTCCCTTGTGAATTTGCACTTGTTTTGAAAGAGGTTAGTTTAATATTGGTTTAGTCATTTAATTAAAAGCACTGATTAGTATAAAAATGGGTGGTGGTGCGGGGTGTGGAATTCAGAGGCAGCGGAAGGGGAGGAGCAAGAGCGAGAAGTTTCCGGCGCCGCACGAGGATGGCGGGCCGGTGGGGCTGTCCTTGGCGGCGGCCCGTGGGGGCCTGCCGAGCGAGGCCAGCCCTCCAGGCCTGGACGGGGACCGGCGCCTCCGGCGCGGACGGGCTGGCAGTCTCCACATTCACTGATACAGAGACCCCTTTCTAGAGAGAGAAAGTTGAGGGAGAGAGGACTTTTGGGCTGGGCAAGGATGAGAAATCATCCTTGGCTTTTTTGAAGAGAGAGAGATAGAAGACTCTATGTTTGGCTGGCCAAGGGAATGGTTCATGGTTTTTTTGAAGATACAAGGAGAGGAGTTCTGGTCTGGCCAAGGAAGGTGATGGAGCTTGTTTTTTTTCAAGGGACAAAGGAGAGAGAAGACTTTGGATTGGCCGAGAGAGAGAGGGAGGGAGGAAGGAAGAGAGAGAGAGAGAGAGAGAGGGAGGAAGAGAGAGAGAGAGCAACTTTGGAGAGAGGGAGGGAGGAAGAGAGAGAGAGAGAGAGCAACTTTGGAGAGAGAGAGAGGGAGGGAGGAAGAGAGAGAGAGCAACTTTGGAGTGAGAGAGGGAGGGAGGAAGAGAGAGAGAGAGAGAGAGAGAGCAACTTTGGAGAGAGAAAGGGAGGGAAGGAGAGAGAGAGAGAGAGAGGAAGGAAGAGAGATAGAGAGAGAGCAACTTTGGAGAGAGAAAGGGAGGGAAGGAGAGAGAGAGAGAAACTTTGGAGAGAGGGAGGAAGAGAGAGAGAGAGAGAGAGCAACTTTGGAGAGAGGGAGGGAGGAAGAGAGAGAGAGAGAGAAACTTTGGAGAGAGGGAGGAAGAGAGAGAGAGAGAGAGCAACTTTGGAGAGAGAGAGAGGGAGGGAGGAAGAGAGAGAGCAACTTTGGAGTGAGAGAGGGAGGGAGGAAGAGAGATAGAGAGAGAGAGAGCAACTTTGGAGAGAGAAAGGGAGGGAAGGGGAGAGAGAGGGAGAGAGAGAGAGAGAGAGAGAGAGAGAGAGAGAGAGAGAGAGAGAGAGAGAGAGATCACTGTAATCAACTTATAGTAATCATGGTCACAATGATATAAATTAATGCCATAGATAGAAAGAACCCATGAATTGGGTGGGTTCAACTTCACCTGCATGGCAGGGGTATAAATGGGTTTTCACATTTTAGGGTTTCCTCCAAGGCCTCTAGCACTGGTGAGTGGCAGGAGGGGCAACGTTGCGGGTATTATAAGAAGAACACTGCTCACATTTCTGGCCTACAATGTGAAAGGCCACCTCCGACGTCACATTGCAATCGTTGCACAGAATCCAGACCTGGAAAATCGGCCCAAACCGGCCCATTTAGAATTAGCTGAGCCCACTGGGCCACTCAATTGGCCCAAACTTGATATATTTTGGGTTTTTCCTCTAAATGGATATATTTTGGTGGGATAAGATCAAACATACCTTTCTGGTCAGATAATCATGAGGCATGATGGTGGCTGCAACCTGAAAAATGTAAATTTTGAATTCACCACTCATGCATTAGCTTAAATTTGTGTCAAATATCTAAAGAAATATGAGGGATGGTAGTGAAGTTAGGCGTGGAGTTTGACCCCACATGAGCGGATTTCCATTGCCCCGTGAGCAGGGCGGTTCTGGGGCAGTAATCTGAACTGCACACAGCTCAAAACTGGCTGAGAGATGAGAGAGAGAGAGAGGAGCAACAAGAGAGAGAAATGAGAAATGAGAGTGATGAGAGAGAGAGAGAGAGAGACCAGATAAGCAAAGAGAGAGGAACAGCAGGAGAGGGATGAAAAATGAGAGTGATATGAAAAATGAGAGAGACCAGATGAGCAACGAGAGAGAGAGAGAGAACAAGCTGTCGCCGATGGGGGATGTATTGTAAGAGTCCTGATGAGATAACCAATTCTTGAAATCGTAGGGTTATAAATACCCCTTGTAAGGTCATTAGAAGGACTTTTGATGAAAGATCAACTTGTGGTTTCTCAGAACGAGTAGCTGTATCCGGCTTTCGTGAGAGCAAGAACTCATGATTCGGAGGTTCTCGAGAGTTTGTTCACCTATTGTTCTCTCTTCTCCTCTCTTACCTCTTCCATCTCTCCTATTCTCCTCTCTACCCCCCGTCCCATTTCTTGGTTTTGTTAGATCTCCATGGGGATCGTAACATGAACACAGAGAGAGAGATGAGAAAGAGAGAGATGAACAGATAGAGATGAGCAACGAGAGAGAGAGAGAGATGAGCAACAAGAGAGAGAGAGAGATGAACAGAGAGAGATGAGCAACGAGAGAGAGAGAAAGAGAGAGATGAGCAACAAGAGAGAGAGAGAGATGAACAGAGTGAGATGAGCAACGAGAGAGAGAGAGAGATGAACAGAGAGAAATGAGCAATGAGAGAGAGAGATAAACAGAGAGAAATGAGCAACGAGAGAGAGAGAGATGAACAGAGAGAAATGAGCAATGAGAGAGAGAGATGAACAGAGAGAAATGAGCAATGAGAGAGAGAGATAAACAGAGAGAAATGAGCAACGAGAGAGAGAGATGAACAGAGAGAGGAGAAACGAGAGAGAGAGAGATGAGCAACGAAAGGGAGAGAGAGAAAGATGAACAGAGAGGGATGAGCATTGAGAGAGAGAGAGATGAGCAACGAGAGAGAGAGAGAGATATGCGCATTGAGAGAGAGATGAACACAGAGAGAGAGAGAGATGAGCAACGAGAGAGAGAGAGAGAGATGCGCATCGAGAGATAGATGAACACAGAGAGAGAGATGAGCAACGAGAGAGAGAGAGATGTGCATCGAGAGAGAGATGAACACAGAGAGAGAGATGAGCAACGAGAGAGAGAGAGAGATGCGCATCGAGAGAGAGATGAACAGAGAGAGATGAGCAACAAGAAAGAGAGAGAGATGCGCATCGAGGGAGAGATAAGCAACGAGAGAGAGAGAGAGAAGGATGCGCATCGAGAGAGAGATGAGCAACAAGAGAGAGAGAGAGATGAACAGAGAGAGATGAGTATCGAGAGAGAGAGAGAGAGATGAGCAACGAGAAAGCGAGAGAGATGAGCAATGAGAGAGGAGAGAGAGAGATGAACAAAAAGAGAGAGAAAGAGCAAAGAGAGAAATGAACAAAAGAGAGAATGGGCAAAGAGAGAGATGAACAAGGAGAGGGAGAGAGACATGAGAAATGACAGAAAGTTAGAGAGATGATAGAGAAGAAAAACGAGAGAGAGAGTGAGCATGAAACAAGATAAAACAGCCCCGGAATTGCACAACCGCTCAACCCGAGAGTCTACGACGTATGTGCAGTGGATGCTTTGCAGGCTGTGTGATGGGTGGTTTGAGTATTCAAACCGCACCACGCAATGACCATGCAACTGCGCACCACACGTGATCGGACCATCCCTATCTATATGATTCAAGGCAGGAAAAAGGGTACTGACCTCCTCGTCCAGCTTCCTCCAGTATCTGCTCATGTCAACCATGGATTTTGAGCATATTGGGCAGGCATACCTTTTCCAAATAATAAAATTATTTTAGAATATTAGAACATGAGAACTTCAACTGGAACAAGTTTTTGGCTTTCAAGGAAATTAGACAATATTTCAGAATCTTCAAGGCTGGAGAAAAAAATTGTTTTCCAAGTTATATCAAAATTGTTTTCCAAGTTCCAAATTGTTTTCCAAGTAAGATAAAATAGCAGATATAATCATCAGACATGATGGTCGCCTCAACAATATCTTTCTTTGATGGCAAGATACATCTTTACATTAAAATATTACCTAAAGATATGTTTGATGAACCGACTTTTCCACTAATGTTTTATTATCTCCAAGTATTTTCCACATGAGAATGTTTCAAAAAAGTTTTTCCACATGAGAAGAACAACCCAAACATTGATGCCAAGCGTGCATATCAGTCACAGAACGGGAAACTATTTAATTCTTACCACGTGAGTATTTTTTGTTTTTATAGCAAGATATCATCTCAAGGATCAGTAATGCTGAACAAAACGGTTATTGGTATAGTTTTTTTTTTTTCTGAAAGAAATGCTTATTTCTTACTGTCTGTGTAACAGCATATCATCAAGACATTCTGAGTGCATTGTATGGCCGCATTTTAGAACTCTAGTCTCCTGCAAAGAATCGAATAAATACTGCAAAAAAGGGAGAAAAAAAATCAAATTTAGCGAAAAAACTCCAATGTGATGAACTAGGATGCCTGAAAAATTGGCGATTATACCTCGTAGCAAACAGGGCAATGATGCCTCATTGAATTCTCTATGCACATATGTTTATCTCGTAGTTCTACAGAATAGCAAGCGCCTGCCCAGAAAATTCAAACTAGGATCAAAGTTGCATTGTTTTAAAGGGAACTGAATTTTTCACTTGAACAATGATCATCAAACTTACCGCATTTCTGACAATGGAAGAAGTTTTCGCTACCACCGACTCTGAATTTCAGACCCAGCATTTAAATTTCTCAAAAGTTTGTTCACAAAGAAGAATTAATCAAGAAAATACAATGATCTACCTGCATATACCGCAGTCGTCGCAGTGATATTGTCCTTTCTCTGTCTAGAAAACCAGCAAAATCAAGCTGGATAATCGGAAAACCAGAAATTCTGAAGCAAATCACAAGGAAAGAATCAAGAACAGCTCACATCATCATCGTAGAAATTGCAGATTCCGCAGAAATAGCTCCCCATGTTAACACCACAGCTCGAGCACACTTGAGAGGGCTGATGAGAAGAGCCAAACAACTCAGAAAAAAAAAATCTTTAAAAATTTCAATTTAAACCTCTTCTGTCGATATTTACCGGTTGTTCTTCGTCGCAGATCAAGCAAATCACCTGCAAAGATCGAGAGAAAAAAACAAAACATCACGTAAAATTTCAGATTGCGAGAAAACCAGAGCAAGAGGACTCGCCTTCTTGATCTCATTGCGGCGTAGCTCGTGGCGATCGGCCTTCAAACCCAGTAAAAAAAAATAAAAAACGTAAGAATCGCCAAGGATTACTCGTTCATCAACGAAATCGAAGAAACCCACCACGGATTCGTTGTGGCAATGGCGGCAGCCGAAGATCTGGTCGCAGCACGGGGCCCGAATCTTGCATCTCCGCCGGTAATGCTCGCACCTGTTCAAAACCCACAATCAAACATCCATTCTCTACGATCGATTGCAGGATCGAAGACCGATTAACAACCCATCAGGAAGAAATCGAACCCGAATTCCATCAGACCGAAATCCAGGCGGCTGCTGCCGGAATCGGCCTCCATGGATAACCGAAAATCCGTGTGGATCAGAGTTTGAACAAGGACGAAAACCTAGCGAGGAGGAAGAAGCAACCCTCGACCAAACAACTCGATCCACATCGGCAGATGGGTTGAGATGATGATTAAATAGCAGACGTAATCAAGAATTCAATTTCTTGAATAATTTATTGGGGAGAGAACCTCGTGATTCGAGAAGGGAATCGAGACAAAACCCGCCGGCAAGATGAGATTTTGGCGGCGGAATCTGCGGGAATCGGGGGTTGGGTTGGCTGGCGATGACGATCTTCTCTTGGTATGATGGTGTAAGATTATAGCGTTCTTCAGGGGTTTTTAAGCTCTTTTATAATATAAAGTTCATGTTAAACTTACTTATATTTTTATTAAACTTATAATTTAAATGAAATGTTGTATGACTAGAAGTTTTTGTCACTGTTTAGGTATTTTGGATGGAAGAATGTGGGTTGTACATGCATGGCATTCTTCTGGGGTGTTAAGCTCATTTATATAGTTCATGTTAAACTTAGTAATATTTTAAAGGAAATGATGTATGATTAGGAGTTTTTGTCATTGTTTGGGTATTTGGATGGAAGAATATGGGTTGTAGAAGCATGGGATTCTTATGGGTTTTTAAACTTTTCTCTAAGTTTATGCGATACTTTCATATAGTTTAGATGTAATGGTGAGTGATTATTTCTACTGATTTGGAGTAGAATCAGTTATTTTGTTTTTGGTAGGTTTTGGGTCCTTTGAATGGCAGAATGTGGGTTGTATGAGCATGGCATTCTTCTGAGGTTCTAAGTTTTTTTAAAGTTCATGTGATACTTTCTTGTATTTTAAATCAAATATTGTATGACAGATTTTTCCGAAGATTGGAAGCAGAATCAACATGATTTTTTGTAGGCTTTGGGCCATTTTGATGGAAGAATGTGGGTTAAATGACCACAGAATTCTTCTGGGGTTTTAAACCTTTCTCTAAGTTCATGGGATACTTCCCATATTTTGAATGAAATTGTGTGTGATTTGTAGATTTTGCTATTGACTTGAAGCACAGAAAGTCTTCTGTCTGGTTTTTCTGTAGGTTTTGGGTCTTTTGAATGGAACAATGTGGGTTAAATGATCATGCATTATTCTGGGGCTTTAAACTTTGTTAAAGTTCATGTGATAATTTCTTATATTTTCAATGATATGGTGAGTGATCGGTAGATTCTGCTAGCAATTTAGAGCAGAGTATTTTTTTGTTTTTTTCTTAGATTTTGGGTCTTTTCGGTGGAAGAATGTGGCTTGCATGAGCATGATATTCGTCTGAGGTTTTAAACTGTTCTCTAAGTTCATGTGACAATTTATTATATTTTGAACGCAACTGTGTATGATAAGAAATTTTGTCATTTATTTGGTGCAGAATCAGGTTTTTGTTAGTTTTTTTTTAGGTTCTGAGTGTTTCGAACGGAAGACTGTGGGTTTCATGAGCATGTCATATTTCTGAGATTTCAAACTTTTCTCAAAGCTCATGTGATACTTTCTTATATTTAAATTTTAATCGTGTATGATTATTAGATTTTGTCATTGATTTGAAGCAGTATCATATTTGTATGGTGGTGTAAGATTATGTATTTCTTCTGGGGTTTCAAGCCTTTTTTTCTCAATTACCTGTTAAAATTACTTATATTTTAAACAAAATGTTTTATGATTAGAATTATTGTCATTGATTTGAAGAAAAATAAGTTTTATGTTTGTTTTCTTTGGTAGGATTGGGGTTTTTAGGATGGAAGAATGTGAGTTGTATGTGCATGTCATTCTTCTGGGGTTTAAAAGTTTTCTCCAAGTTCATGCGACACTTTGTTATATTTTAAATGCAATGGTGTGGAATTAGTAGAGTTTTCATTGATTTGGAGCGTAATCAACTTTTTTGTTTGGACTTTTTTGTAATTTTAGGTCTTTTGGATGGAAGGATATGGGTTGTATGGGCATGGCATTCTTCTGACTTAATTAAAAAAAATTAATAGCTTTTAAGCTTTCGTATATTTAAAATGAATATTATATGATTAGAGTTTTGCCAATTATTTGGAGGAGAATAAGTTTTTCTAGTTTATTTCTTACTTTTGGATATTTTGAATGGAAGGATGTGGGTTCTATGAGCCCGGCATTCTCATAAGGTTTTGACCCTTTTTAAGTATTTATGAAATTTTCTTATATTTTAAATGTGTTGTGTATCATTAATAGATTTCACCACTGATTTGGAGCATGATTTGTTGTTTGTTTGGTCTTTTTTAGGTTTTGGGTCTTTTGGATAGAATGATGTGGGTTCTATGTGACTAGCATTCTTATAGGGTTCTGGCCCTTTTTAAGCGTATGCGAAAATTTCTTATATTTTAAATGAAATAGTGTATGATTATTAGATTTTACCATTGATTTGGAGCATGATTTTTTCTTATGTATGTTTTTGGGTCATTGGATATAAGGATGCGGGTTCAATGCGTCTGGCATTGCTATAAGGTTTTGGTCCTTTCCAAGTGTGTGTAAAACTTTCTTATAAGGTTTTGGTCCTTTTTCCCATTAATTTGATGCATAATTTTTTGGGGTTTTTTTTGTATCTTTTTGGTCTTGTGGGGGAAGCATCATGTAGACCATGTAAAATTTATAAATATTTCATACTTGTTTTTTAGTTGAGTTAAAAAATGGAGCATTTCTTTTTTCTTCTAGGTAAATTATAGTGAAAATCTTACTGGATTAGATAATGATTTGGATATGAATTAAGTTTACATGTTCATATTTTTGTAGGATGCGTGTGTTTTGGATGTGAGGGTATTGTATTTTTATATTTTTTTAATGAAATTTAATTTTTAAAAGTAACTTTTAATATTTCAATGTGTTCATAAAATGCATACATGTGATTCTAAAATTGGTATTGATTCAAAACGTACAACAAATACTTGTTTTAGGTATAAATGTTGAGGTAAATGTATTCATAGCTTCTAAACCTTTTTTTATTTTTTCAAAAAGTGAATGAAGAAATAATGTTGTCTGTACAAGATGAAAATATCATTTCATTACACATCTAAAGTGCATATTTTTTACCTCAAATCAGATTTTTATTCAGTAATATTTGAGATTCATGTAAGACAAAGTTTGGTGTCACACATATTATAGCACAATCCAGATACTATTGACCTCTCTTTTACATAAAAATTTAGATCCACGTACTTTAGCTGCAATGAACAAAATTGTTAGGAGTATTTTTTGAAAAATATGCATAAATAAATTCTGGAAACTTGATAGATTGGCCTGCTTTTATGTTTCTTTAATCATTCATCATTTAGAATAAAAAAGACTCCTTGGTATCTTTTTTTTAGGATTTAATCATTTTCTATGGAAGAATAATGTGTGATAGAATTTTGAATTTTAAAAAACATTCTTTTGTGGTTCATTGAACCTAGGATATTATGGAAATATTTCGAGTATAAAATCTTAAGGAGTGATATATTCAAGATAAGAACTAGAACCGATGCTAACTGAAAACAAAAAAAAAAACTACAACGACAATGATGTCTATCATAGAACTGACTAAATACCCATGTGTCCAAATTTATACTTATAGGTTGGATTGGATACTAGTTTGGATGAAAATTTAATATCTGTTTGATAATGAAAACTTTATTATATACATAGAATTATGACACCAAGAAGTGAAATAATAATATTTTCACGATGCTCCATTCATAAATAGTATCTAAAGAAGACAGTTCTGTCATGGATATTAAATAAATTATCATGCCAATCATTAAAAATATTTTCTTCAAGAATATTTATTTACTTTTGATTCAAACCGTTTCTTGAGATTGTTTCTCTTCACATAATCACAAGTTGAACTTCATGACCGTGAGGTTTATCACAAGATTCATCAACAACTTCATTATTTCAATCATATTCAGATGGTGATCACACAATTTATCCAAAGAATCATCACTTTGGTCATCTATAAATGACATCTGGATATAAAAAATATCAGCAAAATTACAGAAGTATTTGCATCCTAATTTTCATCAAATTCCTCTTTTATCGTGCAAGTATCTTTTCCATGAGATTCATTCATAGAAATAACATGTTGATCATTGAAAAATAACATCTGAAAATGATAAGTATTATCAAGAAAATTTTCATCTTCCGTTTCCAAGTCTTATTTTTCATGTGGGCCGATATCATTTTCGGAGGGTTCATCATTGTTCAAAGAAAATACATTATCAACAACACGAGGAATGTCATTTTAAGGCCTGTCATGTTCAACTTGGTTGTGATCAAAATCGATACCATGTGATTATTTAATATTTTTTTATCTTGATTTAGCAAAAAGATCTCCATGTTTATCTTGTTCATTTTTCTCATAAAGTAGTTGTGTGTCAATGCCACTACACCGTTAAACAATATTAGCAATAAAAGAATCATATTCTTGCAAGAAGTCCAATTTGTTTAAAATATATTATTACTTTTCATAAACATGAATTATTTCAGGAAGTATGTTTCTTATAATATTTTTAAGAATACTTATTCTGAAAAATACATTTATATTTGAAATCTTCTTTGTATGCAATGAAGTAATCAACTAAATATTGATCACTTTAAAAAGAATCATCAAGGCATTTAATTGTATTTTGAATCAAAGCATAATTATTAATTTTTTAGGATATTTATGCATTTAAAAATATGAAAGTTGAAAATTTTGATTCTGAGAATATTGAAAATAATTATCATGATAAGTCACATGATTTTGAGAAACATGATTTCGGGAATCCATAAATTTTATATGCCATAATTGAAGACCATAATGATTCAGCTCATGTGAATCATAGGATGACTCATGAGGATCAAAATTTTCATCATATTCAGCCTCAAAATATTTGCAATCCTTTTAGAAAAAACTAACTTATTTATCATAAATAAAAAAAATTATAAAAATTATATCTAAGAGTGATTATCAAAAGTATGAGATTTTTTAATACCTGCATCTGAAGATTCCTTCATCCCTGGATCACTAATTTCACTCTCTGAAGACATTAATACATAAAATGAAATTGCCAAATGATAAGTTAAATCCTTAATGGCCACCATTAACCACCAACACGTCAATTGATAAACTCAAAAATTATGGTTTAATTATCCCATTGGTGCTTTTGAGTTTAACCAATAAAATTACATAAAACTGATGAGAAAATAAAATTTAGCTAGTATATCATGAGTATGGTTCATCTCCACAAGGAACAGAGATTAGGGATTGAATGCCATTTCAAGGGTGATTCAATAAGGGTGAGAGGAGATAAGTATAAATATGAGATAGTGAAATGTGGGAGATGATGAGGTGAGAATTATTATCTAATAAGTATTAGACATATTTTGATAAGAGTAAAAAATACGAAGATGTGAATGGAGCAAGTTGGGGCGATGATGAAAGCAGAAAATGAATGAGTAAAGAATGTGATTAAATGGCTGAATTAAAGTTTATGATTAAATGGAAATGAGACATGAATTTGGAATGATGATTATAGGATAAAAGTTGGAGATGATGGTAAGATGGAAGGGATGGAAATAATGAATATATATCCAAGTTAATATATGAGATGGAGATATATTGATGTGAGGTAAGAATACTTACCACAGGTCCTGATGCAAGAAAGCCTATCCTCTTCTCCGATCTAATCCAATAACTCACGGCACCAAGGAACCAATGGTTGGATCATCAAAACCTTACTTGGTGTAACACGAAGCGCCGGGATCGAGCGGCTCGTGTTACAATACAAGGGAGGGTAGCTAATTAGTAGAGCGGCAGCGTAGGGCGACCGTGTCAGTAATAATGACAGGTTGAGCTTTGGCTAAGGCTTGCTATAGGCAACAAAGATAGGCGTTGATGGTGCAGAGTGGTGGTTGTTCTACCCGCGGTGACATTTACTTTGCGGTGGTGAACTGGCGGCGGCATGTCGTCCAATGGACGTCTCCCTTGAAGTGACTCTAGGAGACCATAATGACAAGCCTTGGACGGCGCAAAGGCGCTGCGGCATAGGGCGGCTATAACAAGGTAACATCCGACTTTAGTGACGATGACGTCAGGCATCGCTACGATGACGATGACCACTGTAAAGTTAGCTACTAGCGGAGGGAGGTAGGCGTCGGCGACGACGACGGGGGCTGTTCTTCCTGCATCAGCATGTACTTCACAGCGGTGTACTGGCAGCGGTGAGTCGTCGGGTGATCGCTCCCCTCGAACTTACTCTAGAGAACACTAGGCGTGTGTGACGCAGGTAGGCGCAGCGGCGCAGATTAGCGTGGCGGTGCAGGTTGGCGTGGCAGTACTTGTAGGCGTGACGCCGCAGGTAGGCGCGGTAGCGTAGATGGGCGTGACGATGCAGGTAGGCGTGGTGACGGGCTCAGGAGGCGAGCGCGGTGGCGAGGACGCTGGCGGTGCAGGTAGGTGCGGCGACGGGCTCGGAGGCGAGCGTGGTGGCGAGGATGGCGGTGACGCAGGTTGGCGCGGCGGCGCACATAGGCGCGGAATGAGCTCGGAGGCAAGCGCGATGACAAGGATGGCAGTGAGCGCAGGTTGGTGCGGTGCACTTGTAGACGTGGCAGTGGGTGCGACGGCGGGCACAACGACATGATATGGCGGCATATGAAGCCAAGGTAGGTGGTTGCAGCTAAAGCTGTAGTTGGTGATTGAATCTGCAGCTGCACCCGCGGCTGCAACCACGGCTTCGGCTGTTCCGGGCAGTTGCAGCCCTGTCCGGGGCGGTGGTTGCGGCCGCGGTTGGCTGCTCAGGTGTGTTGGTAGCTGCGTGGTAGACCCGCAGGTGACGAGGGTGATGCTGGCGACAACAGCGTCGGCGATGTTGGCGGTGGCGCTCCCGCAAGGGATGCGATGAAGCCCTAATTTCTCTTCTCGAGGGGAAGTTTCGTAATTCATTCAAACTGTAAAACTAATTAAAAAAATACCTAAATAAACCAGAAAAAACCAAGGACCACATTTTGTCTTTCTTTTTTCTTCACTTTTTCTCCTCTTTTCTTACGATGGTCACCCCCCCTCTTATAGGGGAAATATGGACCTTCCTCCTTAGAAACAAAAGGAAGAAGGCCCAAAAAAAGTTTAATAGAGGGCCCTAATAAGAGAAAGCTCCACACACGCTCATACACATGCACAAATTTGTAGGACCGTATTGGGGTCCTAACAAGTGCAAACAAAAACATAAAGCTATGTCTATGGGTATAGATTGTCCCCCATCACTACTCACCTTCAATCTTGCTCTCAAAGGAATAAATGAGTTCAAAGATATTTTTTCAAATATTAATGGCTCATCGTATAGATCCAATCATATGGATGGATAGAGGATAGAAATACGAATCTTCCCTTAATATTTTAGCTGACTCACTTGTCAGATATCAAGCCATAAAGTTTGGCGATTTGTAGTCATTAATTTAATTTAATTTTGTTTCTCTTCTCACCCACCACTCCACTGCCACCCGCATCTAGGATTATTCCTTAACCTATCCACAGGACACTGTGAATAATTGAGCCAAAAAATTGATTATTTTATATAAATTCACACATACATTTTATGACGTAGAAAAATATAGGTTTATGAATTTAATTCAAAACATTCAATAAAGTAATATTCTTACTCAAACATTATTTTATTCCACACTATAACATCACTAAAATCATATAAATTCAGAAAACTCAAAAATAGCATTCTGAAAAAAATTAATCATTTTAAGCTTGTCGCATACACATATATTTAATTTAAGGGTTAATAGCACGGTACATCCCAAACCATGTCCAAAGTCTGCAAGTTAACCTTAGCGTTTTTTTGGCACGGTATATCCCAAACTCACTAAGTCGTCTGCAATATATCCCGGTGATGACGTGGAGTCCATCGTGGCTGCCAGGTGGATCTCCGTCCAGATGTTTACCTGGCGGAACCCACCTGGCTGCCACGCTGGATTCCACGTCGTCATCGTGATATGTCTACCTGCCAAGGGTTTAACTTAAAGAGAGAGAGAGAGAGAGGCATTCTAGAGAGAGAGAGGGAGAGAGAGGCATGCTAGAGAGAGAGAGAGTAGGAGAGAGAGGTTATAGAGAGAGAAAGAGAGGTGTTCTAGAGAGAGAGGCATTGCTCTCTAGAACACCTCTCTTTCTCTCTCTAGAACCTCTCTCTCTTTCTAGGGGAATCTGGGCGTTGAGAGGCCCACTGGATGAGGAAGATTCTGGGCGTTCCGGGCATTGAACGACCCTGGTACTGAGTAGACGTCGTTGTCGTAGAGTCAGGCGTAGGCAAATACCCGCGTGCGCGAAGCGCGCGTAGGTGCGTGAGCGCACGGAGGCCTTGTAGCGCTGGCGCAGCGAGTGCGCGAGGGCGTGCATCGCACCGAGCGGCGTAGCGATCGCGGCTCAGCGTCGGACGGCGTCAATGACGACTGGCGTCGGTGGCACAAGCGTGCATGGCGCTGACTGGCAGCGTGGGGCGCTCTGGGCGGCAGCCTAGGGCTGCCTTGGGCGGCGGCGTGGGGCGGCGGCGTGGGGCGGCCTAGGGCGGTGGCCTTGGGCTGCCTGGGGCGGCGGCCTTGGGCTGCCTTGGGCGGCAGCCTGGGACGACTGCCTAGGGCTGCCTTGGGCGGCAGCCTGGGGCGGCGGCGTTAGGCTGCCAAGTGTGGCAGCCTCAGGTAACCTTGGGCGGCGGCCTTGGGTTGCCTTGGGCGGTAGCCTAGGGCGGCCTGGGCGGCGGCCTAGGGCTGCCAAGGGTGAAGGACAAGAAGGGAAGAGAAAGAGAGAGAAGAGGGAAGGGGGGAAATGGAGAGGAGGAGAAGGAAAAGGTCGGCGACGCGAGGCAGCGGCGGCGGCGGCGACGGTGGTGGCGGTGCTAGGGTTGGAAAGGGATAGGGAGGTGATGGTGAAGACGCCAACACTTCAGCATCGAACGCGTCACCACGGTCAACCGGAGTCAACACGCCCGCTATGGACCACGGTCAACCAGAGTCAACCGAAGTCAACACGCCGCAACCCTCGACAAGCACGTCTCCACCCACGCACATCCCTACGCGCCTCATGACACGACGCCAGAGGCATATCCACAACTGCCCTTTGGCGTGACACGGCGCACGTCTGTATTTTCTCGTCTTTATTTTCTCATCATTTTCTCTTTCCTCCAAGGCCTATATATAGGCCATTGTTTTCAAGAAACATTAGGCAGTCAT
Source organism: Wolffia australiana (assembly GCF_029677425.1). Lineage (NCBI taxonomy): Eukaryota > Viridiplantae > Streptophyta > Magnoliopsida > Alismatales > Araceae > Wolffia > Wolffia australiana. Next base: position 2,186,751 of record NC_135851.1, on the reverse strand, counting down.
TAATTCAAGAATTGAGTTTTGTTAACTCTTCTTGGAGGACTGCCCAGCCTCCCCTATCCTTCTTAACCCTAGCCGTTGTCGTCGCCGCCGCCAGAGCCGCCTCGCGACGTCGGCCTCCCACCTCCCCTCCATTCTCTCTCTCTCTCTCTCTCTCTCTCTCTCTCTCTTCGTTCGCCCAGTCTTGGCCGCCCAAGCAGCCCCCCCAGGGCCGCTCAGGCAACGCCGACCAGGCCGCCCTAGGCAGCCCCGCCAACGCTGCCCAGACAACCCGGCCGAGGCCGCCCAGGCATCCCCGCCAAGGCTGCCAAGGCAGCCCCGACCAGGCCGCCCAGGCAGCCCCGACCAAGCCGCCTAGGCCGCCCCGCCAGAGCCACCCAGCAGCCCGCCAGCCGTCCAAGGCAACCCGCTAGGCCGCCTAAACAGCCCGTCAGCGCCCAAGGCAGCCCGCCAAGGCCACCAGCAGTCCCGCTAGGGCCGCCCAGGCAGCCCCGCCAAGCCACCCAGGCAGCCCTCGCCAGAGCCGCCCAAGAGCGCCCAACCGCCCAAACCGGGCCGCCCGAGACCACGTTCAGGCTGCCCCTGTCCGAACGCTGTCGGCGCTTCAAGCCGTGCGCGCTGCGTGCGCTCGGGTGCGCTCCGCCGCACTCCGCACTCGGCGTGCGCGCCGGCGCTCGCGCCGCGCACTCAGCGTCGCGCGCTGCTCGCGGCGCTCCGTGCTCTGCGTGCACCATTTGCGCGCTTCGCGCGCGCGGGTGTTCGCCCACGCTTGACTCTGTGCCCACTGTACTCAACCAGGTCCGTTCAACGCTCGGAACATCTAGCCTCGTCGTCATCTACTGGGTCGCTCAACGCCCAGATTCATCCAGTCGCATCATGATCAGAATTTCCCGCTCCCTCTTCACGCACTACAGTGCAGAGGTACGCCTGAACCCTCTGGTGTCGAAGTGTTCTCCGTCCAGTGTTTTCTCGGGAAGTTTCCACTGCCGTCGGAATCTAAATTGGTTTTGAGTTTCTGCTTCTTCTACCTCCCTCTCGAGTGTTTCCTCGCGACGCGAATCCGACGAACTGATTTCGGTGCTTAGGCATCGTCGTGGTGGGGGAAGATAGTACTCCCGCCCTCGATAAGGGTCAGAGCTGCACCACCAGCCTTTTTTCCCTTACCGAGCATCAAAGAGGTTTTGGGCCATTATCGTCTTTAGCAAGATTGAGTAGTCTACTTGGTGATGTGATAGATAAGGTATGTTTATTGTGCCGTTATTTAGTACTAGATTCTTACTTTATTCTATTATTGCAAATACTTTTGTCAACAGAAACTTGGGAGCGCCTCGTGTTAAATATTGTTACTGTAAATCATATTTGATTTTTTTTTTGGTTATTTAGAAGGATCCAAGAAAGATTCTGGACAGAGCTATCCCTATGATCGAGCTAAGTTCAGCGATTGCATATTTATGTAATAAGAATTATATTTGCTTTATCTGCTTAAATCCAAGAAAGAATTTCTTTCATAGGTTCAGAGGCAAATCATTGACGAAAGAAGAGGACGAAGAAGGAGAAACTTGGGACCTTTTTAGATAGGTATAATTTGTTTGTGTTCTTATGCATTATGAATACCAGTTTTGCAATATTGCATTTTTCGTTAGATGTCGTGCCTTTTTCCTCTATCAGTCATCGCAAAGGTTTATTGACCATTGTCGTCCTTGGACGATGGAGTGGTCAACATGATGATGTGTATTGTGCATCTATTCCGTATAATGATATAACATGATTTTTCACTATCAATTATTTTGGTTATTACTCTCAACCGTATTTTATTTCTTTTGTTGGGTTTTTAGGTGTTTTCGATGATTATTCTGGACCATGCTATTCTTACATTGCAATTATGTTCTGCAGTACCACAGTTATCTAGTAAGAAGAACTTTTACCTCTTGCTTAAATCCGAGAAATATTTTACACTGTGATCTTAACTGGTCAGTATACGTTATGTCACTTTGTTTAAGACTTTGAGCGTTGGTATTTTTTACATATGATTTGATAGGTAGTGGTGCATTATTTTAATTTCCTACTTGATAGCATTATCCCTCCTGTGACACAGAGTTTCAGTATTTTTGATATTCAATTATCTTTTTATATTTTCTCTGCTATCATTTTCTTGTAAGTTTGAAGGGGGCTGGATATCAAATTTATATTTTTCCTTTGCATAGTTTCAGAGGTGAATCAGCGAAGAAAACAGGGGTCGATGAAGGCCATTTTAAACAGGTGTAATTTATATATGTGTTCTTGTACTTTATGAATAGTTCGCTTACGAGGTTGCATTTTCTTTGGACGTCGTGCCCTTTTTCCTCTATCGAGCATCAAAGAGGTTTTTGGCTAGTATCCTCTTTAGCAAGATGAAGTAGTCTATGTGTTGATGTGATTGATAAGGTATGTTAATTGTGCCGTTATTAGTACTAGATTCTTACTTTATGATTTTATTGAAAAGAGTTTTGTCAAACCAAACTTGTCGACGCCTCTTCTTAAATAATGTTTCTGTAAATCACGTTTGATGTGTTTTGTTTGGATTATTTATAATATTTGAAGAACGATTCCGGACAGAGATATCCTTATGTCCAAACTAAGTTCAGCAATTGCATATATGTCTAATAAGAACTATATTTGTCTTATCTGCTTAAATTTGAGGAATATTTCATCTTGTGATTTTTACATGTGAACACTAGCTATATTGTTTTGTTTTAACATTTTTCACGCGTGGTGTTTTGTATATACCATTTCAGATGTAGCGATGCATCATTTTGAATTCCATACTGATAATATTATCCTCCATGTTAAAGGGTGTTTTGTATTTATTTTTCTGCGTCTTTTATAAATTTTCCTACTATCATTTTATTGTATGGTTTTGAGGGAGGGCTGGTTAACACAATTGTACTTTTTCTTTGCGTAGGTTCAGAGGCAAATCATCAACTAAAGAAAAGGACGAAGAAGGAGAAACATTGGACCTTTTTAAGATAGGTATAATTTGTTTGTGTTCTTATGCATCCTGAATATTAATTTTGCAAAGTTACATTTTTTGTTGGATGTCGTGCCTTCTTCCACTATCAGTCACCACATAGGTTTATTGGCCATTATTGTCCATAGAAGTCGGAGCGGTCAACATGAGGATGTGATTGATAAGGTATGTTTATTGTGCCTCTGTTTTGTATTATGATATCACATAATTTTTCACTATCAATTTTTTTTGTAATTACTGTCAACTGTGTTTTAGTGCTTTTGTTAGGGTTTTTCGGAGTTTTCAATGAGTATTCTGGACCCAGCTATTCTTACATTGCAATTATGTTCTGTAGTACCACAATTATCTGGTAAGAATAACTTGTCCCTCTTGCTGAAATCTGAGAAAAAGTTTACGTTATGATATTTATTGGTCATTATGGGCTATCTTACCTTTTTTTACGTCTTTGAGCATGGGTTATTTTTATATATATCATTTAAAATGGAATGATGCATCATTTTGATCATTTTAAATTCCTAGTTGATAGTATTATCCGCCTGTGAGACGGTGGTTTTGTATTTTTCATATTAAATTGTCTTTTTATATTTTCTGTGCTATCATTTTCGTGTAAGTTTGAAGGGGGGTGGATAACACATTTGTATGTTTCCTTTGCATAGTTTCAGCAGTGAATCAGTGGAGAAAACACGAGACAAAGAAGGACCCTTTTCAAACAGGTATAATTTGTATATGTGTTCTTATACTTTATGAATAGCCCTCTTGCAAGGTTGCAATTTCTTTGGAGGTTGTGCCTTTTTGCCTCTATCGAGCATCAAAGAGGTTTATTGGCCATCACCTTCTTTAGCAAGATGGAGTAGTCTACACGATGATGTGATTCATAAGGTACGTTTATTGTGCTGTTATTTAGTACTAGATTCTTACTTTATTATTTTATTAAAAAGATTTTTGACAAAAGAAACTTTTTGACGCCCCATGTTAAATGTTGTTTCTGTAAATCAAGTTTGATTTCTTTTGTTTGGGTTATTTAGAAGAATCGGAGAATGATTGCCGACAGACATATCCTTAAGTTTAAACAATGTTCAGCAATTACATATTTGTCTAATCAGAATTATATTTGTCTTATTCCCTTAAATTTGAGAAATATTTCGGCGTGTCATTTTTTACCTGTTAACACTTGCTATATTGTTTTGTTTTCACGTTTTTCACGCATGGTGTTTTTTATATACAGTTTCAGATGAATGATACATCTTTTTGAATTCCATAATGATAACACTATCATCAAAGTAAGAGTGTGTTTTTTTATTTATTATTTCACATCTTTTATAACATTCTTCTACTTTCATTTTAAAGTATGTTTTCAAGGGGGGCTGGTTAACACATTCGTACTTTTTCGCTGCATATGTTCAGAGGTAAATCATTGAAGAAAGAAAATGATAAAGAAGAATAAAAGGAGGACCCTTTTTAAATAGGTATAAGTTGTTTATGTGTTCATATGAATTATGAATACATGTTTTGCAATGTTGCTTTTTTTGTTGGATGTCGTGCCTTTTTCCGCAATTATTCATCATAGAGGTTTATTAGCCATTATCGTCCTTAGATGATGAAGTGGTCTACGTGATGATGTGATTGATAAGGTAAATTTTTTGTGTTGATATTTAGTACTAGTTATTCATGTTATTCTTTTATTGCAGTTATTTTTGTTAAAGGAAACTTGTGGATGCCTCGTGTTAAATGTTGCTCCAGTAAATCTTGTTTGATTTCTTTTGTTTGGATTATTTACAAGGATCCAAGAATTATTCTGGACAGAGATATCCTTAAGTTCAAACTAAGTTCAGCGATTACATGTGTGTCTTATTAGAATTTTATTTGTCTTATCTGCTTAAATTTGAGAAATATTCCAGCTTATGATTTTTACCTGTTAACACTTGCAATATTGTTTTGTTTTCACGTTTTCATGCATGGTGTTTTTTATATACCATTTCAGATGTAGATATGCATCGTTTGGAATTCCATACTGATAATATTATCCTCCATGAGAAAGGGTGTTTTCTTATTTATTTTTCCACATATTTTATATGATTCTCCTACTATCGTCTTATTGTATGGTTTTGAGGGAGGGCTGGCTAACACATTTGTACTTTTGCTTTGCATAGGTTCAGAGGCAAATCATTGACGAAAGAAAAGGACGAAGATGGAGAAATGTAGGACGCTTTTTAGATAGGTATAATTTATTTATATGTTCTTATGCATGATGAATACCAGTTTTGCAAAGTTACATTTTTTGTTGGATGTGGTTCCTTCTTCCTCTATCAGTCATCACAGAGGTTTATTGGCCATTATTCTCCATAGAAGATGGAGCGGTCAACAAGAGAATGTGATTGATAAGGTATGTGTTGAGCATTATTTGGCCCTCTCTATGTTTGGCCCTTCTATATTTGGCCCCTTCTATCTTTGGCCCATTAGGGCCCCCTATATAAACCCTTGTAATCACTATTCTCAGATTAAGAGAATCATTTTCTTGTTTACATGGTATCAGAGCCCTAACCCTAACCCTAATCTGGGTTCTTGGGACTCTCCTCCTCCTGCGCTCAGATCTCAGGCAGCTCTCCGGCCAGCCTGATCTCGCGCACCGTTGCCCTCTGCGCTCAGCCGTCGCCTCGCACAGCCGCGGCTGCCGCGCGCGCAGCATTCTTCAGCGCGCAGCGAGCTTTACGACCGTGCACAGGCGCGACAGCCCTGCACGCAGCCGCGCGACAGCGCGCACAACCCGCAACAGCGCGCCGCGGCCGGCGCTCCGCCACGCACAGCTGCACAGGCCGCGCACGCGCCACCGCGCGCCACGGTTGTCTTTGCTTGTCTTTGGCTGTCCTTAGCCTCCTGCACGCTTGTCCGGCCTGCCGTCCGTGAGCTTTGCTTCGACTGTGGGCGTTGCTTTGACTGCGCCTTCATCTGCCGTTTGTGCTGTCCAAGCCATCTCAGCACCTCTCCTTTGGCCAAATCTCAGCAATGACAAAACCTATTGCTGCTGCTGAGTCACCTGAAGCTCCGACCTCCTCGGTTACACCAAACTCGACGCCGGCTTCGATGCCACATGCACCTGCGGCGCCTATTGAGTCGGGAAACTGGTCTTCCTCCCCAGGACCTTTCTCTTTGCCTCGGATGCCACCAGATGGCATGTTCACTGGCTTTAATCTGTTGCAATGGCGCCAGTACGTCCAAATTACCCTAAAGGGGCGTCTCATGCGCCACCTTCTGGAAGACGGACCTCCTCGGACCGATCCGAAGTACTACGATTGGCTGGATGTTGAGGGGATTGTTCATCGCTGGCTCTTGGACAGCATTTCACCCAGCATTAAGGGTGAATTTCTGTTCCTGGAGTCGGCTAAGGCAGTCTGGGAAGCGGTGTTTGAGAGTCACTCCAAGAAGCATAATATCGCCACTTTGTATGAGTTGGTGCATCGGGCCTCCAATCTGCGGCAAGGGGACCGGACCATTATGGAGTACAGTACGGAGCTCATCTCCTTGTGGAATGAGATCGACCACTACATGCCACCGGATCCTCACTCGGTGGATTGCAAGTACACTCTTCAACTTCGGGTGTTCCAGTTCCTCATGGGACTGAACCCGGAGTATGAGTCGCTACGGGCTCAGCTAGTCCATCGGGAGAAGGAGCTTACCTTCAAGGATGCTCTTCGCAGTGCCAGAATTGAAGAATCTCGCTTCCAACAGGTGCAGACCCCGGTCACGGCACTTGTAGCTCAGTCCTCTCCGGCGCACCCATCGACGACGACACCACCCGGTTCTTTGCCGCGTGGTCCGACTACTCGGTCTGAGGAGTCTCCAAAGGGTGATCCCTCTCTCTTTTGCAATTATTGCAAGAAGCGGGGCCACTCCAAGGAGACGTGCTACAAGCTTCAACGGAAGCGCGTGCAACAGAGCAACCTTGCTACCGTCGCACCTTCCGTCAGCCAAGTGCCTCCTCCAGGTCAAGTGCCTATGCCATACGGACTTCTTCCCACTAGTGCCTCGCCCGCCGGCTTTACTCCGGAAGAGATGGAACGCCTCCGCCGCTTGCTTGATCCTCCAGTCGTGGGCTCATGTTCCTTGGCCCACGCAGGTATGTCCACCGTTCTTCCTCCACCCCCATCTCCTTCCGACAATCCCTCTTCATCTTCCACTTGGCTTCTTGATTCCGGTGCCACCGCTCATATGACCCCTAATCCAAGAGCTTTTGTAACGTATGAACCCGTTTCTGGATCCTCTAAAGTCAAAACGGCCTCCGGCGATCTTCTCACCGTGGCGGGTATTGGTCGTGTGGCCGTCTCTTCCTCTATGCAATTACCTAAAGTTCTCCATGTTCCACGCCTAACTCATCATCTCCTTTCCTTGTCGAATCTTGTTCGCGATTTGAATCACGATCTTACATTCTCACCTCATTCATGTTTTTATCGTGATAAGGTGTCGGGGAGGAAGATTTCCATTGCTGAGGAGCATGAGGGGCTCTATCTTGTTCGACCTTCTTCGCCTTCTTTTGCTGTTGCTGCTACGGCAGTCTCTCTTTCGGCTTCTCACGAGCGTTTGTGGCTTCTTCATCGACGTCTCGGCCATCCTTCCTTTGCTACCCTTTATTGTCTCTTTCCAAAAACTTTTCCAAGGCCATTCTGTGGACCGATTTGTTTGTAATGCTTGTCGAATTGCGAAACATCATCGCACTTCTTATCCTATCTCGTCTTCTCATTCTTCCACTCCTTTTTCTCTTATTCACACCGACGTGTGGGGACCTTCCCCTATTCACAGCACTTCCGGATCTCGATGGTTATGCATCTTCATTGACGACGCAACTCGTTTCACGTGGGCCTATTTCTTAAAGAATAAATCGGAGATATCCCGTGTTATTCCCCAATTCTACTCACTTGTTCAAACTCAATTCTCTACGTCCATCCGTCGCTTCCGCTCCGACAATGCTAAAGACTATGTTAATACCTCGTTAAGCACCTTCTTTCAAGACAAAGGCATTATCCATGAAACCTCTTGCCCATATACACCCCAACAAAATGGCGTTGCCGAACGTAAATTCCGTCACATCTTTGAAATGACTCGGAGCCTTCTCTTCCATATGCATGTGCCCAAGTATCTTTGGGGGGAAGCCGTCTCCACCGCCATCCATCTCCTTAACCGCCTTCCGTCTAGAGTGCTTGATTTTTCCACACATATTGACCGTCTTCAGCATGCCTTTCCCTCCCTCTCTCTCCGAACTAATCTTACCCCTCGTGTATTCGGATGTGTTTGTTATGCGCCTAACCATCGCCTTGGTCATGATAAACTTGACCCTCGTGCTGTGAAATGCGTGTTTGTTGGCTATTCCTCCACGCAAAAAAGTTATGTATGCTATCATCCACCCTCTCATCGGTTCGTCGTCACTAAAGATGCCACTTTCGATGAATTTCTCCCTTACTATTCTTCCTCTTCTCCAGAGCCACCTTCATCAACACCCTCATCCGATCCACTTGAATTCCTAATTCTCCCTCAACCATCTCCTCCGTTATCCATCTCTCGTCCATCCTCTCCGGCCCCGCCAGTCGTGTCTCCTCCAGAAGTTGTGCCTCCCGACTCGCCTCCAGAAATTGTGCCTCCCGACATCTCTCCGGCCCCCATCTCCGTCCCTCATGTGGAGCTTCCTCCTGTCCCGGCTGCTGAATTCTCCTCTTCGGCAGCACCTTCTTTGCCTCCACCACTTCCTATCCGCCGATGCCCGCCTGAAAAACGCTATGGTATTACTCTCGCTCGTCGAAGACCTCGGGTTGTTACGTCCCCTTCCGATGCCCCGCCTCAGTCGTCCTCCCCACCTCTAGAATCCACATTAGCCGTGCTGCCCTCTTCACGTTCTTCTCCTCTCTATCCCTTAGAGGCATCCATTTCGTCTCACCGTCTCTCACCATCCTATCATGCACTTCTTACCTCACTTGATGCCACTTCCCTTCCGAAGACGGTGGACATTGCACTTTCATTTTCGCATTGGCGTCAGGCTATGGAGGAGGAGCTTCGTGCTCTTGCTCAAAATGAGAAGTGGGATTTGGTTCCTCTACCGGCCGGGAAGCATCTAGTGGGTAGCCGTTGGGTTTATGCTGTGAAGCATAATTCCGACGGTTCTATTGAGAGGCACAAAGCTCGGGTTGTGGCGCAGGGGTTTACTCAGAAGCATGGCATTGATTATCAGGCGACATTTGCCCCCGTTGCCAAGCTGAATACGGTGCGGATCCTCTTGGCTCTTGCTGCGGATCGTGGCTGGACTTTGCAGCAATATGATGTGAAGAATGCTTTTCTGCATGGCTATTTGACTGAGGAGTTCTACATGGCATTACCTCCAGGCTATACTTCTTTAGTGCCGTCGTCTCGAATTCTGTTGTCTGTCGCTTTGAAGAAAGCACTATATGGCTTGAAGCAATCTCCTCGGCGTGGTTTGGTCGTTTCACGGCGGCCATGAAGCGCCGTGGCTATCGTCGATGTAATGGAGATCACACCCTCTTCTACCGCCATTCCACGTCAGGGGGAGTAGCTATTCTGCTTGTGTACGTGGATGACATCATTATTACGGGTGATGATACAGCGACCATTACTGAGCTGGCCATGTATCTCTCGTCGGAGTTTGCTATTCGCCATCTTGGCCCGTTGAGGTAGCTTCTTGGCATAGCGGTGGCATATGCTTGGCGGGATTTTTATTTGTCAGAGAAAGTATACGGTGGATCTTCTCTGCGAGCTTGGAAAGGAGGATTCCAAGCCTATTTCGACACCGATTGATGCGAACCATCGACTCGGTGCCGACGAGAATGAGGAGCTTGCTGAGCCCAGACAATATAGAAGACTTGTGGGCAAACTGATTTATCTCACCCACACTCGTCCAGACATTGCTTACTCAGTGGGTGTTCTGAGTCAGTTTATGCAGACTCCTCGCAAGAGTCATCTTCATGCTGCTCATCGTCTCCTCCGGTTTCTGAAGGGCACCATTGGTCGTGGACTACTGTTTCGTCGTCATACAGGCATGCGTCTAGAAGTCTACACTGATGCTGATTATGCAGGCTCTGTTGTCGACCGACGGTCCACATCGGGCTATTGCACCTTCTTGGGCGGCAACTTGATTACGTGGAGGAGTAAGAAGCAGAAGGTGGTCTCCCGCTCGAGTGCTGAAGAGGAGTTCCGTGCTCTGGCGCATGGTCTTTGCGAAGCACTTTGGATAACCAAGCTCCTCCGAGAACTACGGTGTCCAGTTAGCTCTCCTGTCCAGCTGTTCTGCGACAACAAATCGGCGATTAGCATTGCTCATGATCTCGTTCAGCATGACCGTACAAAGCACATCGAGATTGATCGTCATTTCATCAAAGAGAAGCTTGAATCGGGAAATTTTTGCACGCCATATGTTCCGTCCGCTGAACAGCTAGCAGATATCTTCACCAAAGGGCTTCATGCTCCTCGGTTTGAAGATCTCTGTTCCAAGCTGGGTGTGGAAAACATCCACGCTCCAGCTTGAGGGGGAGTGTTGAGCATTATTTGGCCCTCTCTATGTTTGGCCCTCTCTATATTTGGCCCCTTCTATCTTTGGCCCCTTCTATCTTTGGCCCATTAGGGCCCCTTGTAATCACTATTCTCAGATTAAGAGAATCATTTTCTTGTTTACAGTATGTTTATTGTGCATCTATTTCGTATAATGACATAACATGATTTTTATCTATCAATTGTTTTGGTTATTACTGTCAATCGTGATTTACTTCTTTCGTGAAGTTTTTTAGCTGTTTTCAATGATTATTCTTGACCAAGCTATTCTTACGTTGCAACTGTCTTCTGCTGTACCACATTTATCTGGTAAGAATAACTTTTCACGCTTGGTTAAATCCGAGAAATATTTTACATTGTGATCTTTATTGACCATCAAAGAGGTTTATTGGCCATTACCTTTTTTAGCGAGATTGAGTAGTCTACGCGAAATGTGATTGATAAGGTACTTTACTGTGCTGTTATTTAGTACTGGATTCCTACTTAATTATTTTATTGAAAAGATTTTTGACAAAAGAAACTTGTTGACGCCCATGTTAAATGCTGTTTCTGTAAATCACGTTTTATTTCTTTGGTTGGGTTATTTAGAAGAATTCAATAATTATTACGGAAAGAGATATCCTTAAATTCATACTAAGTTCAGCGATTACATATTTGTCTTATAAAAATTATATTTGTCTTATCTCCTTGAATTTGAGAAATATTTCGGTTTGTGATTTTACCTGTTAACACTTTCTATATTGTCTTGTTTTCACGTTTCATGCATGGTGTTTTTATATACAATTTCAGATGTAGCGATGCATCTTTTTGAATTCCATACTGATAATATTATCCTCCATGTGAGAGTGTGTTGTCTTATTTATTTTTTGCATCTTTTAAAAAATTCTTCTACTATCATTTTAGTGTATGGTTTTGAGGGGGCTGCATAGCACATTTATATTTTTCCTTTGCATAGGTTCAGAGGTATATCATTGAAGAAAGAAAAAGATAAAGAAGAATAAATGGAGGACCCTTTTTAAATAGGTATAATTTGTTTGTGTTCATATGCATTATGAATACCAGTTTTGCAATGTTGCATTTTTTGTGAGATGTTGTGCCTTTTTTCATAATTAATCATCATAGAGGTTTATTGGCCATTATCATCCTTAGAAGATGAAGTGGTCTACGTGATGATGTGATTGATAAGGTACATTTTTTGTGTTGATATTTATTACTTGTTACTCATGTTATTCTTTTATTGCAATGATTTTTGTTAAAGGAAAATTGTGGACGCCTCGTGTTAAATGTTGCTCCAGTAATTATTATTTGCTTTCTTTTCTTTAGTTCATTTAGAAGGATCTAAGAATTATTCTGGATGGAACTATCCTTATTTCTGAACTAAGTTCAGCGACTACATATTTACATGGTAAGAATGATATTTGTCTTATCTGCTTAATTCCGAGACATATTTCAGCTTGTGATTTTTACCTGTTATCACTTGCTACATTGTTTTGTTTTGACGTTTTTCATGCACCATATTTTTTATACCATTTAAGATGTAGCGATGCATCATTTTGAATTCCTTACTGATAATATTATGCTCTATGTGAGAGGGTGATTCATATAAGATCCATCTGTCTAGATATCATCATATACATCTAGAAAGCCATGCGCTTTTTGATGATTTTTGTTATTAATTTTTCAGCATCTTTTATAAAACTCTTCAACCATTATATCTCGCATGTCTTGGGGGGCGTAGTTAACACATGTGTACTTTTCCTTGCACAGGATTAAAGGTACATAATCGAAGAAAGAAAATGGCAAAGAAGAAGAAATGGGGAAGCTTTTTCTTATGTTTTCTTACGCATTATGTATACTAGTTTTCCAGTATTGCACTTTTCGATGGATTTCGTGCCTTTCTTCCTCTATTAATTATCATACAAGTTTATTGGCCGTTATCATCTTTAGAAGATGAAGTGGTCGACATGATAATATAATTGATAAGGTATGTTGATTGTGCATCTATTTAGTAGTAGGATATCACTTGATTTTTCAGTATAATTATTTTTATTATTACGTTCAACCTTGTTTTACTTCTTTTGTTACGGTTTTTTATTAGTTTTCGATGATTATTCTAGGCCAAACTATTATTTTCATGGCAATTATGTTCTACAGTACCACAATTATTTGGTAAGAATTATGTGTTTAATAGTTCTCCACTATCATTTTCTTTGTATGTTTTGAGGGTGCTCATTGAAGAAAACAATGGACGAAGGAGAACACCTTTTAAATAGGTATATTTTGTTCATCTGCTCTTCTACTTTTTCAATAGTCCTCGTGGACGGTTGCATTTTTCTTGGACGTCGTTCTTTTTCCCTCTTGTCGAGCATCAAAGAGGTTTACTGACCATTATTGTCCTTAGCAAGATGGAATGGTCTACGTGATGATGTGATTGATAAGGAACATTTTTTGTGATGTTATTTAGTACTAGATTCTTACTTTATTATTTTATTGCAAATACTTTTGTTAAGGAAAACTTGTTGACGCCTCATGTCAAATGTTGTTCCTCTAAATCTTGTTTGACTTCTTTGTTTGGGTTATTTATAAGGATCCGAGAAGTATTCTGGACAGAGCTATCTTTCAGATTGAACTAAGTTCAGCATTTGCGTAGTTATCTGGTAAGAATTACATTTGTCTTATCTGCTGAAATCCAATAAATATTTCAGCTTGGGATTTTACAGCCTATTACTGGCTATATTGTGTTGCATTGATGTCTTTTAGGTGTTATATTTTATATATATTATTCCACACATAGCAAGGCATAAGTTTTTGTTCCTTAGTGATAATATTATTTTACATTTAAAAGGGTGTTTTGTTATTCATTTCCCATATTGTTTATAAAATTATTCTACAATCATTTTCTTGTAGGTTTTGAGGGGAGTGTCTAACATACTGGTACTTTTGCTTTTGATGGATTCATGTGTCAAACATTGAAGAGAAAAAAGGACGAAGAAAGATAAATCGAGGACCCTTTTTAAACAGGTATAATTTGTATGTGTTTTTATGCTTTATGACTATCAGTCTTGGAAGATGGAGTGGCCATTATCGTGCTTAGCAAGATGGAGTGGTCGACATGATGATGGGATTGGTAAAGTACGCTATTGTGTAGATTTTTCACTGCAAATATTTTTGTTCGAAGAAACTTGTTGACGCCTTGTTGGATATGTTATTACTGTCAACCTTGACACAATTTATGTTTTGGTTTCTTTTCTATTTCTTTTTAGTGTGGGTGTTTTTTTGTGCATATTCCAGCATGTTGCATGTTATGAGTTTTCATATATTTTGTTATGTTGTTATCTCTGTGTCCCATAGTTTTATTGTGCGTTATTTGTTCTTATCTTGCTGTCTCTTCTTAATGTCTCGCTTCGTATTGTTTGGATTGAGGATGAGTTCTTTGTTATATTTTTATGGGCATAGGTTCCATGGTATAGCTTTGTGGAAATTAAAGCAGCTAAACAAAAAAAAGTGTACCTCTTTCAACAGGTATAAATGGTTTATGATTTCTTATTTAGTTATGAATAATTTTCATTCACTGTTGATTATTTGTTACACATCTTCTTTCTTTTCCCCCGCTGAGGTAAGAAAAATCTTCTTCGAGGACAATGCCTAAGCAAGACAGAGTCATCTATATGACTATGAGTTTGAAAAGGTTTGCTTTATTATGCCGACATTTATTGTTACAGTGTGACTTGTTTCTTTTACATCAAAGATAATTGCTAAAACTAAACTGAACGCACCTTGTGTTAAATATCTTTATTGTGAAAATTGTTCTTGTTCTTTTGCTAGGGTTATTTATAAGGATCAGATGACGATTCTGGATAGAGTTTATCCTTGCGATGCAACTATGTTCTGGACTACCATCATTGTCTTGTAAGAATGACATTTGTCTCTCTTGCAAACATCTGTAAAATATTATAGGTTTTCATTGTCATCGGTTATTTCTAATTATCTGGTTCAATTTTAATGTCTTTCAGGTGTGGGTATTTTCCATTATATCTTTTGCTATGCAGGGATGTCTCATTTTCCTTTCCTCACTGATATTACTATCCTCCATGTGAGAGGGTGTTTCTGTTATGTTTTATATAAGACTGGTAGAAAACTTATTGTATTCTCGATCTCTTATTTGTATTGATTGCGTCTGGTTTAACTCATACCTTTTTTTGATGTGCACAGGTTCGGAGTTCAACCATTGAAGAAGACAAAAAGACAAAGACAGAGAAACACATGGGTATTTTTACATATCTTTCGCAATGTAGCAATGCATCATTTTTTATTTCCTCGCGGATATAATTATCCGCCATGGGAGATATTGTTTTTATTATGTTTCAGTACATTATTTTTTATAAAATACTTCTATTAACATTTTCAAGTATGTTTGAGGGGAGCTGATTACCTCATGTGTACTTTTTCTTTGTATAGGTTCAGAGGTAAATAATTGAAATAAACAAAGGGCAAAGAAAGAGCAACGGGAGACCTTTTTTAAATAGGCATAAGTTTTTTATGTGTTTTCTGCGTTCTGAATAAGGCTCTTTATATGTTGTATTTTTGTTGGAAGTCGTGTGCTTTTTCCCCTATTTAGCATCAAAAGAGGTTTATTGGCCATTATTGTTCTGAGGGAAATGGAGTGGTCCCCATAATGATGTGATTCATAAGATATGTTTATTGTGCGGATATTTAGTGATATGTTGTCAATTGATTCTTTAACTGCAAATTTTTTTGTTGTAAGAAACTTGTTGATGCCTCGTGTTAAATGTTATTACTTTGAATCTTGTTTTACTTATTCTGTTAGGGTTATTTATGAGGACCCGATGATGATTCTAAATACAAGTTGCAACTGTGTTCTGCAATACCATATTTATGTGGTAAGAATTACATTTGTCACTCATGCCTAACTCAGAGAAATATTTATATTGTGATTTTATGGGTTATTACTCTCCGTATGGTTTTCTTTTGACGTCTTCTAAGCATAGGTATTTTTCATATATATCTTGTGATACGTAGCAATGCATCATTTTGTTTTCCTCATATATATTATAATCCTCTATGTGAATGGGATCTGGGTTATGCTTTATTCAAGATATTTTAAAAACTTCTTCTATTATATTTCTATTGTTTATTTTGACCGATGCGGGTTTAACTCATATGTCTTTTTTCCTTTGCATTGTTTTAGTGTTCACCCATTGAAGAAGACAAAGGACAAACAAAGAGAAGTTGGGGACCCTTTTTATTAAGTGGAAATTTGGTTGTGTTATTCTTCTTTATGAATAGCACTCCTGAAAATGCATATTCTTTGTGAGATCTATTGTCTTTGTTTCTCTATTGACCATCAACGAGGTTCCTTGGCCATTATCCTCGTTAGCAAGGTAGAGTCCTCTACATGATGATGTTTTATTATGAGGTGTATTTGTTGTAACACTATCCGGTCAAAATATTCTGATTTTCTTTTTTTTAAAATGTTTGACGTTATCTGGTTAATCATGTGATTGACATATTTCTAAATTTTTCTTATTACATGTCTTGATGAGAATCCTTTGGCAATAAAAACTTCTAATGTGCCCAAGAATGTCAATGCGTGCATTTTTATGATCTTAGACTTTTTCTAGTTTGATATACATTTGGCTGTCTTGCACTAGTCCTCGAATATTTTCGTCAACATTTTTAGCAAAAAATTGGTTTTTGGTTTCTTTTCTATTCTGTTTTATTGTAAGTCGTTTGTTTTGCATATTCCGGCACGTAGCATGTCATGAGTTTCACTATATTTGGTTACCATGTTATCTTTGTGTCCTATAGCTTTTTTGCTTTTCAGTCCTTGTTTGCGTGTTCTAATGTTCAATTTCTGGTTTTGTACATTTAGAGTATGGAACATTTTTATGATACTTTTTTACTGGCATTTTTTGTGCAGTGAAACTTTGAAGAAATTAGAGCAGAAAAAATGAAAAACACTATAGCTCTTTGAACATGTGTAATTTGTTTATGCTTTAAATTATAGGCATGAATAGTGTTCTTTATGTGTTACATGAGTTTTGTCTTTTCCCTATCAAGGGTATAAAAACTTCTTTACTGATATTGCTGTTAGCAAGACGGAGTCATCTATATAATACTGTGATTAAGAAGCTATGCTTCATGTACATATATTTAGTGTTATACTGCCACTTGGTTCTTTCATTGCAAAGTTTTTTGTTAAAACAAACTTGTTGACGCCTTGTGTTAAATCTTGTTACGGTGGATCTTGTTTATTTTTTGATATGATTATCTGCAAGGATCAGATGACGATGTTTATGTGATAAGAATTAGATTTGTGTCTCCGTTGTAAATCATTTAAATATTTTAGGACTGTAGGGGAGGTCCTGCGGAAAAATAGCTCGACGCCAGAATGATAAAAAGCTTAACACCTCTTATTTTATAAAATATGAAAAATCAAATAAAATGCAAAATGCAAAGGTCGTCTTATTCAAAACCCCAATTATGACATTTGGTTGATCGTATATTTCATTATAGTTATATGATTCAGAGTATCATTTCCTATTTGATCCTTTTGAATTCCATATTCGTAGTTGCGATCGGATCTATTCATTAAAAAGAATCGGTTCGAGACATTTCTTATGTACCGATAGGTGTTATATTGGATTTGAATCATATTTCGGATCAATCTTCATCTTTCACACATTAGTAATTTTTATATATTGGTTTTTCAACATAGCATTACATTATTCTTTTTTTATTGTTGATATTACTTCTTTATGTGAGAGGATGTTTCTGTTTGTTTTATTCCAGATTGGTTTTGAAAAAGTATTCTATCATTGTTTTCTTGTATGTTTCGAGGGAAGCTGATTTCACTCATATTTAATTTTCCCTTTGCATATCTTCAAATTTTGATCATTTAATAAAACAAAAGAGGAAGAAACAGAAACGAGGGAACGTTTTTAAATAGGTATAATTTGGTTATGTGCTCATCTGTATTATGAATAGAAATATTGCAATGTCTTGTCTTTTTTCCCTCTTAAGCATAAAAAAGGTTCGCTGGCCATTAGCATCCTTAGCCAGGCGGAGTAGTCTCCACAATGATCTGATTGTTGAGATATGTTTAGAGTAACACTATCAAGTCGTAATCTTCTTACTTTTTCTTTCATATACTAAATTTATTTATAAAAAGGATTTAACATTATCTGTTGCATTATCTAGTTTTTTGTTTCTATATTTATATTATTATGTGCCTCGATGAGGATCCTATGCTGATGAATAGTTATTATATGCTCAAGAATGCTAGTGTGTGCTCCTGCATGCATCTTTGTAGACTTGGGAATTCTCTGGCTAGATACACTTTTGGCTGTCTTGGACTAGTCCTTGAATTATTTTGCATAAAGAATTTTTAGTTATGAATTTGTTTTTGGTTTATTTTTCATACCTTTATAGTGTGGGTATTTGGTTTTGTACATTCTGGCACGTGGCATATCTTGAGTTTAAGAATGTTTGGTTCTACGGTTATTTTTGTGTTAAAACTTTTGGCTGTAATTTTTGGGCAGCGGCGCTCAAACAGGGGGGGATAATAGACTAAAATGTTTTAACCTTTGCTACATGTTGTGTTAAGTGTTGTATAGCATGTTGGAATTTTACATAGGTCACAAAAGGTGATAAAATTCAAATAAAAAATTGTGGAGATTACACGAACCTTGTTCCCCATTCCCCCCCAAGGCCAAGTGGTGCTCTTTCTCCAGAATCCTGATCACCCTCGAACTGTCTCTATTTCACACACTTTTAGAACAAGACTGAATCAAAGATATCTAATGCACTACGCTTCCAAAACTATGTTCGAAGCAAAACTACAGTAGCAGTTATAAAGAGAGGGGACAAGATAATAAATAAAAGTGACCTAACTCTTCCAGCCATTATATTTAATTCCAACGGTTTGGAGACTGGGATTTCTTCATTTCCATAGCATATTTATGTTCTGACCTTTTCGAGATTTGAAATAAGGCCTTTGAAATTAAAATTGTGGGTTAGTTCCACAACCCTTGCTTTTAGGTGACCCAAAATTTAAAGAGGGTTGAATGGGCTTCTGGAATTGGTTTTGAGTGTATTGGAGGTTTGAGTGGACTTTTGGAGTGGCTATTACTCATTACACTATTTCAGGCTGTTTTTGATATAAGGTTCAGAGCATGGGTAACTACTTTGAACCTTATATCACTATTACCTTATTCATATATGATCTTGCTACTGCTTGTTTATTTAATAATCATTCCTCTCTATAATAAATATTTTTTATAGTCCGAAATATCACTAAAGGTTGCTTGACTCATTGCCTCCTAATCCAACTAATATGCGTATTCTTCTTAAGAAATGCCTATCAAAAGTTCATTATCTTATTAAAGCAGTAACATAGATGATATTTGAGTTTGGCTGTCTTCCAATGCTGATCAAACTTTACTATCAATATCTCTTTCAAAATATTTGATAGATTTCCAATCTGAATATGGAAGGAGACATGAATAGGGTTAGGCAAACATATACATTTTTTTCATGTGAATATGAAGTATATTCATAAAGACCCATAGAGAAAAAGCCTCATATGACTCAATGGTCATGTTTCAGATGACTCATAATGTGTAGAAAACACATAGTAGCATTGTGTTGCACATTAATAACCCCCTCAAGTGGGGTGGAGATCTTCTATTCCCAGCCTGGAGATAAGAGTCATGTGTTAGTCCCTATCAGTCCCTTGTTTTAGATATATGCTGTATGTAGTACGGTATTGACGTATATAACAAACAGGATCATGGAGTCCATTTTTTCTTTCATGATGTTACAATCAATGTCAACCTCCTAGGTCCAATCATATTGGATTGATTCATGGGCCAAACTGATGGCCAGTTTATTGATTCACTTGAAGATAATATGTCGTGCCGATAAAAGACACACTTTGCAAAGGATCCTCGATGTCTAGATTGATTAATAAATCCCACTGATAAGAGTTTAGAAGTCATTTTCTTACTGTAGAGGGAAATAACTTTTATTTTCGAATCAACCCGTGAGCCAGCATAATAAGAATGAGTGCAAGCTTCTAAGGACATTGGTGATAACTTACAAATGACAATGCTAAATTAATGAATATTACATTAAATTTATGTGTTTTAATGGTCATGTTTGCATGTTATCATATATAAATGGATCAAAATGACTTGCACTTTGATTTTATGATTATTTTGAATTTTAGTATTTTTTACGTTTTATTTAACCTCCTTGCAATAAATCAATATATCTTACATGGCTTAAAATACTTGGCAAAAGGTTGGTAAGGATTTTTCCATATTATTTTAATGGCCAGCCAAGAAATCCTTTTTAAATTAAAAAACTGATTTTTGTGATTTATTTAATATGTATATATTATTCTGTTATATTAAATTTAGAGGCGTCCACATCATTCGCCCGAACATTTGGGTGTATGATTAAAAAAACCAAAATAATCAATTATTGGCTCATCATGGCATCGTGCATCACGATGCGATAATGAGCGAATCATAGTACGTTGAAATGTACAAATTACAATCTGAAGAAGAAAAGGTTCATATTTGTCCTTTTTGTTGTTTCATGCAATAAATGCACACGAAGAATTGACTCTTCGCGTTCATTTATTAAAGACTACTTTTCATATATGTTTATATTTTCTGAAAGATACCTCCCACTTTTAGTTGGTTAGCTGACTACATCTAATGCACGAGGTAATGGACACACATAAATTTATGATGATTTATTGCACTATACGCACGCAGAACCGATTCGTTGCGTGCATTTAATCCACACATGAATCGAGTGTGCATGCATTAAACAAGTAAGGTAAGCTTACCTCATATTGTATTTCTTTGATCTTTTTCAAGTGAAATGAAAACATGCGGGTGACGTGGCGCATTTGCCTCCATACAATTGCAGAATCATTCTCCAATGATTGCAACATTTGGAAGCGCAAACAAACATGGGCAGCACATGACTCACGGGTTGAGAAAACAAGGAAAAAGGCGTAGACATACCAGAAAATGCTATTTTTATCTATTTGGAGGAGAAATAAAATTAATCCAACGGCAAGGAATAATCCCGAGAAAAATAACTAAAGCTTGAGAAAAATAACTAAAGCTTGAGATCTAGCCGTCTGATTGAGTTGAAATTTTGAGGTTCTGTTTGTCTTTATCCCCTCTATGATCCATATGGTTTCATTTTTAAATAGAGATCAGGAAGAAGGTGAAATTAACTATTTAAAACTCTCCGCAAGGATTTGGCCAAGAAGGACACATAAGTTGCTTGGGAAGTCGACAGATATTGGTTCACTGAAAATTGTAAGTTTCTAATTTGATTTTTGAACTTCTTAAATGACTCTAAAATGCCAAGTAATGGGCAAAATTTACATGTCCTTGAATTTGTTCTAAAATACAATTAGGACGGCATTTTGATTTATTCAAGATCTGATTTTGTAATATTAGTTATACATTGATTTGGAACATTTGTGAATTTTTAGTTTTTCAGATTAGGGTTGAATTTCACCTTTTCCCGAAATTCTTCTACTTTATCTCTCTAGGTTAGATCTCCTACTTACTCTTTGTAGATTTCCAAGTTGATTATTTTACAATTTAAATTTTCATAAGTTAAATTTTAAAATACCACATATACCTAAATCTAAAATTTCATAAAAATACAATCGTCCATGTTTAGGTCCAATTTGAAAACCCCATTTCGTGCTTATTAATTCCCAATTATATACACATTGAAATGGACTCATAGAAATTATTTTGATTGGGAAAGTGGTAATCCGAATTGATTTGATATTATAATCATAATTATCCTAACCTTGTGTGGTGACAAATAATAATAAAAATCAGAAATAATTTTCTACATTTTGTTGATTAATTATAAACATAATTAAAGTCTATTCAATGAGAAATTATTTCATTCTTTAATTGATTGATTCAAATTGGATAGAAAGTATTGTTTAGTGCCTCCTTGTGGTTTTTCCCCTTGCTTCCTCTATATCTGTGATTTAATGATAAAGGGTTATTATAAATTACACACGGCTTTTAGGCTTATCAATAGGCGCTGTTTCAAGGAGGCACTGTAAGTTTTAAAAATATACATAAATAATATTTTTATCTAGTGTGCTAAACAGTTTTCGATACCTTCTCCAATTTAACGCAGTTTTGCATTGACTTTAGAGATTTTAAACGCATAGTGAAAATTGCAAATTTGTCATTTCTTTCTCTCTTATGTTGATTTCTCTTGTTTGTCTAACGTAAATGCAAAACTGAATTGAACGAGTGGTGGGAGATCTTTCACTCACTACTTAGTGAAACATAAGACGATTAGTAGAAGAAGTCCTAGTATTGATGATATTGTTTAAAATTCCAAAGGAGAAAATCAACAAATTGTAGGGCTGAACAAGGAATTAGAAGAATGAGATTAAGAGCGTGTTGTGATCCTGTAGAGAGTAAAACTTACTCTAAAGTTTCTGCTCGTTTACCTGAAATGTCAACTTTAGAATTCACCCAAATATGATCAATGAATTACCTACATTTCATGGACGATTCAACGTTGAGCCTTATGAGGTTTCATAAGAGTGTAACCAGATATGTTCTGCTTATAGCTATCCAGGTGTCTCTCAAGAAATTCTCAAACTTAGGCTATTTTACTTTTCTTTGAAAGATAGGACCAAAGAGTGGTTGAAAGAATAGGTCAAGAAAATCAATCATAGAGTGAGATGCAATCTAAATTGTCAGATAAATTCTATTCTTATGTAAAGACCACTTAAATTAAGAAGGCTATAAGAGATTTCTATCAAGGAACTGACACCCTCGGAGAAGCGTGGGAAAGATTCATGGCACCTACAAGGAAGTGCCCACGTTATTGAATTCCATCTAATGAGTTAGTTCAAACTTTTAATGGGAGATTGAATGGTCAGGAATAGACATATAGTAGATATATCTAGTGGAGGTATGTTCCTTCAAACTCATTCAGATATATCCATGAAATTTATGGAAAAGTTAGTGGAAGATTGGACGTCTCAACAATGTTTTTTGTACACTAACCGAAATGCAGGTCCAAAGAGTGAAGGAATTATTGAGGTCATAGCAGTTGAACCATAGAACAGAATGGATAATTTTGAAAGAGACATTAGTAATATTGGTCAAATAATGGAAGGTATGAAAAATACTTTGACATCTTTTGGCAGGAATTTAGGGAAATCCAAATGCATATGGTGGCAACAAATCTTCTAACATCCCTTGTTTTTGTTCTAGTAAAGAAGATTCTAATGAATATTGTCCGATAGTCAAACAGGTTAATGCATTTGAGAAACAAGATGCATGATACACTCAATGTAATTCAAGAACTAATTTTGCCAATCAGAATTAGTGCAAATGAACACACAACAACTTTGCATCAAAGTAATTTTCCCTACAACAATAGCCACAGAATTTTCAAAACTACTCTAAACCATTTTACGCTCATCCTAAGTACAGTAATGAAAACACTAACTCAGCTTTTATGGATTTTATCAGGGAAATGCAGGAAGAGAGAAAGTGCATGCAGTAAGAAAGGAAGACATTGATGCAAACTTCAGAAGAGCACAAGAGATAAACTGCAATGCTCAAGCGAGGATAAGGCGACCAAGCACAGCAATGTGCCCTTTGAATGAAAGGAAAATTGGAAGACATCCTTCTAAGATAAAGCTTCC
This sequence comes from Wolffia australiana, assembly GCF_029677425.1. NCBI lineage: Eukaryota > Viridiplantae > Streptophyta > Magnoliopsida > Alismatales > Araceae > Wolffia > Wolffia australiana. The sequence continues at coordinate 2,163,451 of NC_135851.1, read as the reverse complement.
AGGTCAACTCCCTACTCAACCTAATATTAATCCAAAGAATATCATGTTGTTTGTAGATAGGAATTTAGATTCATCCTGTTTTTAATCTTCTCAAGGTACAAATGAATATTGCATTCATGAAGATAATGATGTTGCATCATTCACTAGTATCATGATTAATTTCTTGTATAATTAGGTAGGAGATATGAATAAACAAAATGATGATGAGCAAGTGCATGCAATTTAAAAATATAGACATGGAAAAGTTCTACTTGATTCTCATGAAAAAGGTGTATAAATGCATGAAGTTAAAGAGAACGTAAATGGGGAGATTGGTAATGATCCAGAAAATGAGGGTTCCCAGATGAGGAAAGGCATCTAAAAATAGTAGACCCTAATCCAGTTGATTATAGACCACCCATTCCATTTCCCAATGGATTAAATTTGACAAAGCAAAAGCCAAAGTATCTTCATTTGCTTTATATATGTAAAATTACAACCATAACAACTCCCCTTATTAAGGCTACATAAAACATTCATTCATATGCAGAATATGTGAAATAACTGTGTAACCACTCTAGGAAACAAGAAAGAGTAGAACATTCAGAACATATCAGTTCAATTCTGTTGAATGATATTCATAGAAAAAGAAGAGATCCAGGGGCCCCGCTAATTAAATATGAAGCGCGGGGAAGTGCTTTTAGCAAATAACTTCTTGATTCAAGTGCTAGTGTTAACTTAATGCGTAAAACTTTATATGAAAAATTCTGATTCAGTAAGCTTTAACCCATTTTTCATGAATTACAATTAGCAGATGGATCAATTAGGCAACCTTATGAAAACTAGAAGATGCCATTGCCAGAGTATAGAACAGTAATTTTCCTATTGAATTCATAGTTGCAGATATGAAAATGACAAGAAATCTTAGACATGCACCTAAAATTTTTGGTAGACAAATTCTAGCTACGGCAAAAGCCACAACAGATTGGATAAGGGTACAATGGAACTTCAAGTAGAAGACGAAGAGATTGAACTATCCATCTCAACATGAATGAAAACGACACTAATGAGTAGGTTTGTTCTCTAGGGTTGGTAGAAGATAACAATCTTGATTCTGATACGTGCTCTTATGATTTATTTTCTTGTGAATCTAATGATTACAGGAATGAAACATTATCTATGCCAGCAAATATGCTTATTTAGCACCATGTAATTCTTTTCCTGTGATTATATCATCACTATTATCCTGTGAAAAAGAATCAGAGTTATTAGTTGTTTTATCTACTTACAAAACTGCTATAGGGTGGACAATAGATCATATTAAGGGCATTACTCCAAATATTTGTGAGTATAGAATTTTCTTAGAATAAAAGTCTAAAGCAACAAGACAACCTCATCGGCGACTCAACCGATGCATGTTAGAGGTTGTTAACAAATAAATCATGGATAATGAACTGGCTAAAAGCCGATTTCATATATGCCATTTCAGATAGCCCATGGGTAAGTCCAATAAATGTAATACATACGAAAACAGGAATAACAACAACGAAGGAGGAAAATTGAAATGAAGTTCAAACTAGAGTGGCTTCTAGTTGGAGAGTATGCATAGACTACATGAAGCTTAACTAGGTAACAAGAAAGGATCATTACCTATTACCATTCATTGATCAGATTCTTGAAAGACTTTCATGCTGAAACTTTTATTGTTTTCTAGATGGATATTATGGGTATAACCAAATTGAAATGAAAAAAAGTGATCAGGATAAAACAACGTTTACATGTCCAGCAGGTACATTTACACTTAAAAGGATGCCTTTGGGGTTATGCCATGCACTAGAAACTTTCAAAAGGTGTATGACTGGTATGTCTTCTGATTTAGTAGAAGATTGTCTATAGATTTATAGGGATGCTTTTTTTCAGTCTTTGGTTCATCATTTGGTAATTGATTATCTACTTTAACCAAGGTGTTTACAGATATGTGTAAAGAATAATATAATGTTAAGCTGGGAAAAGTCCCGCTTCATGGTGGAGGAGGGAATTTTCCTATGGCACCATATCAGCATGGATGGACTAAGGGTGGACAGGACCCTGATCAAGGTCATCAAGAACCTCTCCCTGCCCACAACGCTAAAACAGGTTTGGGGATTTCTAGGGCATTCTGGGTTATACAAAATATTTATTTAGGATTTTGCTAAAATCTAAAAACCTTTCACTAATTTACTGTCTAAAGATAAATTGTTTCTTTTTAATGAAAATTCTAAAGAATCCTTTTTGCAGATGAAAGAGGATTTAATTCAAGCACCAATATTGCAAGCTCTGTACTAGAGTAAACCTTTTGAAATCATGTGTGATGCCTGTTACAGTGCACTGGGAGCTATTATAGGACAAAGAATTGACAATAAGCCATTTTCCATTTATTACACAAGAAAAAATTTAGGAGGAGCTCAGGTAACCTATTCAACAGCCAAAAAATAATTGTTTGCTATTATTCTTTGCTTAGAAATTTTTCGTTCTTGTATTTTAGGTAGTAAATAACTGTTTTTTTCAGACCATGCTTCTTTAAGTTTTAATTAAATAAAAAAGAAAATAATAATAGATTAATATGATGCATTCATATTAGAAATCCAAGGTAAAAAGCTTCCACGGTATGCTCGTATGATGAACCTGAACGTTTTAAAACTAGGGGTTGACCACGTGTTTAGAAGATGTGTGCTTGGAGAAGAATAATGGAGTATATTAGATGCTTGCATTTAAAGTTTTAAATTGTGGAGTTTCTTGGCCAAGCTTATTCTATGATGCTTTGTAGTTCTGGTCTAGTTGTTTAAAGTGTCAAGCTGTAGTAAATATTAAAAAGAAAGTTAGAATGCCACTACAGCCCATAATTGAAGTGGCAATCTTTGACCTATATGGGATTGACTTTATGGGACCATTCCCAAATTTAGATGGACTTGAGTACATCTTAATGGGAGTAGATTATCTATATAGATGGGTTGAAAAAATCCCCACTAGGTCAAATGATCATAAAGTTGTTCTTAAATTCATTCAACAACACATATTTTGCAGGGTTGGTTGTCGTAGAGCAATTATTAGCGATGGGAAAAGTCATTTCAATAATTCCCAATTCAGGACCATGTTAAAGTAATATGGGGTTCAACATAAAATCACTTCCCCCATATCATCCAGAAGCCAATGATCAAATTGAGAATTCAAATAGAAGGATTAAGAAAATTATTAATCGCCTTGATGGGAAGGTTTGGTCAAAAGCATTCTATGATGCTATATGGGCCTATAGAATTGCTTACAAAACACCTTTAGGATGTCTCCTTATAGGGTTGTTTTTGGTAAGGAATGTCCTCTTCCAGTGGAAATAGAATATAATGGTTATTGGGCTATTAAAAAACTCAATCTCTCTTCAGATGCAGCAGGAAAACAACGTTTATTTCAGATACACAAACTCTATGAGCTGAGAAATGAAGCTTACGAAAACTCAAGAATTTATAAAGCCATGATGAAGCAGAAAATAAACCACCACCTACAACAATAAAATTGAAAACCCGATTGCACCCATCGAATAGGAGTCACCACCTTCGGGATAAATTCTATGTTTTTTATTTTTTGCATTTTTATTTCACAAATAATGGGAATTAACCTAATTCCCCAAATTTTCATCTTGTCTGTCTTGTTTTCAGTTTTTAGTTTTTCCATGAATAAAGGAAGAAGAAAAAGTAGCTTACTTCTTACATATGCTGATATGATGTTGGCTCAACATCAGTAAGTCATTCGAAAAATCAAGGATCCCCCCTAAGCAGGTTTGCAATCCACAACTTCTAAGTTATATTTATGTTCATTTATATGCATTAAAGACATTGCATATTCTAGTGGAGGGGAGAACATTTCATGTCCCTAACATTGCATAACTTCATTTGGATCACTATGTCATCACTCCCATTTATACATTAAAACCAACATTTACAAGAAATTCTTCATCCATTAATGAGAATCTTTATCTCTATCTCTATCTCTATCTCTATCGTTGTCTTTATCGCTATCTCTATCTCTATCTGTATCTCCTCTCAATCTCTATCTCTATCTCTATCTCTTTCACTATCTCTATATCTACCTCCATCTCTTTGATTACATTGATCTGCATCTCTATTTTTCTGTCTATCTCTATCTGTATCTGTATATCTATCTCTATCTCTATCTCTATCTCTATCTGTATGTCTCTCTCTATGTCTATATCTTTCCCTCACTTAACATCTCTCTCTATCTCTATCTCTATCTCTATCACCATCTTTATCTCTAATCTCTATCTCTATCTCTATCGCTATCGCTATCTCTAACGCTAACTCTATCTCTATCTGTATCTCTATCTCTATCTCTATCGCTATCTCTATCTCTATCTCTATCTCTATCTCTATCTCTATCTCTATCTCTATCTCTATCTCTATCTCTATCTCTATCTCTATCTCTACCTCTATCTTTAACTCTATCTCTATCTCTATCTCTATCTCTTTCTCTATCTCTATCTCTACCTTTATCTCTATCTCTATTGCTATCTCTACCACTATCTCTATCTCTATCTCTATTTCTATCTCTATCTCTATCTCCATCTGAATCTCCATTTCTATCTTTATCGTTAGCTCTATCTCTATCTCTATCTCTATCTCTATCTTTATCGTTAGCTCTATCTCTATCTCTATCTCTATCTCTATCTCTATCTCTATCTTGAACGCTATCTCTAACTCTATCTCTATCTCTAACGCTACCTCTATCTCTATCTCTATCTCTATCTCAATATCTATCTCTATCTCTATCTCTGGCTCTATCTCTATCTCTATCTCTGTCTCAATCTCTATCTCATTCTCTATCTCTATCTCGATCTCTATCTCTATTTCTATCTGTATCTCTATCTCTATCTCTATCCCTACCTCTATCGTTCTCTATAGATCAGTCTTTATCCATATCTATATTTATATCCCAATCTCTATCTCCATCTCTATCTCTTTCTCTATGTCTATCTCTATATTTATCTCTATCTCTATCTCTCTCTGTATCTCTTGTCAATCTCTATCTCTCTCTCTATCTCTATCGCTACCTCTATATCTACCTCTATCTCTTTATTTATCTCATTCTGCATCTCTATTTCTCTCTGTATCTCTATTTGTATCTGTATATCTGTCACTATCTTTATTTATATCTCTATCTCTATCTCTATATCTGCCTCTATCCTTATCTCTCTCACTGTACCTCTATCTCTCTCTCTATCACAATCTCTATCTCTATCTCTATCTCTATCTCTATCAATAGCTTTATCTCTATCTTTATCTTTATCTATAATCTCTATCTCTATCTTTATCTCTATCTCTATCTCTATCTCTATCTCTATCTCTATCTCTATCTCTACCTCTATCTCTATCTCTACCTCTATCTCTACCTCTATCTATATCTCTATCGCTATCTGTATCGCTATCAGTATCTCGATCTCTATCTCTATCTCTTTCTCTATCTCTATCTTTATCTGTCTCTCTATCTCTATCTCTCACTCTATCTATATCTCTATCTCTATCTCTATCTCTATATCTATCTCTATCTCTAGCTCTATCTCTATCTCTATCTCTATCTCTATCTCTATCTCTATCTCTGTCTCTATCTGTATCTCTATCTCTATCCCTATCTCTATCTCTATCTCTATCTCTAACGCTAACTCTAGCTCTATCCCTCTCTCTATCTCTCTTTATATATCAATCTTAATCTCTATCTCTATTTATATCTAAATCTCTATATCTATCTCTGTCTCTATATCTATCTCTATCTCTATCTCTATATGTATCTCTATTTCTATCTCTATCCGTCTCTCCTCTCAATCTCTATCTCGATCTCTATCTCTACCGCTATCTCTACATCTACGTCTATCTCTATCTCTAACTCGATCTGTATCTGTATTTTTCTCTCTATCTCTATCTGTATCTTTATATCTGTCACTATCTTCATCTCTATCTCTATCTATATATCTACCACTATCTCTATCTCCATACGTATCCCTATCTCTAGGTCTATCTCTATCTCTATCTCTATCTCTCTTTCTATCTCAATGTCCATCTCTATTTCTATCTCTATCTTTGTCTCTATCTCTATCTCTATCTCTATCTCTATCTCTATCTGTATGTCTATGTCTATCTCTATTTCTTTCTCTCTCTCTATGTTAATCTTTATCTCTATCTCTATCCCTATCTCCATCTCTATCTCTATCTCTATATTTATCTCTATCTCTATCTTTATCTCTATTTGTATCTGTATCTGTATCTGTATCTGTATCTGTATCTCTATCTCTATCCCTCTCTCTATCTCTATCTCTATCTCTAGCTCTATCCCTATCTCTATCTCTCTCTATTTATCATTCTTTATCTCTATCTCTAGCTCTATCCCTATCTCTATCTCTCTCTATTTATCATTCTTTATCTCTATCTCTATTTATATATAAATCCCTATCTCTATTTCTTCCTCCATCTCTTTCTCTATCTCTATCTGTATCGCTATCCCTATCTCTATCTCTATCTCTATCTCTATCTCTATCTCTATCTCTATCTTTATCTCTATCTCTATCTCAATCTATATTTCTATCTCAATCTCTATCTCTATCTCTATCCCTATCTCTATCTCTATCTCTAACTCGATCTGCATCTGTATTTCTCTCTCTATCTCTATCGGTATCTCTATATCTGTCACTATCTTTATCACTATCTCTATTTCTATCTATATATCTACCTCTATCTTTATCTCCTTTTCTCTATCTCCACCTCTTACCTATCTCAACCTTTATCTCTATATCCATCTCTATCTCTATCTTTATCTCTATCTCTATCTCTATCTATATTTCTATCTCAATCTCTATCTCTATCTTTATCTCTAATCCCTATCTCTATCTTTATGTCTATCACCATCTCTATCTCTATCTCTATCTCTATCTCTATCTCTATCTCTATCTCTATCTCTATCTCTATCTCTATCTCTATCTCTATCTCTATCTCTATCTCTATCTCTATCTCTATCTCTATATCTATCTCTATCTCTATCTCTATCTCTATCTCTATCTCTATCTCTATATCTATCTCTATCTCTATCTCTATCTCTATCTCTATCTCTATCTCTATCTCTATCTCTATCTCTATCTCTATCTCTATCTCTATCTCTATCTCTATCTCTATCTCTATCTCTATCTCTTTCTCTATCTCTATCTGTATCTCTATCTCTATCTCTATCTCTATCTCTATCGCTATGTCTATCTCTATCTCTTTATCTATCTCTACGAGATGGCGCTACTCGATCCGAGCCCAAAGGATCACCACTCAAGGAGTCGGCATCGTTATCGTTGACACCGCCGATTCGCGCCCAGCCCGCACGACAAGCCAAATTGACGACATGCATGCCCGGGTTCCAATATCCGCCATAATGACGTGCTTTCTTCGGTCATGTTTACCGTTTTTGTTTTATATGTTTACATCTCCTTTTGTATTCCTTTTTCTTCGTAATTGCGTTGTAGGGAGGGGAAGTTCCCATATGAGGATACCTTCCCCTCCCATTATCTGGTCCAACCTTCTTCCCCCCCCTCTTATTTTTGTCTTGTAGCTTAAAGGGGGCCCATCCACCTCTCTCCTATAATGGGAATGGGTGGGCGCACTCCAAACTTACTTTTGAATTTTGTTGATGAACTATAACGTCCAGAAGTTGAAGAGCCTCTTGCTGAGAAAGGAGGAAGAAGAAGGAAAAAGAAGGAAGAAGGAGGAAGAAGAGGAAGGGGGAGAGGAGGAGGAAGAGCTGCCGCCGCCACCGCCCACTGTCACGATCACCGCTGCTGCAGTTGTCCACCTTCACGAACCCCACCACCAACGTGAACTCTGCCGCCGTCATCTCGAACTCCAGCGCCGCCATCGCGAGCTCCTCCGCCGATGCGAGCTCCGCTGTCATCGTCGTGATTCCCGCCGCTGTGTCGCAAGCCCCGCTGCCACCTCCGCTTTTGCAGCCGCCTTCGCCACAACGCCTGCACTCGACACTGCCACCGGTCGCGTTCGCAGCAATCGCAACCGCGCCGTCTGCACTCACGCCTCCCCGGTGTGCCGTGGTGCACGCGCACGCCCACACGCGCATCACCACCCGCGCGCCCACCCGTGCTGCCGCACAGTGCGCCCATGCGTGCGGCCGCCCTGCGACGCCACGACTCATACCCCTGCGTCTATGCCATCGTGCCTGGCATCACCATTCCCACATTGCCTCGCTCTGCGCCATCGCCTCCCGCACCCTTGCGCCCCGCAGCGTCACTCACTCATATCGCCGCGTTTGAGACACTGAGTTTGCGCTGCCGCCTTGCACTGCCACGACCATCACCCACCATGCTCGCCATCTCGCCACCGGCTCCAGCCCTGATCCTCGAACTGCTGCCGCCCTCCGATATAGCCCTTAACTGTACTACCAAAATAGCTGTCGTCGGACGCAATGAGAGGTACCCCTACCCTGCTCTTTTGTCTCTTATGTTTTTCAGTATACTTTTGAATTGCGTCCACCGCGCTCGGGTTAGGTTTAGGTGAGAGGGACAGATTGAGAAAAGGACGAAGAATTACTCCAGAGTCTTACCTGTTTGGTACAAGTCGTGCTCCCCCGTCGCGTGTGAGCATCTTAGCGGGACATTCCCATTCGTCTGCATAGTTGTCCTCGACTCCCCTTGTGCGAGGCTCGAGAAGCCTGGACTATCCTTCCCTAGGCGACCCTTCAAATCCCCAGAATAGTATGCCCCGCGAGTTGGCACTTGCACACACCACTTATAGACTTTTCAGATTCCGTCATATTTCACTTCTATTTATTATCATTATCGGACGACACTCTCTGTCGTTGTCCAATAGAGTTCCATTATCGATGCGAGTTGCTACCCACGGTGACAACAGGACGATGCCTTGACGACGTCAGGCATCAAATTGGTATCAGAGCCATATTGTGGTTGCTCGGAGCACGCCCTCCGACATCTCATCCGCAATTAGCTTCATCTGCATCGCATCGTCTTTGGAAATTCATATAGGAATCCCTAAGGATGGCCATAAAGACACGATCGACTCAGAGAGCTCAACACGGAGGTTCTATCTCCCCGCGACGGCTAGATCCGTTGCCCGATGAAAGAGAAACTACCATTGCCCTCTTGGAACACCGTCCCGCGACACTCGTAGCTGGCCCAATACTGCCGCCTATTGAAACCGCGCGGACCACACCGGCTAACACGGGTGCCCCTGAGTCGCCTGCCTTTGCGAGCGCACCATTGTGCCTGGAGACCCGGGACGATCTCCTCATGACTCACCGCGATCGCTTGGTGAAGTTCTACCTTATGAGCTAGAGGAGAGGGTGACCATAGGTCACCGACCACATGGAAAGTCCCCCATAGGCGAGGGCTTCCCCCGAGCTGCTACTGCACATGGCCGAGGAGGAGGGCGTGGACATGGAGGAGAACCTTGCTAGTACCTCCTTCGGGAGAACCCACCAGATGACCAAGGAGCCTACCTTCGCGCTATGGCCACCAGGATAAATCGCAGGGAGCGGATGTTTGCACACTCACGGACTTCAGAGCATGGTGACAATATGGCAACGGCCACCCGAGGATGACCTCGCAACCCATTCTGGGTTGCTCGAGAAAGACATCAGTGGAGATGCCTCTACGAACATGATGATGAATACGAGGGGTTTGACTATAGATCCAACGATGTCCCTGCGCAGGGACGTCCTATCCGAGATCGGGCACGAGACCCCCAGGATGTCTGTGCTTGAGATAGGCAACACCTGTGGGACGACCCTACCCGCAGGTACGAGGCGGGCCGACTGGTCCGCCCGGACCCCTACGTCTGATGTCATAATTGCGAGATGGACGCCGACTACCCGGCCCGTTGATACGACCCAGTCCTGCCCTGCGATCTTGGGCAGATAGCCGACCCATTGACACACCGTGACGACTACTTCTCACTGCCCCACCCTCGACATGAAGGGGTTGATGATGCCCCTCTACTGATGGGGGACCATCCAGCTGACAACGGGACGAGTCGAGTCCAACCATGTCAGGCTGCTCGCGTCGATGCTCGCCATCTGGGGTTTAAGTACTCCGCATAAGCATTTTCTAGTTTCCTAATTTAATTTGCCTTGTTGTAATTTTCGCTTTGGATCTTACGGACAGGGCCGGTGTTAGGGCCTCGTCCCTGTCGTGTTTTCTTTTGCTTGTAACCATTGAATAGAGGTCAAACCACGTCTCCTGACGGTTCGTCATCTACACAACATCACTTGGCACCTATCCTCACTATATAAGGGGCTAGCATGCTCAAGTGAAGGCCGGCATTGTTGAAATTAAAAGGTTGTCTCTCAGTTCTATCATAGTGTTAGAGAGGTAGTGTTAGGTAGGAATTAGAGTGTAGGGAGAAGTGGCTGTTCTCGCTCCTCGCCGAGACCACTCTGTGGATTAGAGCCCCACGTTCTCACGTCGAGACTACTCCGTGAGACGTCGTCAATCATCCTCGTCGAGACTACTCTGAGGTCACTTTAAAGAAATCAAGATCTGCATTTCGTGGAGACATCAACGCTTCCTCGTTGAGACTACTCCGAGGTCGGACTTGATGATTCAAGATTTGCCATTGCTAGAAGTGACGTCGCCCGCATTTCCTCATCAAGAGTACTCCGAGGACGTGCCGCCGTCATCAGCAGCCAAGATCCATGGTTCTTGCTGTCAAGAATTCCCTCGATTCCAGAACGCACTCTCTCATGATGGGATTCTTGATTAGTAAGAATCAAGAACCCCAGGTTCTTGACATTCAGTCGCCATCGCCCCTGCACCACCTATGTAGACGGTGGTACTCCGCACCCCGCCGCCTGTCCTCCCATGCATCAGGCCCGCATCTGCGCTCTGAGCCCGGTGCCCGCACACCCCATGCTCAGCATTTTGCTATGCTCGTGCCAACGTGGTCGTGCGCCACATGCTTATGCCAGTGCGCCCGCACGTCTCAGCCAGCACGCCCGCGCATCCGCCCGCCTTGGCCGGTGCACCTGCAAGCCCTCCCCTGCCTGTACGCACGACCCTGCCACGCGCCGGCGCGCCAGCGCGCCACCGCCAGCACACCCGCGTCCCGCTTGACAGCGCCTTGCACGCCCTTTCCCAGCAGGTATGCTCACAACGCGCCCGCGCCGGGTACACTCTTGCCTGCATGCCCGTTCATCTTTTGCATGCGCTAACGAGCTCGTGTCCCTACGCACCCGCAACGTTCCACCCACACGGACCAACACCCGCCGCCGCCGCCTTTGACAAGTTTCTTTCGTCGGCCTGTTCGCCATCAACCCACCTTGTCATGGATTACCCTCACAAGGTACACACTCATCTCCCCTCCATTAATTCCCAGTAGTATTACATCTGTCAGTGCCGTCTCCCGCTGTCTCTTCCTCTGCCTTGGATTGCCTTGAAAGCGCTATAGGATAACCACCGTGTCGAGAGATAAGATTCCTTTGTGGTGTAGGATTACTCGTTGATCTTTAGACGTGATACAACCCAGGGCTGTCAAACGCCCCTTACTCATAGACGTCTAGTAGGTTTTAACGGGTCATTGGGAGTCTAGTCTGATCAATATCTCTGCCATGGAAAATCTTAGATTGTTGTCTACAATTGCTCATCAAGTGTACTAAAACCAGCATTCACTTTATATAATCAGATACGAATTCAAACATTTTCCTTTCTTGTGACGTAATACGACCACCTGATCCCGTCATGCCCTTTGTATTACATCATTTGCACCCACCTCGCGTGATGTCGGTTGGGCGCGCGCCTCGTGAGGTTCCTCCCCACCATTGGGATGAGCGTGATCACGAGCTTACTCCCTCTCGTCGCCACACGGATGCGCGACGCGAGGACTACCCCGTGCCCAAGCAGCAATTGGACGACGATGAACATCGGTGTGAAGAGCACCGTGCCCACATCCAGAGAAACGTGCACGCCGATGTTATCGTCTTTGATGGTTCACGGAAGCCCAAAGAGTTCATCGATTAAGAGTCGAACATGAACTCCTATTTTTGGTGGTACCACATGGACGACGACCTGTGTGATGAATATGCGAAAACCAGACTTGGCGGACATGCTAAGATCATTTGGAAGAACAAGTGTGTTGCCACGGAGCGACGAGGATGACCCATCACGTCCTATGTCCAAATGGCACAAAAGCTGCGGAGCAGGTACGTTCCTTGGAAATATCAAATGTCCCTATTCCTCTCGTGGCTCGACCTGAAGCAAGGACGACTCAGTGTGACGGAGTACATCGAGGTCTTTGAGGAATGCTGGATGTGATGCTGCTTCGTTGAGGACCCACGGATCATGGTTTGATTATTCGCTCATGGACTCAGACCGGCCCTACGCAACGAGGTCCTCAAGTGCAACCCGGTTGAAGTCGACGAGGCATACCATCTAGTTGAACTTATGGAGCATCCATCCGATGACACTACTGCACCTAGCATGAGCAGAGCACCCTAGAACCCACCTATCCAGACCAACCCCGTGCAAACTACATCACCAGTGACCACACGGGTTATCCTGACCACGGGGAGGTAGGGAACCGCCCCCCCACATCTGTGGGAGCTACCCCACTAGCTCGGGCCATCACACGCGACATACCGGCCCTGAGCACCGCTGTTAGTCAGGCACACGTGACATGCTATAAGTGCTAGGGAAGAGGACACCAGGCCAACCAATGCCCCTCAATGGCACTTTTGATCGACTCTGGAGACGTGGACCTAGACCAACTTGATGGTGTGGAGACGGGACAAGATGATCATCCTCATGGGGAAAGGAATTCACCCTTGAGTATAAGGAACCTGATGGACAGGTTGGGTACATAGAGATTAGAGGGGCACGAGAGACCCCCTTTGTTGCGCCATGATCGGCCAACCGACCATTGGCCAACATCGTCGTCAATGCACCTGGCAAGATTAGAGTGCGGCCATCACCACGGGTCACACCACCGCTAGGCCCCTTCCAGCAGAACCGAAGCCACAACCATTGGTAGATGTGGCCCTTGGCACCTTGATCTTCTACACATATGTCAAGATCAATGGCAATGTGTGTAAGCTGATCGTGGATAGAGGTAGTTACATCAACACTATCTCCGATACGATGGTTACCCGACTAGGGCTGACCGCTATCGATCATCCGACTCCCTACGATGTCTCGTGGATAGACACTTCCCGGTGAAGTGTCACTGTCACGTTCTGTTGAAGGCGAGTGCCTATGATGAGAGCGTCCTCTACGACATACTTCCCGTGAAAGTGGGAAGTAGCATCTTGGCCCGTGATAAGCCAAAAATAGGGGTGAAAATTACGCAATTTTTTTAGCCCTTGTCGTTGTGAATTTTTGGCTTATGCAATAAAATTTATAAAACTCTACTTAATATGTATAGTGATAAGTATGAGTGTCGTCCAAGGGAGGCAAGTAGGAATTTGAATTGATTTTATTTTTGGTGTTTTAGATCCTAATTAGAGTGAATTTGATCTTCAATGAGGATCAAGTCACCCTAATTAGGTGAGAATTTAGAGAGGGGGATAGAAGAGATGAGAAGACTAGAAGAATTAAGGGCTCTAAATTTCATTCTTTGATCCTAATTAAAGGATCCAAGAAGTCATTTAGAGAGGTTGAAAGAGGGTTCCTAAAATGATTTGGGTTGAGTTTTGCAGATTGATAATTCAGAACTAAAATGGGGAAATTGAGAATTCTAAGAATTAAAACTAAATTTTTTAGAATTTTCTTTTGTAATGCAATTGAATGCCCAGGTAAAATTTCTCAATTTCTCCTCTCAATCCTAATCAGGGCTTGTACATGCCGCTCAAGCCAAGCGATTTAGAAGTTCAGACTAGAATGGAGATGAAGAAACAAACAACTTAACCTATTTCATTCAAAATGCACAAAAGTTTGAATACAATGAAAGAAAAAAAATACCAAAACTGTTGATCCAGGCTGGGACTCCTCTTTGTCTTGCAGCTGTGATGAAGCACCCTCCAGAATGAGCCCCTCCTCTCAAAATTCAGCTTTTATACCTAGGTCACATGGTGAAAATCACCATTTTACCCCCGTTTAGTAATTAATTTTTATCTATCAATGTAGGCTAGATCTGAATGATCCAACTGTATAGATAGAAAGAGGGGATCAAGACGAGCAAATCCATAAAAAAATCATCTCAATCGGACATCAGGATCAAAAGTTATTAATAAATCAATTTTAAACCAATTTAGTCCATTGGATTTAAAATTGATTTATTTATTAATACACGCAATGACGTGTCGACTTCCCATTGGCTGCGGCGTTTCAACTCCTTTGGCGGGCACTCTCTCATCATGCCACGTACCCCTGACGAGAGAGTAAAAAAACAATTAAATTTTCGTTAGTGCGCATTTTGCGTACGTTTTGATACGCACGCACACGTGCGTTTTTTCATTCCTTTGCCTACTTGTGTGTCGCCACGTCACCGCCCGTGCACGCGCTTGTATGCGCCGCACGGACGGTGAACTTACCTCCTGCCACATACACATGTGCGATCGCGGTTGGATTTTTATCCAACGGCTAAAGTTGCGCCACGTCGACAAGGCGGGAGGCTCTTTGCGTTTTTTTTCAAGAAAGCCCTTAATAAAACAAGTAATTGTAAACGAACGCCGCCCAAAAATATTCGTGTATATGCCCTTTCGGCACTCTCTCTCCTCCGATTTTCTCTAAAATTAATAATGCAATTGCAAATAAACTCTGAATGATTTTAAATTGGATCTTTACGCCTGCCGTGGCGACCGAGAGCTGTTTTCAGGGTCTTTTTGCAACGAAACGTTGCAAAAAGGCCCCGAAAAGTCTAGAAATTGCATAAATACATTTTTTTCTCTTATAAATATGCCCTTTTTTAATAGAATAAATGCATTTCTTCTTGAAATAAATCCCAGAAAATTCCTAAAAATTCTAGAAAATTCTAGAAAATTCCCTGATTAATTCCCATGTTGATAAATGTCGAAATAAACTTTTTAATGTGCCATTTTCATCCACAAAGAATTATTTCGAGCTTCAATAAATCCTTAAAAATTCATATAATTAACAGAAAATTAGGGAAAAATCAGATATTACTTGGAAGCATTATTTTCGTGTAAATATATGATAACAACCCAATTTTAAGCCTTTTAAATGCATAAATCATGCTAATAACATGAAATAAAGACCGAAATTAGGGTGTTATCAGCCCGTCCCTGGCTATATGACCATGACGTCACTCTAGCCGGGCAGACGAACAAGTGTTCCTTTGTGTATCAGGGACGACGGGTTACATGTTACCCCTATACCACGAAGCCGGCGAACAAGCCGGCCATGACCAAACCTGTACGGTTAGTAGTCGTTCGGGGGCCCGTGTTCACCCAAAACCTGGGCTGCGAGGGAGATGACACGTCGTTGTGCCTCGCCGTCACCCTCGACGTCCCCACCGATCCGCCCGTAGCACCTCAATCACCCAAGATTGAGGCCCTCGTATCGGATTTCGGCGACGTCTTCCCGGATGAGTTACCCGATGGGTTACCCCCAATGCGTAACATTCAGCACGCAATCGATCTCATGCTTGGTGCGACTTTGCCAAACCTGCCCCATTATCAGATGGAGCCGTAGAAGTACTAGGAACTATTAGCCAGGTCCAGGATCTCTTAGAGAAGGGTCTCATCTAGAAGAGCCTTAGTCCATGCACAGTTCCAGCTCTCATAGCCCCGAAGAAGGATGACACATGGTGTATGTGCTGCGATAATCGTGTCACCAAAAATATAACGGTCAAGTACCATTTTCCCATTCATCGCATACATGACCTATTCAACATTATGGCCGGATCTACCATCTTCTCAAAGATAGATCTAAGGAGTGGATACCATCAGGTTTGCATTTGTCCAAGTGACGAATGGAAGACCGCCTTTAAGATAAAGGATGGGTTATATGAGTGGAGAGTCATGCCATTCGGCCTCTCCAACGTGCGGAGTACCTTTGAGAGCCTCATGAACGAGGTACTATGCACGTTCATCAGAAAGTTTATCGTCGTCTACTTTGACGATATCCTCATTTATACTTGCTCGAAAGAAGAGCATCTCGACCACCTCCGACAGGTTGTCACCATCCTTCAGCACGAGCAGCTATACGCACACCCCGGAAGTCACTTTCCTCGGGTTTATCGTATCCGCCCAGGGTGTTGCCACGGACCCGGAGACGATCCGGGCCATCATGTCGTGGCTGACACCAGCTAATCTGCATGACGTTATGAGATTATAGGTCTCGCGACTTTCTACCGACAATTCATACAGAACTTTAGGGTTGTCTCGGCTCCCATCACTGACTGTTTCAACGTGGAGCCGTTTACTAGGACCCTCGCTGCACAACGAGCTTTCCAACAGCGAAAGCTCGTGATGACCCAAGCACCGATACTCCGCCTATTTGACTTCGGGAATGTATTCGTGATGGGGGACCATCCAACTTCGAAGACCTTGTCCATCAAGTTCGTCATGTGAAGGCTCACGCACAAGATGTACCCATCAAAGTACCCAGCCTCGTTAATGGCCCAACAAGGTTTGATGTTCTCTTTACTTGCATTTCCTTGTTTAGTAGGCCATGTATGTTAGCCAATTATTTGTTTGTTTTTTTGTTTATTCGCACGTGTCTGAACCTATGTACAAACCTGCATGTTGCGCGTGTGTTAGCGCTGGTGTAGGCGTAGTCGCAGCCGCTCTCTCTCCTATTGGGGGGGCCTAATTTTTAATTGGGCCATTTTCCCCATTATTTTTTGAGGGGAAAAGGCCCATATTTGCACCTGTAAAAGATGGGGGCCGCCCATAAGAAGAACGAAGAGAAAAAGATTTAAAAATGAGATTTTTAGCTATTTTTTTTGTTTTTATTGTTTTTCAAATTTCAACATCTTTATGAAAATGCCATCGCCGGAAACCGCCACCACTGTCGTGTTCTCCGGAACTTTATCAACCACTTCTAAGACCATCCAGCACCACCAATGGCAGCCCACGCGCTATGGCGCCCGCTTGCCAGCGGCGCCGGGCGCCAGTGCGCCGGTCACCGCCGCGCCATTAGCTGGGGCTTGACATCACCAGCTAGTGCCCAGCACAGCCAACGGCCGCCCGTGGCCGCCCAAGCAAACAAAGGCCCCCCAAGCCAGCCGTAGATGGCCCACGCCGACCGCGGATGCCCACGACCGCTCGCGCCCGTCCAGGCTGTTCGCGACTCCATGCGACAGCCCAGATTGTTCGCGGGAGCCCACGGCCGCGCAGGATGACAGCGGCCACCTGCGATAATAGCAGCTACGTCTGCCACTACCCACGATAGCCCACGCCTCCTACGGCCGCCCGCAGCCATCCGTGGCCGCACGCGACCACCAGCGGCTGCCCGTAGACGCGCAGGCTGTCCATGGCCACCCGCAGCAGCACCGTCTGCATCCACGGCCGCAACCGCGGCCATAGTCGCAGTCAAAGCCACCAGGCGCATCCGCGGTGGCAACCGTGGCAAAAGCCACCCGTCGCGGCCATCGCGACAGCCTGAACTGCCGCTGCTACCGTGCCCGCAGCCGCGGTTGCCAACTGGCGCTGCAACCGCCAGCCGCAACCTAGGCGCCAACCATCTCCATAGAAACTAGCCACCACTTCCGCCCCAGCAACCGCAACTGCAGTCTTCTGCGCCACAACCGCCAGCCGCTTGCCGACACCGCACCTTGCTACCACCGCCGTGCGCTACCAATGACACCACACCCAGGCATCGCAGCATCTTCCTGCCTCACAACTTATGTTCCACTTTGTTGTCGCACTGTCCTCACCTCCGCCACGCTCATCGACACTTCTACCACGCATGGCGCGCATTGATAGTCCCATTGTTGCCAGTAAGTTGGGGCCGCTTCATTGCTCGTCATCATTTGACCCCTCTCTAGGCGTCGCCTACCAGCCTCTTAGCGTCCAAACAAATTTCAGCCAGTCGCGACGAATCGGGTACCCTCACACTTCACCCCTCTTAAATGATTAATTATTTCTTTTAGTGCCTCCCGAGCATGTCTCCGCTGCCGGGGTTAGATTAATGATAGATAGGATTCACATTTTGAGGATTAAGATTTCAATTGGTACGTTCTTGAATTGGACCATCAAGGGTGTGTGAAAAAGCCGTAGTAGCCAGGCTGCACCATCGGCCTTCAACCCGATATCCGGATCATCAGGAGCCTAGTGGCACTCCCAGGTCCTACTTGCTATAGCCTAGTGGATGTTGGTGCATGTCGAAGGCGAATTCATACTTCTCATTGACTTCATTGTCGTATTATCAATAACATGACATCATCATTACTCATCTCCACCGTATGATACGACCGCACTAGCCCTCCCTTTGGCGTAACACGAGCCATTCGATCCTGAACCCAATCATGTGAGATCAATTCGAGCTCACCTATGCCTCGGGAGTCAGGATAGGTGACGTTTTGAGCCAGAACGGCTACCCCATTGAATTCTTTAGAGAGAAACTAAACGATGCGAAGCTCTGCCTTTCCACCTACGACAAGGAGTTCTACGCTATTGTCCAGACATTGAGACATTGGCAACGCTAACTATTATACATGAAACTTGTGCTCTTTTCATATCACGAGGCACTCAAGTACTTGCACTCACACAAAAAGTTGAGCGACCGACAAGCAAGTTCGGTCGAGTATCTACAGAACTTCACGTACGTTATCTCTATCTCTATCTCTATCTATAATTCCATCTCAATCTCTATCTCTATCTCTATCTCTATCTCTATCTCTATCTCTATCTCTATCTCCATATCTAACTCTATCTCTATCTCTATCGCTATCTCTATCTCTATCAATATCTCTATCTCTATCTCTATCATTATCTCGATCTCTATCTCTATCTATATCTCTATCTACATCTCTATGTCTATCTCTACCTCTATCTCTGTCTTTATCCCTATCTCTATCTATACCTCTATATCTATCTCTATCTCTATCTCTATCTCTTTCTCAATTTCTATCTCTATCTTTATCTCTATCTCCATCTCTATCTATATCGCTAGCCCTATGTCTACCTCTATTTCTATTTCTATCTCTATCTCCATCTCTATCTCTAAGTCTGTCTCTATCTCTATCTCTATCTCTATCTATATCTTTATCTCTATTGCTATCTCTATATACATCTTTATCGCTATCTCTATCTCTATGTCTATCGCTATCTTTCTATCTATCTATATCTCTATCTGTATCTATATATCTATCTTTATCACTATCTCTATCTCTATCGCTATCTATATCTCTATCTCTATCTCTATCTTTATTTCTATCTTAATCTTTATCTCTAATTCTACTTTTATCTATATCGCTATTTCTATCTGTATCTGTATCTCTATCTCTATCTCTATCTCTATCTCTATCTCTATCTCTATCTCTATATCTATCTCTATCTCTATCTCTATCTCTATCTCTATCTCTATCTCTATCTCTATCGCTATCTCTATCTCTATCTCTATCTCTATCTCTATCTCTATCTCTATCTCTTTCTCTATCTCCATATCTATCTGTATCTGTATCTCTATCTCTATCTCAGTCTCTATCTCTATCTATATCGATATCTCCATCTATATCTCTATCTCTATCTTTATCTCTCTCTCAATCTTCATCTATATCTCTATGTGTATCTTTATCTCTATCTCTATTTCTATCACTATCTCTGTCTCTATCTTGATGTCTCTGGTAATATTTTTATCTCCATTTCTATTCCTATCTCTATCTCTCTCTATCTTCATCTCTACCATTATGTCTATCTTTATATCTATCTCTGATTTTATCAACATCTCTATCTCTAATTATAATTTTATCTCTATTTCTATCTCTATCTGTATCTCTATCTAGATTTCTGTATCAATCTTTATGCATATCGCTATCTCTATCTCTATCTCTATCTCTATCTCTATCTCTATATCTATCTCTATCTCTATCTCTATCTCTATCTCTATCTCTATCTCTATCTCCATCTCTATCTCTATCTCTATCTCTATATCTATCTCTATATCTATCTTTATATCTTACTCTATCTCTATCTCTGTTTCTATCTTTATCTTTATCTCTATCCCTGTCTATATCTCTATCTCCATCTCTGTAGCAATTGCAATACCTATATCTATCACTGTCTCTCTTTCAATATCTATATCGATCTGTATCTCTATCTCTATCTCTATTTTTATCTCTATCACTATTTCTATCTTTATCTCTATCTTTAATTCTATTTTTGTCTTTTCCTCTATTTCTATCTCTATCTCTATCTGTATCTCTATCTCCATCTCTATCCTTATCCCTATCTTTATCTTGAGCTCTATATCTATATCTATCTCTATCTCTATCTCTATCTCTATCTCTATCTCTATCCTTATCTCTATCTCTATCTCTATCTCATCTCTATCTCTATCTCTATCTCTATCGCTATCTCTATCTCTATCTCTATCTCTATCTCTATCCCTATCTCTATCTCTATCCCTATCTCTATCTCTATCTCTATCTCTATCTCTATCTCTTTCTCTGTCTCTATCTCTATCTCTATCCCTATCTCTATCTGTATCTATCTTTATCTCTATATTTATCTTTATCTCTATCTCTGTCTATATCTTTATTTCCATCTGTGTCTCAATTTCAATATTTATATCTATCGCTATCTCTATTTCGATATCTATAGCTATCTCGATCTCTATCTCCATCTCTATTTCTATCTTTATATCCATCTCTAATTCTATTTTTATCTCTTCCTCTATCTTTATCTGCATCTCTAATTCTATTTTTATCTCTATCTCTATTTCTATCTCTATCATTATCTCTATCTCTATCTCTATCTCTATCTCTATCTCTATCTCTATATCTATTTTTATCTATCTTTATATCTATCTCTATATCTATCTTTATCTCTATATTTATCTTTATCTCTATCTCTGGCTATATCTTTATTTCCATCTGTGTTTCAATTTCAATATTTATATCTATCGCTGTCTCTATTTCGATATCTATATCTATCTCGATCTCTATATCCATCTCTATTTCTATCTTTATATCCATCTCTAATTCTATTTTTATCTCTTCCTCTATCTTTATTTCTATCTTTATCTGCATCTCTAATTCTATTTTTATCTCTATCTCTATCATTATCTCTATCTCTATATCTATTTTTATCTATCTTTATATCTATCTCTATATCTATATCTATCTCTATATCTATCTTTATCTCTATATTTATCTTTATCTCTATCTCTATCTATATCTTTATTTCCATCTCTGTCTCAATTTTAATATTTATATCTATCACTGTCTCTATTTCGATATCTATATGTATCTCGATCTCTATATCCATCTCTATTTCTATCTTTATATCCATCTCTAATTCTATTTTTATCTCTTCCTCTATCTTTATTTCTATCTTTATCTGCATTTCTAATTCTATTTTTATCTCTATCTCTATTTCTATCTCTATCATTATCTCTATCTCTATCTCTATCTCTATCTCTATATCTATTTTATCTATCTTTATATCTATCTCTATATCTATCTTTATCTCTATATTTATCTTTATCTCTATCTCTGTCTATATCTTTATTTCCATCTGTGTCTCAATTTCAATATTTATATCTATCGCTGTCTCCATTTCGATATCTATATCTATCTCGATCTCTATCTCCATCTCTATTTCTATATTTATATCCATCTCTAATTCTATTTTTATCTCTTCCTCTATTTCTATTTCGTTTTCTATCTCTATCTCTATCTCTATCTCTATATCTATTTTTATCTATCTTTATATGTATCTCTATATCTATCTCTATATCTATCTCTATATCTATCTTTATCTCTATATTTATCTTTATCTCTATCTCTATCTATATCTTTATTTCCATCTCTGTCTCAATTTTAATATTTATATCTATCACTGTCTCTATTTCGATATCTATATGTATCTCGATCTCTATCTCCATCTATATTTGTCTCTTTATATCCATCTCTAATTCTATTTTTATTTCTTCCTCTATTTCTATTTCTATGTCTATCTCTATCTCTATCTCTATCTCTATATCTATATCTATCTCTATATTTATTTCTATCTCTATCTCTATCTCTATTTCTATCTCTATCTCTATCTGGTGTAACACGGTGACAGCCGGGATCGACGGCACGTGTTACGTCACAGGGTTTCGTGACAAATGTTAATATGATAGCCTGATGCAATTTTTAAGAAACTCTAAAGAGCGCGAAGGACGGTCCGACGAAGGTGAACAATACAATAAATGCCGGCAGACAACTAGATCAGGAAAGACTCTAGATGACTCTCGGAACCTATAAGATCAATGTCGACGAGAGAGGCATTTGACGGCCCTTGCGAGTTAAACCTTGGACGTGAGGTAAGTAATCGTCAATCGCGAGAAATCCTATCTCTCAATGGTGGCTGCTATCCTATTAGATCTTTATCAATTATTTGGGGCAGAGGAAAACGATAGCGGACGACGGCAATGAAAGAAGTAATAATACTGAGAAATGAAATGGGGAATCGACGGTAGAACGGGTAGTACTCATTACGCAAATATTCCTTGGGGGAAGACGACGATAATTCCCAAGATTGCGACAGCGGTTGGAGGGCCTAGTTGGATCAGCCGGCGGCGCAATTACACGACCGTGTGCAGGATGGTGCGGGTGAGCAGCAGCGATGGCAAGTCACGTGGGCGCACGACCAGTCGGCAGGGTCAACGGTCGGTGCGAGCGGCGTGTGCTGAAGGCCACGCGCGCGGACAGCTGAGCGATAGCGATTGCAGATTATGCAGACGCGCGGTTAAATGGCAAGACCGACAGGCCGTGCAAGTGATGTGCGGTAAGAGTCGCGCGGGCCTGTGGCAGAGCGGCAGCGGCTACGGGTTGCGCGGGCGTGCGGCCGGTCAGCTAGGTTGGCGGGCAGCGCGGCTAGCTGCGGAGGTGGACACGAGGGCGCATGGCCCGACGACAGGGCCGGCGGGTAGCGCGTGAAGATCGCACCGGCGGGATGTCAAGCAGTCGAGGCTTGGGCAGCGACACAGGTTGGTCGACGGCGAACTGTGGAGATGCATTATCCGGCGATGACGAACGCGAAGAATCAAGCTAGTTTCCAAGAGATCTTGCAGTTTCTTGATGACTAACCGCCAAGAAATGACGGATCTTGATGAAGAACTTTCAAGAGCAAAGAAACAACAATCCTCGATGTCGTCATGGCACGGAGTGATCTCAACGTGCTATGAATCGAAGACGAGGAGCACGATCCCACGATGTGACGCTAAGTAAACTAACTATTTGCTCAAAGAAGGAATGGGCTAAAGAAAAGCAAGAACAGTTTGATTTTCCAATTCTCAAGTCTGCCTCTCCCTTGGGCATACCTTCCCCTTATATAGGGAGGAAGGGTCAAGAGACCGTCCTTAGAGGAGGAAACTATCGCGAGACGAGGTCATCCTCTTTACATGTATTTCAAAAGTAGAAATGTAAACATGGACGAGGCCCAAAACTACGGCCCAGTCAAATTGTTCTGAAAATTACAAGTAAATAAATAATAAATAAAACTTATGATAGATCATGACGAGTACTTGAATCCTGGGTCGCGGATGTCGGCGCAAGCAGCTCGATGTGGTTGAGCTCGTTTAGTACTGGTGTCAGTGCGATGGTCATCCATCACTATCTCTATCTCTATCTCTATCTCTGTTTCAATCTCCATCTCTATCCCTATCTCTATCTTTGTCTCTATCTCTATCTTTAGATCTATATCTATCTCTGTCGCTATCTCTATCCCTATCTCTATCTTTGTCTTTATCTCTATCTTTCAATCTATATCTATCTCTGTCGCAATCTCTATCTCTATCTCTATCCCTATCTCTATCTCTATCTCTGTCTATATCACTGTCTCTATCTATTTCTCTATCTCAATTTTTATCTCCATCTCTATCTCTGTCGCTATTTCTATCTCTATCTCTATCTCTACCTCTATCTATATTGCTAGACCTATCTCTATCTCTATCTCTATCTCTATCTCTATCTCTATCTCCATCTCTATCTCTATCTCTATCTCTATCTCTATCTCTATCTCTATCTCTATCTCTATCTCTATCTCTATCTCTATCTCTATCTCTATCTCTATCTCTATCTCTATCTCTATCTCTATCTCTATCTCTATCTCTATCTCTATCTATATCTATATCTCTATCTCTATCTCTATATCTATATCTATCTCTAGCTCTATCTTTATCTCTATCTCTATCTCTATCTCTATCTCTGTCTCTATCTCTATCTCTATCTCTATCTCTATCTCTATCTATATCTCTATCTCTATCTCTATCGCTATCTATATCTCTATCTCTATCTCTGTCTCTATCTCTATCTCTATCTTTAGCTCTATCTCTATCTCTATCTCTATCTCTGTCTCTATCTCTATCTCTATCTCTATCTCTATCTCTATCTCTGTCTCTATCTCTATCTCTATCTCTATCTCTATCTCTATCTCTATCTCTATCTCTATCTCTATCTCTATCTCTATCTCTATCTCTATATCTATCTCTATCTCTATCTCTATCTCTATCTCTATCTCTATCTATATCTCTATCTCTATCTCTATCTCTATCTCTATCTATATCTCTATCTACATCTCTATGTCTATCTCTACCTCTATCTCTGTCTTTATCCCTATCTCTATCTATACCTCTATATCTATCTCTATCTCTATCTCTATCTCTTTCTCAATTTCTATCTCTATCTTTATCTCTATCTCCATCTCTATCTATATCGCTAGCCCTATGTCTACCTCTATTTCTATTTCTATCTCTATCTCTATCTCTGTCTCTATCTCTATCTTTATCTTTAGCTCTATCTCTATCTCTATCTCTATCTCTATCTCTGTCTCTATCTGTATCTCTATCTCTATCTCTATCTCTGTCTCTATCTCTATCTCTATCTCTATCTCTATCTCTAGCTCTATCTCTATCTCTATCTCTATCTCTAGCTCTATCTCTACCGCTATCTCTATCTCTATCTCTATCTCTATCTCCATCTCGGTCTCTGTCTCTATCTTTATTTTTGTCTCTATATCTATTTAGATTTTCATCTTTATCTTTCTTTCTATGTTTATCTGCATCTCTAATTCTATCTCTATCATTATCTCTATCTCTATCTCTATTTCTTTCTCTATCTCTATCTATATCTGTGATAACACCCTAAATTCGGTCTTTATTTCATGCTATTAGCACAATTTTATGTAGTTAAAGAGCTTAAAATAGGGTTGTTATCATTGATTTAGATGAAAATACTGTTTTCAAGTGATTTCTGATTTTTCCCTAATTTTCTGTTAATTCTATGACTTTTAAGAGATTTATTTGAGCTTGAAATGATCATTTTTTATCAAAAAGGCAGGTTTAGTATTTCATTTCGTTATTGATCAGTACAAGGATGAAACAGGAAATTTTCTAGGATTTTTAACAATTTTTCTGAGATGTATCTGAATAAGAAATACCTTTTTAAAAAGAAAAAAAGATATATCTATAAGAAAAAAAGAGTATTAACATTATTTTCGAACTTTGATGGGCCTTTTTGTAAAGTTTTGTTGCAATGATAGCCGCAAAACAGCTCTCCGTCTTGGTTGCAGGCGTAAAGATATGATTTAAAATGTTATGGGGTTTTATTGCAATTGTTTAATATATATTTTTAATGTTTTTCCAGAAACCAGAGGAGAGAGAGTGCGCAAGGTGCATATACACAATTACTTTTGGGCGGCGTCCACCAGCAATTCCAGGCTTTTTAAGGACTTTTCTGCAAAAAGGAGGATTCAAAATGCGTGAGCCAATGAGAGAGCGACACGTCATGGCGTGTTTAAAAATGAAATGAATAAATAAATCAATTTAAATCCAATGGATTAAATTGGTTTAAAATTTATTTATTAATACCTTTTGATCCTGAAGTCCGATTGAGGCGATTTTTTCATGGATCTGTTCGTCTTGATCCCCTCTTTCTATTTGTATAGTTAGATCATTCAGCTCTACTCTACATTGATAGATAAAGATTAATTACTAAATGAGGGTAAAATTGGGATTTTTACCATGTAACCTGATAACATGCAAATTAATATACTTAATTACTGAATTATACATTCTATTTATGTGTTTTAATGGTCATATTTGCATGTTATCATGATAAAATACATTGAAATCAGTTAACATGTCATTTTTCTATTATTTCATATTTTTTATCATTTTTTACATGGAATTTGACATTGTTTCAGTGAAGAAATATTTTTACATGATTTTATTTGCTTGGTTTAAGGTCAGTAAATCATCTCCTGATTTTTCTGAATTTTTCCCATATTTTTATGAATTTTCTGAATTTTTCTAACCATTATTTAGGCAAGAAATGATTTTTATTTAATTAAATAATATATTGATTATTTATTTTGCATTTTAAATGCATTTAAAATGAATATCCACGTCATTCGCCCGAAATTCGGGCGAATGAAGGGATATATTAATTAAATAAGAAAGGAGAGAAGAGAGGAGAGAGATAGGAAAAGTCAAATAGAGTGATTAAAAGAGAGAGAGAGAAAAGCTGAAGAGAGAGGAGAGAGAGTAGAGCGGCTAGAGAGGAGAGAGAAGAAAAGATATTTAATAGGAGGAGAGAGATTTGAAAAGTCAGAAAGAGCAGCTAGAGAGGAGAGAGAAAACAAAGGCGGAAATCGACGCCGATCATTGGCGTTTATTTAAAACAATGATTTTTTTTCTTTTTCTCTCTCTCTCTCTTCTAACCAAGCGAAAAAAAGCACTATTTTGTCCTTTTCTGTTTTCTTAAAAAGCAGCGAAAAAGTGCGGCCGACGCGGACAATGAGGGGCACGTGTCCCGAAACACGGAAAGCGAGAAAATCAAGCCCAGCCAATAGGAAATTCCGATGTTTTAGAGAAAATAAAAGAGATCCAACGGCCCACATTTGATCTCACTAAAACTGCGATATCTTGAGATCTACAACTCCGATTGGGCTGAAATTTTGAGGGCAGGTTCGTCTTTTCCTCCTCTACAATCTGGACGGTTGGATCTTTAAATAGAGGTCAGAAAAAAAGGCGAAATTCACTTTTGGAGGCTCTCCCCAAGCAATTGGCCAGGAAGGACATAGGAGGCATTCTGGAAGTCGTCAGATCTGGATCTCTTTATCAAATTTGTAAGTTTCTGAATTGTATTTGATCATCTTCTAGAACGATTCGAAAACGCCTTGGCATGGGCGAAATGTACATGCCCTAGATTCATGTTTTGAATGCATCAGCACTTCTTTTTGATTTGGATTCGAGATCTGACTTTTGATAATTAATTATTAATCATTTTAGGACATTTCTGCTTCATTACATTTTTAATTTAGGGTCGAAATTGGGGCTTTCCCCAATTTCTTCACTTTCTCTCTCTAGGTTAATTTGATTTTTTTCTCTCTCTAGATTTTGGTTTTTATTGTTTACGAATTTAATTTAATATATAAAAAACCCAAAAATAAAATTTGAACCGAAAATTCATCCATTTTTAACTCCAATTCAAAAATCACTTTCTTGATTATTAATTTCCCAATTTTAATTCTGAAAATTATTATAAATTTTATTAAATTGGGAAATTAAAAATTTATATTTTTATGAGCTTAAAATAATAATAATATTCTTATCTGGAATTATCTGACCGAAATCAAAATTAAGTTTTACTTAATTTTGATTATTTTAAGAATATTATTTAATATTAATTGAATTAAATATTGCAAAATTCAAAATTACTTGACTTGATTCATAAAAATTGTTTGAAAATTCTGTACTGTTGCCTCCTTGCGGATCGACCCCTTGCTTGCTCTATATTCTTATTTAGTAATTAAGGGAATTATAAATTTATTGCATAAGTCTAAAAAGCGCAACGACCACGTAATTTTACGTGATTTTTCGGCTTATCATAACCTAGGTATAAAAGCTAAATTTCGAGAGGGGGAGCTCATTCTTGATGGTTCTCTGTCACAACTGCAAGACAGAGAGGAGACCCAGACTGGATCAACCTGTTTGGTACATTTCCCTTCATTGTATTTGCATTTTTGTGCATTTTGAATGAAATTAGTTCAATTTATTGTTTCTTCTTCTTGATTGTGATCTGAAATTCAAAATCGCTTGGCTTGAGCGGCATGTACAAGCCCTGATTATGATTGAGAGGAGAAATTGAGAGATTTGACTAGATATTCAACTGCATTCCCAAAGAAAACTCTAAAAAACTTTAAATTCTAGGGTATTAAAAATTTGTTTTCCTTATTTATTATCTAATATTGCAGTCAGTTCTGAATTATCAAATCTACAAAAAAATAAACCAACCAAATCAAAACTTTCTTCTTAATCCCTCTAAAGTGAATTCCTTGATCCTCTCATTTGGATCAATTAATTCAACTTAGAGTTTCCTAACTTCTTCTACTTTTCTCATCTCTCCTACCTCCCTCTCTAAATTCCCTTGCTAACTGGGTTAATTTGATCTTCATTGAAGATGAAGTTAGTCCTAATAATTCAAAAATCATCAAATTGAAGTCCTTACTAGCCTCCCCTGGATGATACCTCCACTCATCATTGTGCATCTTAAGTGAGGTTTTATAAATTTGATAACTAATGAACTTCACATCTCGATCCAAGACGATAGTCTTGGGCACCCCGTGCAATTTGACTATATTACCAAAGAAAAGTTGGGCAAGTCAGGATGCATCGGATGTCTTTGAACATGGCACAAAATGTGCCATCTTCGAGAAACGGTCAACTACAACCATGACGGAGTCATGGTTGCTAGATGTCGTAAGTAATCCTAAAACAAAATCAGTACTAATGTCTTCCCATGGCTTGTCGGGAACGGGTAGTGGGGTGTAGAGTCAAGTGTTTTGCTTGCTGACTTTGGCCTTTGCGCATGTTAGACATCGAGAAATAATCTTCCCTACATCTCCTTTGAGAGATGACAAAAAGAATTGTTGCTCCATTGCTTGAATGGTCTTGTTTACTCCAAAGTGTCCACTTAACCCGCCGGCATGTGTCTCCCATATCAAGAAATCAAGTAGTGAGGTCCGGGGAATACATAGTCACTTGCCTTGGAATAAGTATCCATCATCGATATAGTAATCCCGTGATTTTGGGATTACTTTTTCGCGGACCTGCACAAACATTTTCCCGAAGTCAGGACAGTCGATGTAATCGTGCTGCAGTTGCTCAAATCCAAGGACTTGAGTCTTCATCATGTTTAAGAGCAAGGGTCGTCTACTTAAGGCATTGGCCACTACATTGTCCTTGCCCTTTTTGTGGGGAACAACAAAGGTAAAATCTTTCAAGTATGCTATCCAACGCGCATGGCGATCGCTGACCTTGCGTTGGTCATGGAGGTGACGTAACGTGCTATGATTGGAAAATAGGATGAACTCCTTTGGTAGGAGATAGTGACTACAATGGCGTAAGGATCACACCAATGAGTAGAATTCTCTTTCGTAATTATTGTATTTCTTACGCGTGTCATTCAACTTTTCACTAAAGTATTCTATGGGATGTCCTTCTTGACTTAGGACCCCCCCCCCCTATTCCAACACCGGAGGCGTCACATGAGACCTCGAATACTTTGGAGAAGTCAAGTAGTCTTAGTACTGATGCCTCCGTCATGAGCTTCTTGGCAAGCTCAAATGCGTTATCAGCTGATGACGTCCACTCGAACTGGTCCATTTTAAGGAGGTCAGTGATGGGTTACACCACTAAATCCTGGTATGAACCTTCGATAAAAGGTGGCGAGTCCGATAAAACTTCGTACGCCATGTACTCTTCAATTTTAGCCAAGTGGTGATCACTTCCACTTTAGCTGGATCGACCGCTACTCCCTTTGATGACAGTATAAATCCTAAAAAGGATACCTCGGATACAAAGAAACTACATTTTTCGGATGGGCATATAGCTTTTCTTGGTGTAGGGCGGCACATACATGTCGTAGATGTTGGAGATGATCACTCCTCGTGTAGCTATAAACTAGTATATCATCAAAATAAACTACAAAAAAATTCCTATAAATGGACGGAGTACTTCGTTCATCAACCTTTGAAAAGTACTCGGGGCATCGGATAGCCTGAAAGGCATGACGTTCCATTCATAAAGGCCATCTTTCATTTTGAACGCCGTCTTCCATTCATCTGCCGGTCAAATCCTGACCTGATGATAGCCACTTCTTAAATCTATCTTTGAAAAGATAGTGGCGCCGACCATTTCGTCGAACAAATCCTGCACTCTAGGGATTGGAAAATGATACTTTACTGTGATTTTGCTAATAGCTCTCGAATCATAGCACATGCGCCAAGTTCCGTCTTTCTTGGGCGCAAGTAGGGCTGGTACATCACACAGACTTAGACTTTCTCGGATCAATCCCTTGGAGATTAAGTCTTTCACTTGTCCGTATAATTCCTCATACTTAATCGGATCCATTCTGTAATGAGGAAGATTCACGAGGGAAGCTCCCAGAACTAAGTCTATGGCATGCTGAATATTGCTCAAGGGAGGAAGCTCACATGGTAATTCAGTAGGGAATATGTCTGCAAATTCATCTACTAATTGAACTACTTCGGGATCCTTTGGCTTCGTTTCCTCCATTGCTGTGGGCGAGGATATGGCTAATGCGAAGCATATTGGCATGACGTCATCTTTCGGCTCTAGGTCCCGCCTAAAATTGCAACCATTGGTTACAACAGGTCTCGGTTGTGAATGCTCCTGACCTGTGGTACAAGTCGAGGATGGGACATGAGTGTGGGTCAAGGGATACCAAATGAGGCGTCAACCCCCATAAATGAACGAACGTGTGTTTGCTCGTCCAGCTAGCTGGACATCGTGATCGAACAACCAAGGTCGTCCGAGGATAATACTACCAACTTTCATTTATAGTACATCACAGAGTACCTGTTCATCATATGTGCTCAATTTTAAGAGAACATAACATTGCATCCTCACCGGTAGAGTGGATGCATCAATCCAAGACACGTTGTACAACGTCGGGTGCGGTATCAACGTGAGTCCAAATTTCTGAGCTGTGTCCTTGGAGATGGCATTGACACAGCTTCCACTATCTATGATAAGCTTGTAGGTACGTCCTGCAATTTTGATGTAAAAATAGAAAATGGACATTCGCTGAGTTGCATCAGAATTGTTCGGAAGAGATGGCTTCGACGATGTGGTAGAGGCGTGGGGTGTACTCATCGTAGTCGGACCGGAAGGTCGTGTGCTTGTCCTAGGAATGGCGATAGCAAAAGGGTTCGACCCCAGTGGTGTAGGAGTAACTGAACCAGGACGGGCACTAGGGTTGCCCACCTGAGTACTCTGCTGGATGCGTAATGTCACGACAGGTTGAGTAGGAATCGAGGGAACCGGGGTTATTTGAATATAACCGAGGGGTTCCTCCAATTCCTCTCCTTCGACGCACTCTCCCGGATATTTGATGGGGGACAATCTACCAGCCAAAGCACAAGATCGACTAGTTGCAACCCGCGAGCAACCACATCGTGAAGCTCGAGCCGATGTGAAGGACACAGAGTTCAAATATACGGCTTGAGGAGGGAGTTCCCCAGACCGTTTCATTTTATCTTCTTGGATTTTTATTACCGTGTTTTTGGGAGGGCCTTCGTTTTTTGGCCCCTCCGTCACATTTCAAACCGTGTTTTGTTTTACGGCTCGATTAGGGGTTTTCTCCCCTAATTACGAGCCAACCCCTAGGGTTCTCCACCCTCCCCCTATAAGGGGAGAAGGGGTGCCCTAGAGGAAGATGTTGTTGTTTTATTGAAGAATCAAAGGAATGTTGTTTTTTGAAGTTGGTCTTGAACTAGTCGCAGATCGTTAGGTGAGAATCCTCCCCCAAGAGAAAGGTTTGGATCGCTGAAGGGAGGGTGACGAGGGAGCGCCGCCGCCTTGCTGATCCGCCAGCCCTCTGAACGACCGAACGAGTCCTGGCGCCGGCTTACGCCATTGACCCACCACCATCGACGTCCTCGGTCGGCCGTGGCTGACGCCTGGGCGCTTGATAACACCCTAATTTCTATTTTTATTTCATGTTATTAGCATGGTTTTATGCATTTAAAGAGCTTAAAATGGGGTTGTTATCATATATTTACATGAAAATAATGTTTTCTAGTGATTTCTGATTTTTCCCTAATTTTCTGTTAATTCTATGAATTTTAAAGGATTTATTGAAGCTCGAAATAATTATTTTTGAATGAAAATGGCATATTTAATATTTTATTTCGACATTTATCAGCATGGGAATGAATCAGTGAATTTTCTAGAATTTTTTACAAATTTTTAGGATTTTTCTGAGATTTATTTGAAGAGGAAATGTATTTATTTCAACGAAAAAAAGTATATTTATAATAGAAAAAAAGTATTTTTATTATTTTCGAACTTTCAAGGGCCTTTTGCAAACTTTCGTTGCAAAAAGACCCTGAAAACAGCTCTCGGTCGCCACTACAGGTGTAAAGATCCAATTTAAAATTTTACAGGATTTTATTGCAATTTTTAATATATATTTTTAATGTTTTTAGGAGAAATCGGAGGAGAGAGAGTGCGCCAGGGGCATATACGCAATTACTTTTGGGCGGCGTCCAAAAGCAATTCCAGGCTTTTTAAGGACTTTTTTGCAAAAAGGAGGATTCAAAATGTGCCAGCCAATGAGAGAGCGACACGTCATTGCGTGTTTAAAAACGAAATTAATAAATAAGTCAATTTTAAATCCAAAGGATTAAACTGGTTTAAAATTGATTTATTAATAACTTTTGATCCTGAAGTCCGATTGAGATGATTTTTTTATGGATTTGTTCGTCTTGATCCCCTATTTCTATCTGTATGGTTGGATTATTTAGATCCAGCCTACATTGATAGATAAATATTAAGTACTAAATGGGGGTAAAATGGTGATTTTTACCATATAACCTAAGTATAAAAGCTAAATTTCGAGAGGGGGAGCTCATTCTTGATGGTTCTCTATCACAGCTGCAAGACAGAGAGGAGTCCCACCCTGGATCAAGTTATCTGGTACTTTTTCCTTGATTGTATTCGGATTTGTGCATTTTGAATGAGATTCGTTCAATTTCTTGTTTCTTCTTCTTGGTTTTGATCTGAAATTCTAAACCGCTTGGCTTGAACGGCATGTACAAGCCCTAATTAGGATTGAGAGGAGAATTTGAGGGATTCAACTAAGCATTCAACTGCATTCCAAAGAAAAACTCTAAAAAAAATTAGTTTTAATTCTTAGGAGATTAAATTACCCCCATTTCAGTTCTGAATTATCAAAGTTGCAAAAAACAAACCAAACTCAAATTCAAAATTCCCTTTTAACCTCTCTAATTGACCTCTTGGATCCTTTTATTAGGATCAAAGAAGCCAATTTAGAGCTCCATATTTCTTCTATTCATCTCAACTCTTCTACCCCCCTTTCTAAATTCTCGTCTAATTAGGGTGACTTGATCCTCATTGAAGATCAAATTCAGTTTAATCAGAGTGAAAGGACCCATATAATCGCCAAATCGAATTCCTTACTAGCTTCCCTTGGACGACACTCGTACTTATCACTATACGTCTTAAGTGGAGTTCTTATAAATTTTATTGCATAAGCCAAAATCCACAATGACAAGGGCTAAAAGTTGCATAGTTTTTACCCCTATTTTTGGCTTATCAGCGCTCTTCCGGTGCCTGCTATGTTTCCCCCCTAGGTGCCGCCCCGAAGCCACAGGCGTCCCACGCCCCTGTGGTCGCCCGTTGCCCGCCACCCTGAAAAACACCAGAGCGAGAGGACTATTTCCGCCAGAGGCCATCATCAGGGCACGAGGCAACGATTCGCGCGCCGATACGACTCGGCGTGCTGGATCGGTTTGGCCCGACCGAGTCGCAACTGAGTGACGACTCGGCCGTTCCGACTCAATCGGCTCCGAGTGAACTCGTTCTAAGTAAGGGCAGTCCCTGTTAATAATGGCCGTGGGCAGGGGTAATCCCGTCTTTGTGACCCAAGAACGAGCTTGGGCTCGCCGACGACCCGCCACTACCGATGCCGCTTCGGGCCGCTGCCTCATTGGCCACCAACGTTGCATCCGGCTGCCGCCATCCCCGAACGCCACCATCCCCGCCATCGCCACCACCTCTGGCCACCGTTCTGGCCATCGTCATCCCTTGCTCGCGGCCAACACAGCTCGTTGACGGCTACCTTCGAGGTCCTGAGCCTCTGGCCACCCCCGCCCGCATCGCCGCTGGCCTCACCGCTCGCCCCGTGCCGCCCTCACGCATTTGACGGCGTGACTCCGCTGCTCGCCGATGCCGTCGTCGCGCCGGACGCCAACACCGGCGCCGCACCGCCCGTTGTCAATGCTGTTCACCGCCTTCCGCTGCCGTTGCCACTGCCAACGCTGCCCTCCGTCGACGACGCCACTCGCCACAACCAGTTCACGCCAATCGCATGGCTTCGATCGACCACGGCCTACCAGACTACGGTTCCACAGGTTAACTCGTTACACCCCTCTGAGTATCATTACTTCTTCCTATACTCTCTCGTGTGCTGCTCTGCCGCGGATTATCTGTTGTAACCTACGTGTTCTGTGGGGTTGGGGAGAGTTCCATCGTGCCGTTCCAACTCCCCCCTAGCTCCAGGAATATACAGCCAGATCAAGGATACCCGCACCGTCGGTGTTCTACGTGATCTCACGAGTCATTGGGAGTCCGATCGTACGTGGCACGTACAGATCACTACCAGGCCTTCGCCCTACTCGATTGTGGAATGTGTTTCTCATTACTTTCTCTATTTGCATCATCTTTCATCATTCATTGAAATTACTCCGTGTTGACCATCCCTATGCCTTGTGTTGTAACGCGAGCCACCGATCCCGGCCGAACGTGTTGAATCATATTGCTATCAGAGCTCGGTCGTGCTAAGCTTTTGCCTTTAGTACCATCGACCCCGTTTCTCTTTCTCGCATTTTCATGCCGTGTCATATTTTGAAATTCATACCATACTGCATATGCACGCATCTAGACATCATATTTGTAGAGACCTTCAGAATGTAGTATCTGGCTAGAAACATGGTTCAAACACGCCGCCAAGTTCAGGCCGCCGTAGACGATGACCACTACGGACACAATCACCGGTGTGACCCAGAGACTGTCGATCCACTGTGTGACGATCACCGGTCTCCTCCTACTCTCAGAGGGGACCCACCGTCTAGTGTCTCTACCACGCCCCGCTGGTCGCCTCTCGCAGTGACCTGTCCTCCCGTTCTCGAGTGGAGATCCGCAGCTCTCAAACTGCAGGATACGCCAGGCCTGAACACCCGACGGCCTGGCAAAGAGCGAGCAGATGACCCCCCCCAAAAGCGGTGCGAGATGACCGACCGGAGCCAGTGTAGTCAACTACATGCCTGCCATGTCAGCACACTCCGCAGGAGCGCCTCTGCCAGCAGCAGCTCTAGAGACAACACTCGCCACCGCAACTAGCGCCTAGGGGCCTATAGGGCCGCATGATGCCCCCACCTCCCTCGCATGATTGACGACCCTACCCGGGGCCATCGATTGACTGGTACTGACCACCCCACAAATGATACCGGGATGACGGTCCGCGCCGACCTGACTAACACCTCCCCGGTGATCCCTACACGTGGTAGACCGACCGCCCTAGGGCCCGCGATGACCATTATTCTCATCATCGTGACTACCCCGAGCCACAGGATGACTACTACCTCGGGCACGACTTTTATCCGGACGTTCCGTACCCTAGGCGTGGGGATTGACCCCCGGGCTGATACTACAGGGAGACCTCTTCCGGGAGCCGGAGGAATACTACCCAGACGCTCATCACGAAGATGATCGCTCCCAGCAGACGAGCAGACCACTACCTCGATGACCGTTACCCGGATGGCCCCTATCAAGAGGACCGTCCTCATTGCCTGGGTGACTAATAAGCCGAAAATAGGGGTGAAAATTACGCAAATTTTTTAGCCCTTGTCGTTGTGAATTTTTGGCTTATGCAATAAAATTTATAAAACTCTACTTAATATGTATAGTGATAAGTATGAGTGTCGTCCAAGGGAGGCAAGTAGGAATTTCAATTGATTTTATTTTTGGTGTTTTAGATCCTAATTAGAGTGAATTTGATCTTCAATGAGGATCAAGTCACCCTAATTAGGTGAGAATTTAGAGAGGGGGATAGAAGAGATGAGAAGACTAGAAGAATTAAGGGCTCTAAATTTACTTCTTTGATCCTAATTAAAGGATCCAAGAAGTCATTTAGAGAGGTTGAAAGAGGGTTCCTAAAATGATTTGGGTTGAGTTTTGCAGATTGATAATTCAGAACTAAAATGGGGAAATTGAGAATTCTAAGAATTAAAACTAAATTTTTTAGAATTTTCTTTTGTAATGCAATTGAATGCCCAGGTAAAATTTCTCAATTTCTCCTCTCAATCCTAATCAGGGCTTGTACATGCCGCTCAAGCCAAGCGATTTAGAAGTTCAGACTAGAATGGAGATGAAGAAACAAACAACTTAACCTATTTCATTCAAAATGCACAAAAGTTTGAATACAATGAAAGAAAAAAAATACCAAAACTGTTGATCCAGGCTGGGACTCCTCTCTGTCTTGCAGTTGTGATGAAGCACCCTCCAGAATGAGCCCCTCCTCTCGAAATTCAGCTTTTATACTTAGGTCACATGGTGAAAATCACCATTTTACCCCCGTTTAGTAATTAATTTTTATCTATCAATGTAGGCTAGATCTGAATAATATAACCGTACAGATAGAAAGAGGGGATCAAGACGAGCAAATCCATAAAAAAATCATCTCAATCGGACATCAGGATCAAAAGTTATCAATAAATCAATTTTAAACCAATTTAGTCCATTGGATTTAAAATTGATTTATTTATTAATACACGCAATGACGTGTCGACTTCCCATTGGCTGCGGCGTTTCAACTCCTTTGGCGGGCACTCTCTCATCACGCCACGTACCCCTGACGAGAGAGTAAAAAAACAATTAAATTTTCGTTAGTGCGCATTTTGCGTACGTTTTGATACGCACGCACACGTGCGTTTTTTCATTCCTTTGCCTACTTGTGTGTCGCCACGTCACCGCCCGTGCACGCGCATTGTATGCGCCGCACGGGCGGTGAACTTACCTCCTACCACATACACATGTGCGATCGCGGTTGGATTTTTATCCAACGGCTAAAGTTGCGCCACGTCGACAAGGCGGGAGGCTCTTTGCGTTTTTTTTCAAGAAAGCCCTTAATAAAACAAGCAATTGTAAACGAACGCCGCCCAAAAATATTCGTGTATATGCCCTTTCGGCACTCTCTCTCCTCCGATTTTCTCTAAAATTAATAATGCAATTGCAAATAAACCCTGAATGATTTTAAATTGGATCTTTACACCTGCCGTGGCGACCGAGAGCTGTTTTCAGGGTCTTTTGCAACAAAACATTGCAAAAAGGCCCCGAAAAGTCTAGAAATTGCATAAATACATTTTTTTCTCCTATAAATATGCCCTTTTTTCATAGAATAAATGCATTTCTTTTTGAAATAAATCCTAGAAAATTCCTAAAAATTCGTAAAAAATTCTAGAAAATTCTAGAAAATTCCCTGATTAATTCCCATGTTGATAAATGTCGAAATAAAATTTTTAATGTGCAATTTTCATCCAAAAATAATTATTTTGAGCTTCAATAAATCCTTACAAATTCATATAATTAACAGAAAATTAGGGAAAAATCAGAAATTACTTGGAAGCATTATTTTCGTGTAAATATATGATAACAACCCAATTTTAAGCCTTTTAAATGCATAAATCATGCTAATAACATGAAATAAAGACCGAAATTAGGGTGTTATCAGTGACCCCTACACCGGCGACCGACACCCGCGCGACTGCTACCCAGAAGACCGTCTTCGCCAACCATGTGATCTCTACCGCGGCGATCGCCACCCAGACAACCGTCAACTCTATGATCGTCCCTGTTGGCCGGGAGATCATTTTTATAATGAACGCAACCCAGTCCACCACCGACGGCATCTAGAGGGCCACTATCCCGACGAACATTATTGGGATGATTGATATGGGGACCAATACGACCCCAGGGATCGGCCCCAACCCCGAGCCCCTCCACGACCATACGATGACGACGGTGAAGATGAGCGAGCACGGCAACGCGAAGAACATCGCCGTCAGATCCAGAGGAGCGTGCGTATGGATGTTCCCCCCTTTGACGATATTTGAGACCCGAAGGATTATGAGGCCTGGGAGTGAGACCTGAAGAGCTACCTCAAGTGGTATGATATGGACGATGACCTCTGCGTCGCCTTCGCCGAAACCTGGTTGTGGAAGGAGGCCAAAATCTTTTGGCTGAACAAGGTCGAAGCCGCGGCGAGACGCCGAGAACCCCCCATGACTTGGGCTGACATGATGCGACAATTGAGGGACAAGTATGTCCCAACCCACCACATGACCCACATCCTCTTGAGGTGGCTCGACCTGAAACAAGGTCGACCGAAGGCACATAAATACATCACTGAGGTCGCATGCGGTGCACAATGGTCAATCGGCCTAAGCAGCAGATTGCCTATTTCGCCCATGGCCTAAGGCCCGAGCTCGGAGTGAAGGTTCTGCAGCAGAACCCAGCAACCATCGACCTGGCCTACAAACTAGTAGAAGATAGCGAATACATCTTGGAGAACACCACGTCGGCGGTGACCACCACCTCTAGGGCTACAACCTCCACCGCTCAAACCCCTGGAGCGGCCACGAGCACGGGATGGACCAGGACTACCCCCTCAGCTGTGAGGGCTCCCAGCGCGATGACGATGACGTCAGCCAGTTCCGCCCCACCTTTTTCTTCAGTGGACTCTACCGCTAGGGCTCCCATTCCGACTACCAGCAGCGTGCAGTGTTTCAAGTGCAAGGGATTCAGCCATCAGAGGGCCGATTGCCCTTCCTTGAACTTTGTGGATTTCAATGGAAACACAATCGACCCGCCACCGGAGGAGGACCCCGAGATTGACGTCCACCAAGGCGAATGCCCCGATGCTGAGGTGGAGTGCGAGGTGCCCGTCGGAGTCATTATGATCATGCCCGCCTCCGTTCCCATGAGCACCCACGCTCCCCACTAACTACTGGTCAACGTCGGCCTACAGCCCGCCGACCAAACCTCCCGGGCTTCTGGCACTACTACAGTCAAGCAGTCCCCAACGCCGGCTGGAACCCCAGTGATAACACCCTAATTTCGGTCTTTATTTCATGTTATTAGCATGATTTATGCATTTAAAAGGCTTAAATTTGGGTTGTTATCATATATTTACACGAAAATAATGCTTCCAAGTAATTTATGATTTTTCCCTAATTTTCTGTTAATTATATGAATTTTTAAGGATTTATTGAAGCTCGAAATAATTATTTTTGGATGAAAATGGCACATTAAAAAGTTTATTTTGACATTTATCAACATGGGAATTAATCAGGGAATTTTCTAGAATTTTCTAGAATTTTTTACGAATTTTTAGGAATTTTCTGGGATTTATTTCAAGAAGAAATGCATT
Organism: Wolffia australiana; assembly: GCF_029677425.1. Taxonomy (NCBI): domain Eukaryota; kingdom Viridiplantae; phylum Streptophyta; class Magnoliopsida; order Alismatales; family Araceae; genus Wolffia; species Wolffia australiana. Next base: position 2,123,792 of record NC_135851.1, on the reverse strand, counting down.
TATTCTATGAAAAAAGGGCATATTTATAGGAGAAAAAATGTATTTATGCAATTTCTAGACTTTTCGGGGCCTTTTTGCAACGTTTCGTTGCAAAAAGACCCTGAAAACAGCTCTCGGTCGCCACGGCAGGCGTAAAGATCCTATTTAAAATCATTCAGGGTTTTATTGCAATTTTTAATATATATTTTTAATGTTTTAGGAGAAATCGGAGGAGAGAGAGTGCGCCAGGGGCATATACGCAATTACTTTTGGGCGGCGTCCAAAAGCAATTCCAGGCTTTTTAAGGACTTTTCTGCAAAAAGGAGGATTCAAAATGCGCCAGCCAATGAGAGAGCGACACGTCATTGCGTGTTTAAAAACGAAACTAATAAATAAATCAATTTTAAATCCAATGGATTAAATTGGTTTAAAATTGATTTATTAATAACTTTTGATCCTGAAGTCCGATTGAGATGATTTTTTTATGGATTTGTTCGTCTTGATCCCCTCTTTCTATCTGTACGGTTAGATTATTCAGATCTAGCCTACATTGATAGATAAATATTAAGTACTAAACGGGGGTAAAATGGTGATTTTTACCCTATAACCTAAGTATAAAAGCTGAATTTCGAGAGGGGGAGCTCATTCTGGATGGTGCTCTATCACAGCTGCAAGACAGGGAGGAGCTCTAGCTTGGATCAAGTTATCTGGTACTTTTTTTCCTTGATTGTATTTGAACTTTTATGCATTTTGAATGAATTAGGTTAAGTTGTTTGTTTCTTCATCTCTATTCTGATCTGAACTTCTAAATCGCTTGGCTTGAGCGGCATGTACAAGCCCTGATTAGGATTGAGAGGAGAAATTGAGGGATTTACCTTGGCATTCAATTGCATTCCAAAAGAAAACTCTAAAAAATTTAGTTTTAATTCTTAGGAGATTAAGATTTCCCTTTTTATTTCTGATTTAGCAAATTCTCAAAACCAACCAAAACTTAAATCAAAAATTTCTTCCAACCTCTCTAATTGAATTCTTTGATCCATCCAATTGGATCAATTAATTCAATCTAGAGCCCACATTTCTTCTTTTCATCTCATCTCTTCTACCCCCCTCTCTAAATTCTCACCTAATTAGGGTGACTTGATCCTCATTGAAGATCAAATTCACTCTAATTAGGATCTAAAACACCAAAAATAAAATCAAATTGAAATTCCTACTTGCCTCCCTTGGACGACACTCATACTTATCACTATACATATTAAGTAGAGTTTTATAAATTTTATTGCATAAGCCAAAAATTCACAACGACAAGGGCTAAAAAATTTGCGTAATTTTCACCCCTATTTTCGGCTTATCACCCAGCCACTACCACGACATCGGCCTCAGTGCCCAAGGTACTCAATCCCCTACGCGCAATTCAGATATCTTGATTACACGTCCGTCGCCGCCGGCCCCGCCAATAGTGACCGTTGACGATCTCGCACAGCGTTCTTTGATCTTTTATATCTATCTGAAGATCGGGGATCGATCGTGCAAGTTGATAGTTGATAGCGGGAGCTGCATTAATGCAGTCTCTGAGGACGCCACGGCCAAGCTCGGCCTGGCCCTAGTTCCCCACCCGGAGCCGTATCACATATCATGGGTAGATGCTTCCACCCTCCTAGTGCAGTATCAGTGTGCCATCCCTCTAAAGATGAGCACTTACGAGGATACGGTTATTTGTGACGTCTTGCCCATGAGGATTGGCAGTATCATCCTTTCATCGGTTTTAAAGTCCGGATCCGACCGTGTGGATTTCTGTGGATTGTTTTATCCCTCCTTATAAACCCAATTCCCTTCGTCAACCTGTCCGTCGTCCTTTCCCCTTTGTCATCCCTCACACATCCATCCTACCCTTACCCATATACCCAGTCGTTGTGCCCTTCCTCGTCTACCCCGTAGTCGTCCTACGTCAGGAGGCCTGGGGCAGTCCTCCAAGAAGAGTTAAACAAAGCTGAATTCTTGAAATATGACTGCCTAAGTGTTTCTTGAAAACAATGGCCTTTATATACAGGCCTTGGAGGAAAGAGAAAATGACGAGAAATTAGAAACAAGAAATTAAAGACGTGCTTCATGTCATGCCAAAGGGCAGTTGTTGATCTGCCTCTGGCGACGTGTCATGACGCGCGTAGGGACGTGCGCGGGTGGAGACGTGTGTGATGACGGTTGCGGCGTGTTCGTGGCAGAGATATTGACTTCGGTTGACGTCGTCGTTGTGTCCGTAGCGGAGATGTTGACCTTGGTTGATGGCGGCGGCGCGTCCGGTGTCAAAGCATTGGCGTCCACGCCACCAGGCATATTCCTCACCTTCCCAGGAATAGAGGCTTTGTATGAAGCCTACATTCCATGATAAATGAATATGTTGAACAAAGGTGATATGACCACCCATTTATCACCATTTCACTAGTTATTAACTCAAAGCATTGGAATGTTTTTTAGATTATGTTGGTAGAGTGTACATTGTGATTAAGAATATATCCTACTTTGTTTGATTCTCTACCATCCCATTCTTCACCGCTAAAAAACAGATATTAATGGGAGAGCTTCAGAATGTGAGTAAACTCTACCTTACGAATTGTATCTATGTAGAATATAGAAACTTTGAAAGGGGAATCACTTTTGTGAATAAATCATTTCAAAATTATTACTTTATATATGAAGTGAAACCATTTGAGGTGAAGCAGCAGGCAAAATTTACAATCTATGTGAGATACATGACATATTTTGATATTTTTTTGTGACTTCTTGAAAGAACCTGCTCCAGGTTGATGTATGGTGGAGGAAAAATTTTGTGATGCCATGATGTTTAGATGATGTATGTGAAACTAGGTATATACATTAAATCTAAGTGACTATATATTTGAAATTATTCCAATGAGAAAAGGAAAGGGAAACTATAGAATCCCTAGAGTTTGATCCAATTTATGTCAAACTAGGTTTACACATTAGATCTAAGTGGCTATAGATTGGAAATTATTCCAACTAGAAAAAAGGAAAGAGAAATGATAGAATCTCTAGAGTTTGATCCAATTTCTCATCTCATTTCCTTCATGACTAAATTTCATAATAATGTGCACCAGTTGTTGAAGCTATATCTGTTTCAAAATTATTCCGATGGGAAAAAGGAAAGAGAAACTATAGAACCCTAGAGTTTGATCCAGTTTCTCATCTCATTTCCTCATGCCTAAATTTCCTAATAATGTGCACCAGTTGTTGAAGCTATATCTGTTTCAAAATTATTCCGATGGGAAAAAGGAAAGAGAAACTATAGAACCCTAGAGTTTGATCCAGTTTCTCATCTCATTTCCTCATGCCTAAATTTCCTAATAATGTGCACCAGTTGTTGAAGCTATATCTGTTTCAAAATTATTCCGATGGGAAAAAAGAAAGAGAAACTATAGAACCCTAGAGTTTGATCCAGTTTCTCATCTCATTTCCTCATGCCTAAATTTCCTAATAATGTGCACCAGTTGTTGAAGCTATATCTGTTTCAAAATTATTTCCAATGAGAAAAAAGAAAGAGAAACTATAGAGCCCCTAGAGTCTGATCCAATTTATCATCTCATTTCCTTCATGCCTAAATTTCCTTATAATGAGCGCTAGTGGTTGAAGCAAGATTTGTTTCGAAATTATTCCAATGAGAAAAAGGAATGAGAAACTATAGAGCCCCTAGAGTCTGATCCAATTTATCATCTCATTTCCTTCATGCCTAAATTTCCTAATAATGTGGAGCAGTTGTTGAAGCTAGATCTGTTTCGAAATTATTCCAATGAGAAAAAAGGAAAGATAAACTATAGAGTTCCTAGAGTTTGATCAAATTTATCATCTCATTTCTTTCATGCCTAAACTTCCTTATAATGTGAACCAATTGTTGAAGCTAGATATGATCAGATATTGCTTCGTGTCATTAGAGTATTAGACCATGATGTAGTGGCTTATTTGTTTCTCCTTTGATTGAGTTTAATTTATTTTGCACATTTTTATGATTAATTTGGCCAAAGGTCATCTAAAATTTGTGATATTTATTATCTTATTTTTCATTTTTATGGTGATTAATTTCTTTTATATTTGTTTGTTCATATTTTTTGGTGATTAATTTTTTTTCTTCGTTTGTTCATAAATTTCTACATTTTACCCTTTAAATTTTAGCTATGTGTGGACCCCCCTATGCAAAATGCAAATTGTGTGGCCTATTCTTTGCAATGTTTTGAGTCCAAAACTGTCATTTAAGTTTTATGTTTTTTTATGTGCATCATTAGGGGAGAAAGTGAATACCCCGTCTGACTTTATTATTGGATAAAGATAAACCACTATAAAGTTTTCAATCCTGTTTGTTTATTTTAATCTTACTTTAATCAATAATAGATGACTAAGCTATACAAATTACATAATAAGAAAAAAAGTGTAGTTGAAAAAGCCAAACCACTATAAAGTTTTCAATCCTGTTTGTTTATTTTTCTCTTACTTTAATCAATAATAGATGACTAAGCTATAAAATCACAATAAGAAAAAAGTGTAGTTGAAAAAGCCAAACCACTAAAAAGTTTTCAATCCTGCTTGTTTATTTTTCTCTTACTTTAATAAATATTAGACGACTAAACAAAAATGTAGCATACCCAAATTTAACCTCATCTAATTTAAACACCACTTTAAATCCACTTACTTACTAACTAAATTAAATAAATTTGGCCCAGATCACTGTTCAATTCAATTAAAACATTCTACAGCGTAAGAAAATGAATAATAAACTTGTGTTTTTACAAATTTCCTTCCAAAATAGGCAAATTAATATACAAAGATTTTTCTAATTTTCAACGATACTGGGTATGTCCCAATTATTATAGACTCCTAAAATTCAAAATTTTATAAAGTTTTGAAATATTTATAAAGTTCTTCAAAATTCATTATATGGTAGAACAGTCTTCTTTGCAGATTTCTCTAGTCATAAACCCTAAGTTTGATCCTGCTGCTCCTCTCTGGCGATCGTCCCCCACCGGTAAATCTCTTCTCGAACTCTTCGTTTTTCCATTCATCGATCGATTTTCCTGAGAAAAATCCCATCTTTTTGTAGTTCAAAGTCCCGATTTTTCTTCTGGAGATGAATTTGCGCGATTGCGACGATGAAGAACAGGAAGAAGAGATCTTCCTCGACGACGACGACATCATCGCGGAAATTCCCGTCGACGAAGAAGATCTTCCCGACGCAGGCGACGAGATTGAATTGGAAGCGGACGGCGAAGAACAGGACGATTCCCTTCACGTATTCACCGGCCACAAAGGCGAAGTTTACGCGATCGCATGCTGCCCTACCGATCCTGCCATTGTAGCCACCGGCGGAGGGGACGACAAAGGTTATCTTTGGAAGATTGGTAGAGCAGATTGGGGATCAGAGCTCCAAGGTCATGGCGAATCCGTCTCTGCCTTGGCATTCAGCGCAGATGGGGTTTTTCTCGCATCCGGCGATCTCAATGGGCTAATCCAAATCTGGGATTCCTCCACCGGATCTCACAGATGCAATCTGGAAGGCCCAGACAAAGGAATTCTATGGATCAAATGGCATCACAGAGGGCATATAATCATAGCAGGATCAGAAGATTCAACAATTTGGATGTGGAATGTTGATAAGAACACGTATTTGAATGTCTTCTCCGGCCACGGCGACGCCGTAACCTGTGGGGATTTCACCCCTGATGGAAAAACCATCTGCTCTGGCTCAGATGATGCTTCAATTAGACTCTGGAACCCGAAAACCGGCGATAGCCTTCGCGTCGTCGCCGGCAATTCGGACCCGGAACGAGGGGGAGTGACCTGCATTGCAATTACCGCCGATTCTGCGGTCGCCATTGCCGGATCGAAGGATGGGTCTGTGTTCATGGTGAGTATCCCCACTGGGAAGATGATCAGGTCTCTGTATAGCCATGCTGATTCTGTGGAGTGCATTGGGATCTGCTCTAGCCAGCCGTGGCTCGCAACTGGTGGATTGGATCAGAAGGTGGTGATATGGGATTTGCAGAGATCTTCGCTTCGTTGCAACTGCGAGCACGACGAAGGCGTCACATGCCTCTCTTGGTTGCAGAGTTCTCACTTCCTTGCCACTGGATCTGTTGATGGCAGAATTAGGATCTGGGACACGCTTTCGGGGAATTGTGTAAAGGTTTTCAATGGGCATTCTGATGCTGTGCAGTCTTTGGATGTTTCTGCTGATGGGGAGCATCTTGTTTCTTGCTCAATTGATAATACAGCCCGCGTGTTCGAGATATCGGAATTTCGATGAGGTTAGGATCTGCTTGCTTTCTTTGATCAGGCTGGGCTTTTTGCTGTGAATCTTTTTCCTATTAATGTTATTGGTGTTTCTTCATATGATCATATTTCAAATTTGTTCATCTAGTGGAATTGTTCTTGGGGTGTGTTAGATGATGGCGAACTCGTCATTACCATCCATGGGTGGAGTGGATGAGTGATATTTTTTTTTGAAGAAAGATAAGGGAGATCACACAAAACTGGACTTGGGGCATGGATGAGTGACATGGAAGAAATCATCAAGAATTGATGGATGATGATGATGGAATTGGAAATTGGATGATTACCATGGTAAAACATCATTGTACCCACATCATCTTCATTGATGATGCTGAACTAGAGGTGTCAGTTCATATCTCCTTCGTCAATCTTCATTATCGTCATCATCTATATTTGGAGTTGGACGACTCAGGATGATAATTTGCAATCTCCCAATGGATGAGGATGACAATGACCATTTGGCAACGTCCATTCGTCATGGTTATCCTTGGTGTCGAATCCTAATTGGACCCTTATTTTGTTTATCGCAGGACTTCTGTACCTATTCATAAATTGAATAAATTAGCAAGTTAACAACATTTGAAACTTCTAGATTATTTTTTTCTTTTCTTAGATAGCGTGGAATGTTTGCTGGAAATGCGCTGGAAACTAGGGACTCAAAGGAAAAAGGAATACTTTTTTTCTAGTGGGTAGTGTTCGCCTGTTCGATATCCGGATAAAATCAAGACGATTCAGAAACCAGATATCAGATATTAGAACAGATATCCTAGGTGTCAGACATGGTGGATGCTGGTATTGGGTATTGGAATCCGATATCTGTATATTGGTTATCAAAATGTGATCTAAAAATATAGGTTTATTTTTCTAACGATACACTGTCCCACACAGATGAAAATGAAAAAGGAAAATAGTGTAAATAACTTCAAACAATCGTTTTGTAAAAACAGCTGTGTTCTAGGAATTTCATGTTCTACCCGGTTCGCTCAGTCAACCTGATGTAGAGTTTGCAAAATCCTATGCCTTATGGGCTCAACTGGGAAAATAAAAACCATTTCTGAAATTCGATGTTCCTCCTAAGATTTCAACCTGTTCAACTTAAATAAATACTGATTATTTAGCTTTATAATGAATAGTATTGTTCTCTCAGAGAAAAATAAGTCCAACAGCTTAATTACCTATTTACATCTTTCACAATAAGACGTCAAATTGTTGGAATTATGTTCCAATTTATTCTACATTTAAATGAGTTGTTTTTTCACATTTTGCAAGTGCACCAGCTTGGATCTGCTTCGTGGTCATTGTATCAAGTTTTTGATCCGAGATGGAGGGCCAAGATTAAACTTTCCTGCGGAGATATTTTGGGTGGGTTTGAGCTATATTAGGCCTATTAGGCGTCTGCTCAGGACGGGACGGTTTTTTCGTCCCAGGACGAATAAACCGTTCAGTCCTGAGGTCTCGGACGATGGACGGTAAGGGAAGGACAAAAATCTGTCCAATTTGCTTCCGACGGTGGAGATCTTGCCATGTGGCAAGGGACTGCAAGAGGGAAAGAGGGAGCAGGTGAGAGGGAGAGGAGTGAGAATGGGCCTCAAATGGAGGATATTCTAGGGTTCCACCAGCCCTTGTTCTCCCATCCCATCCAAGTCTCGGACATTGTTTAAAATCAATATAATATCATAAATCAACCACTTGGGCTAGTATGTACATATAGCTTAATATATTTATCATATGGAATATCACTGAGTTGGAGCCACCTTTTCCCCTCTCTTTAAAAAGAACATAATCAGCCACAACTTCTAACAAGTAACTGGGGTTGGTGAAAAATCTAAATAAATGCATAATGATTAGGACTTGGATCCAAAAATGCAATGATGCAAGAAAAAAAGATTAAATTATAATAACACACATATTCACATCTTTAAATTTACTCAAAATAATATAGATTCATGCTTAAATTCAAACATATAAATATATGTTATTAGTAACCCCTAGGAATGTAAGAGAGTATATTAAATACTGGTATAGAAATATTTTATTGTAGATTAAGGGGTTTAGAAGCGTAGAATGAAAATATGCTTAATGGTATCAAATCTTCATCAATTATTTTCCAAGTATACTTATCACCAGTTGGAACTAGGGTTTGATGAACCAAGCATATGTGATCGAATCAAATCTCGTAGAAATTTTGATCATTATAATGACCCTCATTACATTAGTATGAAAATATTTGATTGAGATAAATGACCAGATCCTGGTCAACTCAGATGGTCAATCTAATCCATTGGTTCATCTAACAATGAACTGCCAAAGATATTAAACAGATGGATCCATCACGTGTGCAGGCCCATTAAGTAGAACTTAACAGGGAGCCCAATAAAGGGATACCACATGGCAACCCTGGTATAGAAAGAGTTGTCATCAAGCAGAATATGTCAGGGAAGTGTTGCCAAATATATGAATCCATCAAAATTCCATTACCATTTTACAGGGTTTCATGCTGCTGCCATGGAGTTCTGCACTACTACCACTTTGCCATCGCCAAATAACTATGATGCTACCATTGATTTCCACACCATACTGTCGAACTGCTACAATGTCACTACCATGTTGTGTGCCAGTCATAAAATGCCTCGTATCACCATATATCTACATTGTTTTCATGAAGCCACTGTTGCACCACCACCATAGAGCCACCACTCAATCCCCTTATTACACGATTGTCACAGAACTCTTCTCTTGATTAGTATTTTTCTACAAAGGTTTATATTTTTATAATGGTATTACGTCCCCAATCTATCAATATGCCCAATAAATCCATTAGTGATGGGGGACCATCCAGCCTGAAAGGCGTATCTTTTGTGTTTTTTTTTCGCACGCGTGGTGTGTATCTGTTTTTTTTTTCCCTAATTGGGCCCCTCTTTTAAAATTTTGGGCCTTCTTCCCTTTTTTCTAAGGGGGAAGGCCCATATTCCCCCTATAAGAGGATATGGGTGTCCACGTAGGAGGGAAAGAGCCAAGTGAAAAAGAATTGAGTCAAAAATATAGTCCATTAGTATTTTCTAGGTTATTTTTAGGTTTTTTCTTTAATTGTTTTAGAGTTTGACGTATTTAAAAAATTGCCCATGCGAGAGAGAGAGGGGCTAGGGTTTAATCTTATCGTCGCCGGAGCGCTGGCGCCGCCGTCTCCGGCACCACTGTCTACGGGTTCTTCACGCCAGCCACAAGAAGCGGGCCGCGACCGCAGCCGCGAGTTGCGGCCACAGCTGCCTGCCCCGCGGTCGCTGTCGCGGGCAGCGAGCTCCCCCCTACGAGCCACGGGCGTCGTCGCCCAAATGCGGCCGAGGCAGCTGACAAGGGCGAACGAGATGGCCGAGGTGGCTGAGGCAGCCTCAGGCGGCTGATAAGGGCAGCCGAGACGGCCGGGGTCAGGCGACTGTGGCCTGCTCCGGCGGCTGTGGGCGCTTCGGGGGCTGCGGTTGCTGCGGGTGGCTAGAGCCATTCCGGCAGCCGTCTCTACTGCGGGTGGCTGCGCCCGTTCCAGCGGCTGCGGCCGCGGCAGGCACTTCGGCGGCTGCAGCTCGCTCACACTGCGGCGCCCGACGGCCGCTGCGCATCGCGCTGCTGATGGCGGCCGTGGCGCCGCCGCGGCAGCTACGGCCGTTTCGGCAGCCACGGTTGCGGATGGCGGCTGCAGCCGTCGTAACAGCTCCGGCCAGTGCAAGCGATTGCGGCAGCTAGCTGCGACGTTACTGTCCTCGCCATCGCACTCGCCTCCGAGCCCGCTGCCATTTCTACATGTGCCACACGTGCGCCTAGTGTTCCCCAGAGTAGTTTCGAGGAGAGCAATCGTCCGACGACCCGCCACCGCCACTTCATCGCCGCGAAGTACATGCTACCGCAGGATGAACCGCCGCCGCCGTTGTCGTCGATGCCTACCTCTGTCCACTAGTAGTTGGCTTACAGCCCTAGAAGCGATGCCATAAATCATCGTCGCCAATGTCCGATAGTACCTAGATGCAACCGCCTATGCCGCTGCTCGTTTACACCATCCTATGCCTGTGGCTACAGTCTCCTAGAGAAGCTTCAAGGGAGACGATCGCCGGATGACATGCCACCGCTAGTTCACCACCGCAAAGTACATGTCGTCGCAGGATATACAGCTGGCTCTGCACCGCCGACGCCTATCTTTGTTGCCTTTAGCAAGTAGTAGCTGAGGCTCAACCCATCACCGTTACCAATGCGGCCGCCATGTACCGTCGCTCCACTAATCAGCCCTCCTCTCCTTGTGGTGTAACACGAGCCTTTCGATCCCGGTGCGTCGTGTTACAGCAATTAGGCACCTCAAAGATGATCTATCAATATGATGGGTCCATCGCCTGATAGGAGAAACATGATAGAGATAAGACAATATTCCAGTGTGGATTGGAACAGTGAAGATGAATGAATAATTTTCATAATATCAAATGACCTTTGCATCTTGTTATATAAAGATACAATAGTAGTAAATCAGTTTATAATATTTTGTGGTTTCTACTATTCATTCTGATGAGTACATGATTTTATGGATCCCATTTACATATTATTATGTATTTGTTTCATATTTTGTGGACATTTATTCATTCAGGATAATGTTTTATTAATGTTTTTATACCTTTTTTTGAAAGAGATTCATTATTATGATGGCTGATTCTTATAGTCCTTGTGGGGAAGTACATAAAATAAAGGTAGCAAACAAATAGTGGTTTTCACTTACCTCCACATCAAAGGGAAGGATATGTCAAATGAATTCTATTCATATAGTTAACATTTTTTGTTGAAATAAAATTGAGGAAGTCTGCATATGAGAGAAATAATTCCTGGAATCTCCTTAGTCTCTGAATGGGAGAGTGGTACTCTATTCATGGATATATGATAATTTCCATGCAAATGGAGATACGAAATTCATAACCTGATTGCACTAATCAGCAATATATCAAAGCCCAACTTGCCTGCCAATGCTCACCCATCTAAAACATGTACAAAGTAAGATATTCCTTTATGAAAATAAATTTTATGTTGGCACCTTTATCGATGATAAATATCTGATATCTGATCTGTAACGATATCAGATATTGACATCCACATTATAACCAATAATGGATACTGATACTGGTATGAGGTACGGATACCGAATACCAACTATCTTATAGATAACCATAAGTGATGATTGCTCAAATTTATTCCATATTGCACATCGTTAAAGACCTTGACTGTATATGATAGTGTTATTGGGTGAGCAATATCTAAGTGAGGGTGTCATTGATGCAGCTACATGAAAATGTTCCAAAATCGATCAAGATGGAGACATTCACATAGAACAGAAGGTTGCATGATACATCTCACTAAATGAGCAGGCGTAAACTTAAGATAAAGTTAGCAAATATGGAAGCCTAAATATTTTTTTATAACGTAGATTTTTTGGCACCATGAAGTTTAGTACATTCATCACATGAATAATCCATGTCAGTGAATTCACATATTCAATTATTTAACGTATTTATATGCAGTGCTCACCAAAGTGGATACATGGAGGGGGGAACTTCATAGATAATTGTATAGTGTTGGGAGAAATTTGAAATGGGTGACAACTGAACAAATGAATTCACTTGTAAAAGTTAACATTCATGCTTATATTTTCTCAATTTATTATCTGACTAATATTGTTAAAGTATTTTAAACAATGATGATCACCTAACTCATACTGTTCAATTTTCAGGTAAAGGATACGCATAGCTTATTAAAATAATTGGCCTCATTGAGTTTCATCAAACAAAGAGAAATATCTAAGAAAAGTAAAAAAGGGGAGTTGAGCTACCTCGAAGGAAGCTCACTGGCAAATATTTCTGCCGAAGCTTTATAGAGATGAGTTCACAGTTGGGGGCCCATATGGAAATGTGATGGCGCGTCACCACCGGACGTCATCGAGCCAGCAGCAGAGGAGCAGCAGGACTTCCCCGACCCAACACCCGAGGAGCCGGCACTACCCAGCTCGCCACCGAGACGAGTCCAGCCACCACGGCGAGCCGCCGCAGCAACACGGGATTCCGCATTCCGTTACTCGGCATGACGCGGACGCCGACCACCGGAGCACACCGACACCTTCGGTTACCTTATTCTATAGCTTTTCGGTTTTATCGTGTTGTCGTGTAGCGGGGAAGGCTCCACATGAGGAACTCTTTCACCCCCCCCCTCGTTATGTTGGGCCTGACAAGCCCGTTTTCATTATTTCCTTTCCTTTCCTTGTTTGTTTTGCTGTTTTTGGACTTAAGGAAGGGCCTATCTTCACCCATATATAAGGGGAAGAGGTGGGCGCTTCCCCTTACTTTGACCTAAATTTTGAAGAATGGTATTTTGAGAAGAAGGGTCAGGTCGTGGAGAAGAATAGAAGAAAGAAGAAGAAGAGGAGAAGGAAGAAGAAGAGGGGAGGAAGAGGAGAAGGGGGAGAGGAAGGAGGAAGGGCAGCCGCCGCCACCGCCGCCAGCGCCGCCGCCACGCCCGCCGCGCCGCCGCCGCGCGCATCGCGCAAGGCCGCTGGCCGCAAGGCCGCGCTGCCGCCATCGCTGCGCGCGCCGCCGCGCCGCTCGCCGCTGGCGCTGCCGCGCTGCGCCAAGGCCGCCGCGCGCTGCGCCGCGCTACAAGGCCGCGCGCCGCCGCTGCCGCTACGCGCGGCCGCCGCGCTGGCCGCTGCTGCCCGCCGCCGCCGCTGCGCCATCGCCAAGGCGCCGTCGCGCGCCGCCGCCGCGCGCTGCGCCGCCGCGCGCGCCGCTCGCTGCGCTGCGCGCCGCTGCGGGCGCCCGCCGCTAAGGCCACCGCCAAGGCGCGCCGCGCGCCACCGCCGCTGGCCGCTGGCGCCGCCGCTGCCGCTGCGCTGCCACAAGGCGCCGGCGCCGCGCGCGCCGCTGCGCTGCCGCCGCCGCGCCGCGCGCTGGCCCGCTGCCGATCAAGGCGCGCCACCACCGTCGACCACATCTCCCGCACGCTCCGCGCTGACTGCGCACGCACCGCCTCTCGCACCAGTCAACCTCCGCGCACCCGACAACCCCTTCCTCCGAACCAGTTGGTGCGAAATCCGCCGCCAGCGCACGAAGGTACTCTGCTTTCCCTAGCCTCTTACGTCATTTATTTCCGCCAGTATTCTTTCGTATTGCCTCCACCGCTGGTTAGATAGGTGAGTGGGACAGATTGAGAGAACGACAAACAAAGACGAGCGTCTTACCTGTCCGACGAGTCGACGCCCGACGCGCGGTGAGCATTCCAGTGGGAGTTACCCCATTCGACGGCGTGCGCGCCGACCCACCCTGACGACTTGGAGGGCTGGACCGACCCAGCTTGGCGACCCCGCCCCGCCCGGTTGGCTCGAGCTTGTCGGCGCATTGCACGCATCGTTGTAGAATCATCGCCCCGCCATCGCCATACATACATTTCTGTTCTCCGCATATCCATCGTTGACGCCGCGACGTAATCCGATCAGTTAGCGATACGACACCGAAGTTCCTTCCTTCGGTGACGGTCGGACGCCGTTGAGACGACGTCCCGCATCAAATTGGTATCAGAGCCAGGCTGTGGTCGCCACAGCACGCCTCCGACTTCGCGCATCGCATCGCATCGCATCTAGTGCATCGCATCCATCGATTTTACGTGCATCCATATCGGTACCCAGGAATGGCCGAGAGACGCGATCCGCACGGATGGCGCAACGCTGAGGTTCTACCTCCCCGCGACGAGTCGAACTGTCGCGACGAGAGAGGCAACGAGATTGACCTTCGGGACCTCAACCGCCTCGCCGGTTGCGGAACCTACCTTACCCCATATCGAGGACACGCCGGTCCCACCCGGACGTCACGGGTGCTCCAGGCGCATCAAAATCACCGGCATCGCCCGGTGGTTCACGCCGATCCCAGCACTCCCCACGCGGCACACCGCGCGTCCTCGACGACTCCCGGTCGAGTGACTACAAAGACCGGGATACTACGAGGCGACGACCACACGGGAAATCTCCCGCCGCCGTCGAGTACTCTAGAGCGACCCCTGCACGGGTAGAGGACGAGACGACGGCGCCACTCGCCAGTACCCGCCAAGAGAAGAACTTCCGGAAGACCAAGGAGCTCAACGCGCGCATCGGGCAGCTAGGACGGAGCGCTTGAGCGGATGCTCACGACACCCGAGTGTCCGAGCACGGAGTTGAGGCGACCGGTTGCACGAGGCCCCTCGCCTTACGGGGCTGGTAGACCCGAATACCGTGGTCACCCCGACCCGGAACTTGCTGATGATTACGAGGCCCCTGATCGCCGTTTTACGCGCACCACCACCGTACGCCTAGCCAGGAGCCCATACGCGACCCAGGATGTCCGCGCTGGGACATGCATCGCCAGCGGGATGACTACACCCGTGGCCACGACGGGTCCCTTATGCTCGACCTGATCTCCCTATACGCCAGTACGAGCGCGACCAGCCGTGACTATCCGCCCGCCGGTTCGACCTCGTTCCTCCCGTGGTCCGCGGTTCGACGAGCCACCGCACGACGCGAGGATCACCCACGCCGCCACCCCGCCATATTACGGGCTGACGGTGCATGCCCACCACCACATCACCCGGTGCCTTGGGGACCGAGCACCGCGGATGGTCGCTCTACCACGGGACGACCGCGACACGACCCATTCCCGCCTGCCGCCCCATGGACCCGCGACGAGGAAACTACCCGCGCCCGGCGGCACTATGATGACGACAGCGCCGCGAGGAGCATCGCACGCATCCAGAGGAGCGCGGCGCGCCGACGCATCCGCCACGAGGGCTCGAGGAAGCCCAAGGAGTTCATTGACTGGGAATCAAAATGAACTCGTATTTCAGGTGGTACAGGATGGATGACGACCTTTGCGCCGAGCACGCAGAGACACGCTTGACGGACAAGCCAAGATCTTCTGGGAGAATGAGCAATTCTCGCCGAACGACGAGGACAGCCCATTATGTCATGGGCAGAAATGGCGCGGAAGCTAAGGAACAAGTACGTTCCTCGCCAGTACCAGATGACACTCTTCCTTCGTGGCTCGACCTTAAGCAAGGTCGACTCGTGTCGGAGTACATCGAGGCTTTCGAGGAATGCCGGATGCGTTGCCGCCGTGGAGGACCCCGCGTCATCATCGGCCTCTTTGCCCACGGCCGCCCGCCTTGCGCAGCAAGGTCCTTGACTGCCAACCGGCAGAGGTCGATGAGGCATACCACCCAGTGGAGCACATGGATCCACCTGTCGAAGACACCCCGCGCCAACGCGCATACACCACGCCGCGAGTTCCTACGGTTCGGCTTGCACCGCTGCTCCACCCTACCCGCGACCACTCGGGTTGCACCGGTCACCGGGGCCAAGGAACGACCCCAACCACCTCGATGGGGTCTACCCGCAAGCCCGGCCTCGACCGCGATGCCCGCCCGTAGCGCTGCACCAAGTCAAGCACACATCACGTGCTACAAATGCCAAGGACGAGGGCACCGGGCACACCAATGCCCATCTACACTTTTGATTGATGTCGGGAAACCGAACAGGATTATTGCGATGGAGCCGACGTATTCGTGAGGACCACTATCACGGAACGAGGAATGCGCCTTGAGTACGAGGAGCCCGATGGACAGATAGGGTTCATCCAGATCATCGAGGCGCGAGGAGCCCCACCCGTGACAGGCCGTGCCCGTCCGGCCGTTAGCCAACATCGCTGTCGACACACCCGCAGCAGTAGAGATAGGATATCACCGCGGGTTGACAACTCCGCTAGACTGCCACGGGCCGCTCAACAGCCGACACCGTTCGATGATGCGGCCATCCGCACGCCGATCTTCTACACGCATATCAAGATCAACGGCAAGGCATGTAAGGTGATCGTGGATAGCGGTAGTTGCATCAACGCGATCTCAGATACTATGGTCAGCGGCTTAGGTTGACTTCGATAGAGCACCCCACGCCGACGTTTCATGGATCGACGCTTCATCACTATCTGTGAAGCGTCGGTGCCGCGTCCCCTGAAGGTGAACACATACGCCGAGGACGTGCTGTGATGTACTACCCATGAAGGTGGGTAGCATCATCCTCGGTCGGCCGTGGTTATATGATCACGACGTCACCTTAGCAGGGCGCGTGAACACCTGCTCCTTTATGCACCAGGGGCGACGAGTTACGTGGCACCCGTACACCACCACGGCCGGCGGCAAGCCGCCGCGACCGACCAGTAGGGTTAGTGATAGTCCGAGGACCCTTATTCACTCGCGACCTTGGCCGCGAGGGTGACGATACACCTATGTGTCTGGCCGTCACCCTTGACGTCCCTGCTGACCGTGCAGTGACCCCTCGCACCCCAGAGGTTGAGGCTCTCATATCGGAGTTCGAGATATCTTCCGGAAGAGCTACCAAGCGGATTACCCCGATGAGGAACATACAGCATGCCATCGACTTGGTGCCCGGTGCCGCTCAACCTACCGCATTACCGCATGGAGCCGCGGCACGAGGAGTTGCTACGGCAAGTGAGGAGCTTTGGGAAGGGCCTCATCCAGGAGAGCATGAGCCCTCGCGCTGCACTCCGCCTCCTAGCGCCCGAAGAAGGATGGCACGTGGCGCATGTGTTGCGATAGCCGTGCCATCAACAAGATAACGGTCAAGTACCGTTTTCCCATTCCGCGTGTGCAGGATCTATTCGACATGATGGCGGGATCCACTATCTTCTCCAAGATAGACTTGAGGAGTGGGTACCATCATACGGATCCGTCCCCGCGACGAATGGAAGACCGCCTTTAAGATAAAGGACGGTTTATATGAGTGGAGGGTTATGCCTTTCGGCCTCTCCAATGCGCCCAGTACCTTCCAACGCCTCATGAACGAGGCATCTGCGCGCCTTCATAGGGAAGTTCGTGGTCGTCTACGCCGGCGACATCCTCGCCTATAGCAGATCCAGAGACGAGCATGCAGACCACCTTCGCAGGTCTGCACCATCCTACTGGCAGAGCAGCTCTACGCCCACCCCAAGAAGTGTAGCTTCCTAGCGTCCGAGGTTGCCTTCTTAGGGTTCATCGTGTCCGCCCAGGGCGTAGCCGCCGAACCGGAGAAGGTCCGGGCCATCACGTCGTGGCCGACCCCGGCAAACATGCACGACGTTAGGAGTTTCATAGGACTGGCGACTTTCTATAGATTCATACGGAACTTCAGTTCGTGCCCCATCACCGACTGCCTCAAGGAGAGGAGTCGTCACCTGACACCGGCAGCAGAGAGAGCTTTCCAGCAGATAAAGCTCATGATGACACAGCGCCGGTACTATGGCTTCCCGACTTTGGGAAAGTGTTCGAGGTTACATGCGATGCCTCAGGTATCGGCATCGGAGGCGTCCTCAGCCAGGAGGGCCACCCCGTGGAGTTCTTCAGCGAGAAGCTGAACGATGCCAGGCTTCGATACTCCACGTACGACAAGGAGTTCTACGCGGTCATCCAAGCCTTACGGCATTGGAGACACTACCTCCTATCATCGGAGTTCGTGCTCTTCTCGGATCACGAGGCGCTCAAGTACCTGCACTCGCAGCAGAAATTGAGCGATCGGCACGCCAGGTGGGTCGAGTACCTACAGGACTACACCTTCGTCATCAAGCACAAGAAGGGCAAGGACAACGTCAGAGCCGACGCCCTCACCGGAGAACTCACGTGCTCAACGCCATGAAGGTGACAGTCTTGGGGTTCGAGACCATCCGAGATGGGTACGAAAACTGCCCTGATTTCGCCCCATCAACGCGAAGTCCGACGAGGACCATCCTACGATTACAAGGACTATGTCCCATCGACGGATACCTGTTCTTTAAGAACAGATTGTGCGTACCTCGCACATCACTACGCGACTTCCTCACTTGGGAATGTCACGCCGAGGCCTTAGCGGTCATTTTGGCGCGACAAGACGATCGCCGCCATGGAAGGCCAATTCTACTGGCCTTCCTAAAGCGCGATGTTGGCAACATAGTTGCCCAGTGCGTGTATGTGCCTTGGCCAAGCAGGTCAAGAAGAGCGCCGACTTTATACCCCATTGCCGACGCCGAGGCGCCCTCGACGACGTGAGCATGGACTTCGTCTTGGGACTGCCCGCATCGCGAGGCACCACGACTCCGTCATGGTAGTCGTGGATAGGTTTTCGAAGATGGCCCACTTCGCGTTCTCGCGCGAAGACGCTCGACGCCGTGAAGGTCGCCCAGATCTTCTTCCGAGATCGTGCGCCTCCATGGCCTGCCATCCTCGATCGTGTCCGATCGTGACGTGCGCTTCACGAGTTACTTCGAGGACCTGTGGAGCCTCTTGGGCACGGCTCAAGTTCTCGACTGCCTTACCATCCGCAGACCGACGGTCAGACGGAGGTGGTCAATCGTAGCTTGGGCAACCTACTACGTTCCCTCGTAGGTGAACACCTCGCGTCTTGGGATCTTGTCATACCACGCGCTGAGTTCGCATACAACTCCTCGGTGAACAGAACCACCGGGTTGAGCCCCTTTGAGATCGCCTACGGCCGGGCACCCGTCGACCCCTAGACCTAGCTCCCATAGATCCTCATGTTAGGGTTTCCGAGGACGCACTTGCATTTGCCCAGCATGTCTCTGCATTACATCATCGCATTCATGATAGGATCACGCAGCAAAATGCATTGTACAAGCAAGCCGCCGACTTGCATCGCCGACCCAGAGCATTTGACGTGGGAGACCTAGTGATGGTCAGACTCAGGCCGGAGAGATACTCTCCCGGGACGGCAACGAAGCTGCATGCTCGCAGCGCCGGCCCGTTCCGGATCCTCCGTAGAGTGGGCGACAACGCGTACGTCGTCGAAATTCCTCCTACGTGGGGAATAGGCTCTACATTCAATGTGGCGGACCTAGCTCAGTACCGGGCCCCTTCTTCCTCCCCACCCCCAACCTCTCTAGACCCCTTCAGCGTGAGTGAGTTTGCCGACACCACTCCCCCAATTGTTTCACCCGATAGGCACGAGGCAATCGATTGTGTACTGCAGGAGGTAATTGACCATGCAGGTGGGGAAGCATCGAGGAGATTCCTAGTACGTTGGGCGGGCCACACCTGCGCGGACGACACGTGGGTTACAGAACAGGAGCTCCGACGCCTCCGTCCCGACCTCCTTCCACCGTCGCCGATCCTCCACCCTGACTCGCCGGAGTCGAGTCCTTCCCACCCCGGGAGGGTTGATGGCGCGTCACCACCGGACGTCATCGAGCCAGCAGCAGAGGAGCAGCAGGACTTCCCCGACCCAACACCCGAGGAGCCGGCACTACCCAGCTCGCCACCGAGACGAGTCCAGCCACCACGGCGAGCCGCCGCAGCAACACGGGATTCCGCATTCCGTTACTCGGCATGACGCGGACGCCGACCACCGGAGCACACCGACACCTTCGGTTACCTTATTCTATAGCTTTTCGGTTTTATCGTGTTGTCGTGTAGCGGGGAAGGCTCCACATGAGGAACTCTTTCACCCCCCCCTCGTTATGTTGGGCCTGACAAGCCCGTTTTCATTATTTCCTTTCCTTTCCTTGTTTGTTTTGCTGTTTTTGGACTTAAGGAAGGGCCTATCTTCACCCATATATAAGGGGAAGAGGTGGGCGCTTCCCCTTACTTTGACCTAAATTTTGAAGAATGGTATTTTGAGAAGAAGGGTCAGGTCGTGGAGAAGAATAGAAGAAAGAAGAAGAAGAGGAGAAGGAAGAAGAAGAGGGGAGGAAGAGGAGAAGGGGGAGAGGAAGGAGGAAGGGCAGCCGGCCCGCCGCCGCCACGCCGCCGCCGCTGCCGCCGCCGCTGGGCCGCGCCGCCGCAAGGCATCGCCGCCGCGCGCCGCCGCTGCGCTGCGCCGCGCCGCGCGCGCCGCCGCTGGCCGCCGCGCCGCTGGGCCGCTGGCTGCGCCGCCGCAGCGCCGCGCGCGCGCTGCGCCGCCGCGCGCTGACGCGCCCGCGCGCGCCGCTGCCGCCCGCTGCGCCGCGCCGCCCGCTCGCCAAGGCCGCTGCCGCTGCGCCGCCGCGTGCCGCGCGCTCGCCGCCGCCGCGCTGCGCCGCCGCGCGCCGCCGCCGCGCTGCGCCAAGGCGCGCCGCCGCCAAGGCGCCGCTGCTGCCGCGCGCCGCCGCCAGCGCGCCGCCGCGCCGCCAAGGCTTATCGCCGCCGCGCGCCGCCGCTGCGCGCCGCTGCTGCGCGCTTACCGCCGCGCGCTGCGCGCGCCACCGCTGCGCCGCGCTGCGCTGCCGCTGGCGCCACCGCGCTGGGCTGCCGCTGCCGCGCGCCAAGGCGCCGCCAGCGCGCTGCCGCCAAGACGCCGCCGCCGCGCGCTGACCGCGCGCCGCTGCCGCGCCGATCGCGCCACCACCGTCGACCACATCTCCCGCAGACGCTCCGCGCTGACTGCGCACGACCGCCCCTCCGCACCAGTCAACCTCCGCGCACCCGACAACCCCTCCTCCGAACCAGTTGGTGCGAAAATCCGCCGCCAGCGCGAAAGGTACTCTGCTTTCCCTAGCCTCTTTACGTCATTTATTTCCGTCAGTATTCTTTCGTATTGCCTCCACCGCGCTCGGGTTAGATAGGTGAGTGGGACAGATTGAGAGAACGACGAAACAAAGACGAGCGTCTTACCTGTCCGGTACGAGTCGGGACGCCCCGACGCGTGTGAGCATTCCAGTGGGAGTTACCCCATTCGACGGCGTGCGCGCCCTCGACCCACCTCGGACGACTTGGAGGGCTGGACCGACCCAGCTTGGCGACCCGCCCCGCCCGGTTGGCTCGAGCTTGTCGGCGCATTGCACGTACCGTTGTAGAATCATCGTCCTCGTCATCGTCATACATACATTTCTGTTCTCCGCATATCCATCGGTTGACGTCGCGGACGTAATCCGATCAGTTAGCGATACGACACCGAGTTCCTTCCTTCGGTGACGGTCGGACGCCGTTGAGACGACGTCCGGCATCAAAATGCCAATTAGAGTGGGCTTATCTTCACCAAGGGCTTATCTCAACCAAGGGTTTATCTCCACCAGGAAGCTGGGTTTTACTCCACCAAGGATCAGCCCTAGCACTGCATTTTTTACAGTGTTTTTTGTTTCAGGACTCATAAATCAGTAGAATAGCCTTCTTGTATTTTTTAGGGCTAAAGGAGAGTGACAAAGACTCTACCAAGGCTAGAATAATATATGGAGGTGTTAGAGAGGCTCCATGAGAATCAGATCTTCACCAGCATGGAGGACATGAGTTGTAGATGCATGATGATGCCAGGATGTGACAATCGGCACCCCTTTCCCTTATACTGTGAAACCAGGGATATTTGGTTACCTAAACAATTCTTAGTGGAAATATTTAGTATTTGTCGTTAGTTCAAATTGGATCAAAATATCTAGAATTGGGTTCTTCCAATTCCTTGAGATAGGCTGGGTTAGGCATTTCGTCAAACAATTGGCGCCACTCTGCATTTCTGATATTTATTTCTTATTTTCTCTTTGATTTTATTTTAATACTATGTTAAATAACTACTTAAATATTTTAGATATACCTGCATTCACTATATCTTGACATTATCCACTCTCCTCTGTCCATTAACTTGCATAAGTAATCATTAAACCGATCTTATTATTCCTATGAGTCCCATTTCTCTTTCTCTATATTTCTTAGCTCTTATATCTATTGAAAAATCAATATAAGTTTCCCCCTGAAAATCCAAATCTCAATCCTTATTATATTAAAATTAATAATACCTTTCTTCATTCATATCCTCTACCAATCACTTATAAATAATAAAATAATTTCCTTATCTTAAAAAACTTCTCTATCATTCTCTTTGCCCTGTTTATCGATATACTGTTTGACGTCATTAAATAAACTTCATCCATATCATAAGTACGTATCCTAATTATTCTTAGCATTGTCCTTCCCAAGTCCTTACCACACTTATTATCATTATCTTACTAAGTCTAAATTATTACATACCCATTTTCCAATTATCTTTCTTATGATCGTCAAACTATCTCTTCTTCTTCTTTTATAACTCTAATTAGACTTATCTCAAATCACCATTTCATATCGAGATTACCTCACTCACAACAAGACATCTCAAATGATTTTAAATATATAAAAAATATTTCGTTAAAGCAAATTAAAATTACATTAACATAAAATTTACACCCCTTGATTTAATGTATCAGGCATGCTTGAAGTTTGTCGACAAGACTCCAGCAAACTAAAAGATGGAAAAAAATATTGATCACCTGATGTGTTCATACCACTTCACATGTAAAAAAGTAAGGGGAAAATCAAATATATTCAAGGAATATACTAATATTAAAAATTGAATGTAAAAATAGAATATATTTGTTATTACTAACTCTGGATTCCTTGAATATCTTCAAAATTAGAAGTAGAAATTGAAATATATTATTCATACCAACTCTCTGTTCCTTGAATATAGGGTCCCACTATATCTGTTATCCCAAAAATCAGGAACATAGACGATACATGATTTGGATTTTCGTAACGGATAATGATTTTTGTGGTTGAATGAATAATGGTTCTGAATATTGTTAGGTTGCTATCAACATGAGATACCGATATCTTTTAGCATATAAAAATAACCATTGTGATTTCGATATTGGAACATATAACATATAATGTGAGAAAATTTTTAAATGAGCATCAAAATAATGTCTCATTTAAAAATAGTGAAAAACCTGATTCAGCTGTTTTCTAGGATTCTTTTTTACTGACTTACTGTAAGTTTTATGGGCTAGATTTTGTAATCATATATGTTTGAAAAAGGTGCTAATTACAGGACCTATAACTCCCTTGGGTTTTTTGTGCATTCAATATTTTTTTACCTGATAATTGGAATATATTTGTGAAAAATATATACAAATTTATCTCACAAGGGAACCATTGGCCATGGTTGTCTGGCTAGTGATTTGATATATAATTAAATTGATAATAAAGATCTAATCAAAATATCCATGAAATTATAATCAATATTATACTAATACTATAAGATCTAAACTTTAATTAGACCCTCTTACCTCATCATGGTGTACGTTGAGCAAACCATATGGTGAAATAAATATTTTTACTGTATTTGATTAAATTAATTTATTTAAATCTAGATTACATGATATTGTTATAATAGATATGAAAGATACATCAGGGAAATTAAATATGTTTGCAATAATTGAAATATCAAACAAAATCCTGATACTAAATTATTGTTCCACATTAAAGGCATTGTAGGATACTTGACCAAACATATATTCTGAAAAATAGAGGACGAGTAAAAACAATGGGCAGGTTTGATGCAATTGAAGCCACATAGTGTTGCATTCCACAAGCCATCCATTGCCACTATGGGATACTTGGGCCGATGGAGGTAACCTTTGATAGTGGCTGTGGATGACCTGATGCTAGAAAAAGGTTAGCATCACTACGGAAAAGTTTTGGTGGCTCCAATGTATGTGATCAGTTTATGGGTTAGAGGACATATCATGGCTAACAGGGATGCATGGCTCAGTTATGGGGTCAACTTGAATCAAGGACGGCTTAGAAGTTTTCATTTCATTCTTGCCTCAATCAGGTCAATTTGCTCCAATGAGAATGGAAGGACATTGGTTGTGGTGAATTGATAAGTTAATTCATCCCTTTCATTTTTTTGTCCACGGATTCAGAATCAGAGTGATGACGTTCATACTTGATTCTTATGGTTGCTTCATGAGGCATTGTAGTAGCAGTCACACACTGCATCGAGGTTGGGCTTCCGTTTCCTCAGGTGGTGGCATGACACATGTTATTACTCCATGGTACTACTAAGATTTCGACAGCAAGTGAAAAGTTAAAAACATATTTTGCTACCAAAAAATGTTCTTTCCATGTCTGAATGGTAACAAATGATCAACTAATATTCTATAACCATGCAATGAATGAAAGAGAATGTATTGCACAATCTTAGGGGTGATTGAATTTACAAGGCTTGGGGAACTAAGCTGGAAGCCCTATTATTCAAATGCCCTATCCCTTACAATAGTTGGGTGTTAATTTTACTTTCAAGACAAACCACGAGTGCCTCAATAGTCAACACATCTAGTTGTGATCACTTGTATGAAACAAGTGCTTGACCAAAAACACAACCAATGTGATGGAACACTTGCTATGAGCACCAATAGAAATTCACATGTAATCTTTGCTAGTGATGGTAGAGAAAAGCACCTTTACTAGCTTGTGTAGGTAGATGTTGCCTGATAGGGCCGATAGTAGTACACTGTTTGAGACGGAGTAAGGGCCCTTCTCACCTCTTCGTCCGGTGAAAAAAAGTGTCTGATTGGGGTAAAAGAACTTAGGATCATCAATCTCTTCCTTAAAGATTGGAGTGAATCGATGTCGGTCGTTATCTAAAGACAACCTGATGTCGAATTCCAAAAACCAGCAAGAGATTTCCCACTCTTCTTTGATCTGTCTTAGGGCCGAGTGGCAGCGTTGACCCGAGCGGAATTGCGATGTGTCTGAAAACATGGGATCATAAATGGATTCGGGTACCATTCTTTTCGCCTTTTTCATGATCTTTTCTATAGGTAGAACTACTGTGAGCGGTCTAAACTTCGACCCTTATTTCATTTATAAAGGGGAGAAAAGCCCCTTTTTTGCTCTACAACCTCTTTCTTATGTTAAAAAAAACACACATACTGATAAGCCAAAAATAGGGGTAAGTTTATGCAATTTTAAACCCTTGTCGTTGTCAATTTTTGCTTATACAATAAAATTTATAAAACCTCACTGAAGTTGCACAATGATGAGTAGAGGTATCGTCCAAGGGAGGCTAGTAAGGAGTTCAATTCGATGATTTATCAATGATTAAGATTAATTTGATCTTCAATGAAGATCAAATCAACCTAATTAGACAAAGAATTTAGAGAGGGAGGTAGAAGAGATGAGAAGAGTAGAAGAAACAAGTAAGCTCTAGGTTGAATTAATTGATCCAAATGGAAGGATCATGGAATTCAATTAGAGGGATTAGGAAGGAAATTCTGATTTAGTTTGTTGGTTTTTGTAAGTTTGACAATTCACAACTAACTACACTTTTAGATAACAAATAAAAAAAGACATTTTAATCTCCCTAGAAATTAAAGTTTTTTAGAGTTTTCTTTTGAAATACACTTGAATTCACACTTAAATCTCTCAATTTCTCCTCTCAATCCTAATCAGGACTTGTACATACCGCTCAAGCCAAGCGATTTAGAGGTTCAGAACAGAATCAAGAAGAACAATCAAGAAATTGAACTAATTTCATTCAAAATGCACCAAAAATTCAAATACAATGAAGGGAAAGGTACCAAAAAGGTTGATCCAGGCTGGGGCTCCTCTCTGTCTTGCAGCTGTGATAGAGAACCATCCAGAATGAGCTCCCTCTCTCGAAATTTGGCTTTTAAACTTAAGTTACATGTTAAAAATCACCATTTTACCCCCGTTTAGTAATTAATGTTTATCTATCTATGTAGGCTGGATCTAAATCGTACAGATAGAAAGAGGGGATCAAGAAGAACATATCCATTAAAAAATCATCTCAATCGGACTTCAGGATCAAAAGTTATCAATAAATAAATTTTAAACCAATTTAATCCATTGGATTTAAATTGATTTATTTATTCATTTCTTTTTTTAACACGCCATGGCGTGTCGCTCTCTCATTTGCTAGCGCATTTTGAATTCTCCTTTTTGCAGAAAAGTCCTTAAAAAGCCTGGAATTGCTGTTGGACGCCGCCCAAAAGTAATTGTGTATATGCCCCTTGCGCACTCTCTCTCCTCTGGTTTCTCCTAAAAATATTAAAAAATATATTAAATAATTGCAATAAAATGCCATAACATTTTAAATCATATCTTTACACCTGCAACCATGACCGAGAGCTATTTTGAGGGTATCATTGCAACAAAACTTTACAAAAAGGCCCTTCAAAGTTCAAAAATAATGTTAATACTCATTTTTTTCTTATAAATATATCTTTTTTCCTTAAAAAATGTATTTCTTCTTCAAATAAATCTCAGAAAAAACCTAAAAAATCCTAGAAAATTTCCTGAGTCATCAATGTACTGATAAATCTCAAAATTAAATATTAAACTTGCCGTTTTCATTCAAAAATAATCATTTCAAGCTCAAATAAATCCCTTAAAATTCATAGAATTAACAGAAAATTAGGGGGAAATCAGAAATCACTTGAAAACAGTATTTTCATGTAAATCAATGATAACAACCCTATTTTAAGCTCTTTAACTGCATAAAATTGTGCTAATATCATGAAATAAAGACCTAATTTAGGGTGTTATCATATACCCCCCCTGCTTAGACATTGCTAGTCCCTTAGCAACATTGAAGTAATTTGCCAAATTATCATTTTTTCCATCTTGTAGGTCAATGAACGAGTGTTGGACGTGTTAAATATATCAGTCACAAGCTGAGACAAAACACTAAATGACAATTTGAGTTTCGACCTTTTCAGGAATGTGGGGTTCCTTTCTCCTTGATCCGGATGCCTAAGTAGATGAAAAGGGGGTGTACTTGTTGCTAGGTACGACGCTGTACTCCAAAGATAACTCTCTGCACTCATTTGAAGCTGGTCTCACATCTCTCGCAAGCAAGATCATTAGCTCCCGGGGGTGGCGGCCACCGAGTAATTGTCTCTCCATTAGCTTTCCTCCTACCCAAAAATAGTAGAGGCCGATTTCCTCCTCATGTTGAACCCAAATATGGAAAATAACAAGAAGAATAGATGGCCACATGTTTGAAATTGTGATAGGAAAAATGGAATTCTCATGAAGGAAATGGGGTAGGTGTTAATAATGGGGTGAATGTATGGTCAAGGAGGTGTGGTGCTACCTAAGATAACCTACTCCCAAGATTTTAGAAGAAGTGAGAGAGATAAATGAGATCTGACCAATATGATGATCCATATACGTAGACCAATACTGCCATGAATGGGAAATTAACATAAGAAATTCATACATGTCAACCCCCCCCCTTTGACTTTATGTAAACATAACATTTATTTCATAACATTATCAGCACCTTTACTACTCCACCAGGTGCATGTAGTTTCACCCCCTCCTTGGTGCATAGTATGTAGGAAAATGGTGATGTTTTTCTAATAATCGATTCATTGCTATGGGCCTGATTGACCTGAACCTTTGATGTATGTATCACGTCTATCATGTACAGTTGCAGGTGTAGTAAGGAGAATACATTGAGCATAGGAGACCACCTTTGAGAAGAATGCCTCATCAAACATTATCCCCTCACAAAAGAGCTCAAGTATCCCTGTTCAAGGAAGGCATCATCATTTCAGAGAAGCTTCTCATAGTCAACCAGTTTTCTCTAAATAGTGATGCATACAAACATCAATGATGCATACAAATATTATGTGGTTGTCAAGCCAATCACACTACCATTTTTATTTAAGTTCATTGAATAAGATACTTGCATTCATTATTATTCTGTGTGATGTTTAAAATGAATTCCATGAATACTTGCAATGAATTAGTGAATTATGATGAGATCATAATATAGTGATCACTAGTCTTTAAACATGTATGCTAAATACTCATATTTGATGGATAATCGAGACGGATATTGAATTATCTATAGGTAGAATAGCACTAGCTGATCCTATTTATACGATAAGTATAGTTGATCATGTGGCTATTAGTGTGGTGACACTAAGACAGATAGTGGGTGCTCTTTGGAGAAAGATTTCACGGAATTAATTTGTACGAATGCCTGAATGGTATTATACCTAAACGCCAATCAAGTTGATTCAAGTCACACTTATATAAGTCATCCACTGACTTGGGACACCAAGGACATCTCGTGAGTAGACGACTACATTTTGACTATGACTTACGAGCCTCTAATCATGAGATACAAATAAGTTATAGATTGGATGTAGTAAGAAGCTTACGGAGATGATTAAGTGGTCAAGATGGGATCATCCACCCTCGGTATAAGAGGAAATTAACTCAAGGGAGATGATGTAGAAATATCCCCTAGCCAGGGTAGTGAGGATATTGCAAAAGGCGTTCTCTTATGATCCCCGTTACACATCAGTACTAATCGAATGATAGATTAGGGTTTAACGACAAACCATACCCTAAGTCATTCGAGAGTTTACGTCGATGGTGGATTATACATATACGGTAACCGATGATGGTAAAGGTTCCATGAGAGAGTTCGACACTACTCAGTATCTTCTAAAGCATGAGGTGTAGCTTGTCACCCTGCGGGCTAGAAACTTAACCTATCAAGTGGGTTAAATTGATCCTTATTTAATTAATATATATGTTGATATAGTTAATTAATAAGTTTGGTCAATAAATGTTATTGGGACACTAAAGTTATTAAATAAAATCATACATGGGCCTAGAGGGTCACATGCACAAAGGTCATAATGGCATTGGTTGGTATATTTTGCTTTGTAGGGTTTTTGAGAAAAACCTTAAGTGAAATATAAGGAGGGAAAGGGGTCTCATTTTAAGCACCCATGCAAGCCTGATTTGAGAGCCCCTTCCTTTCTCCATTCTCTTCTCCACTCATACAATGGAGAGCGTCTTCATGGTGAGGAGATCTTCTAGATTTTCAAGAAGAATCGAAGAAGAGTACGTGGAGATCCAAGCGTCGAGTGATCGCGTGGATACTTCTACAGGCCGGACGCGTGAATGGCTTCAGAACGATCTCAGAGTGGCAAAGTCAAGGGTGGATCGAGTTCCCCAAAAGGTACATTCAATGTTTCATTATAAAGATCAATTGTGAATCGATCGACACACTTCAACACCTATGGAAATGTGTTTTCCATGGACAAACCAAGGCACATAACCCAACAGCTCGCTCATCCTAAGGCAATCTCCTATCTGTGAACAATGCAGATTCTTTGAACCTCTTTATGACATCCTCCATGTACCCCGATATAATGTCTAGACCAGGAGGATGAATTCTCCAACAACTGACTTTGTAAATCAGCTCACCTGATCTGTCGTGTATACAAAGGTACCTAATAAAAAGGCAAACCCTTTGAGAAAATATTATTATTCGTGTGAGATCTTTGACTAGATCCCCTGTGATGTGAAGAATGCAGGTCCTACATCAATCAAATCTCACTTTGCAATAGCTGATGGAAATATATGTGGCTGGCAAGCCAATCACACATTCCACATCTCATTCCATGTTCATTAATAGAACATATTTATTATACTGCACGTGTGATGCTTATGATGAAGTCCGTGAACACATGATCGGGCTTAGTGAATTATGATGAGATCGTAATACATAGATCACTAGTCTTTAAGCATGTTCTCTAAACATTCATATTCGAAGGATACGTGAGAAGGACATCGAAGTATCCGGATATAATAGCACTATCTAGCCTCACTCATACGATGAGTATGGTCGTTCTCATAGCCATTAATGTGGAGACACTAAGGATAGATAGTGGGTGTTCTTTAGTGGAAAGAGTAAACTAAATTGATCTGTACGAATCCCTAAATGGTATTATACCAAATTGCCAATCAGGTTGATTCATGTCACAATTGTGTAAGTGGTCCTTAGACTTGAAACACCAAAGACATTTTGTGGACGGACGGTTGTACTTTGGCTATGGCCAACGAATCTCTAATCATGGGATTCTAAATAGTCTTAGTTCGTGTACATCAAGAAGTTTACGAAGACAATTGAGTGGTCAAGATGGGATTGTCCACCCTCAGTATAAGAGGTGATAGCTCAAGGAAGACGATACGATGAAGTCCTTGGCCAAGATAGTGAAATATCAGAGAAGAGCTCTCCGATGATTTCCGAATGCATTAGTTCTAACTCGGATGACCAATTAGGGTTTGACAGTTGTCCATACCTTAAGTCATCCAAGGAGCGTCATGTGGGTGAGGGATTATACATACAAGGTAACCGATGACGAACATGTTCCATGAGTGAGTCGATATACAATCTTCTAAAGCACGAGGTGTAGCTTGGCACCCCACGGGTTGGAGACTCGACCTATCAATTATGTTAAATTGATCTGACACTAATTAATGTATATGTTGATATGGTTAATTAATTTGGAAGGCCAAAAAAGGTTATTAGGCCGATGGAGTCATTAACTAGATTGATACATGGGCCTAGAGGGTCACACACAAATGGTCTTTTGGACGTCAAAAGATATACTTAAGTTTTGGGGGTTTTTATGAAAAAATACTGATAAGCAAAAAATAGGGGTAAATTGTATGCAATTTTAAACCCTTGTCGTTTTCAATTTGAGCTTATACAATAAAATTTATAAAACCCTAACTTAAGATGTATAGTGATAAGTAAAGGTATCGTCCAAGGGAAGCTAGTAAGGAATTAAATTTGATGGTTTTCTTGGTAATTCACCCCTAATTAGAGTTAATTTGATCTTCAATGAAGATCAAATCACCCTAATTAGATGAGAAATTTGGAAACGGGGGTAGAAGAGATGGGATGAATTGAACAAATAGGGAGCTCTAAATTGGCTTCAATTGATCCAGACAGAAGGGTCAAAGGGGTCAATTAGAGAGGTTGAGAGGGAAATTTTGAATTGGTTTGGTTGGTTTTGTAGGTTTGATAATTCAGAAGTAACTACACTATTAGATAATAAAAAGGAAAATTTAATCTCCAAGAATGTTAGCCCTTTTTATAAGTTTTTTTTATAGTTTTCTTTTATATGCATTTGGAATAGCTAGGAAATCTCTCAATTTCTCCTCTCAATCCTAGTCAGGGCTTGTACATTCCGCTCAAGCCAAATGATTTCGAAGTTCAAACATGGATCAAGAAGAACGATTAAGAAATGCAACTAACAACATCCAAAATACACCAAAAGTTCAAATACAAAGAGGAAAAAATACCAAATAGGTTGATCCAAGCTGGGTCTCCTCTCTGACTTGAAGCTGTGATAGAGCACCATCAAGAATGAGCTCCCCCTCTCGAATTTTAGCTTTTATACCTAGGTTACATGGTAAAAATCCCCATTTTACCCCCCTTTAATAATTAGCTTTTATTTATCACTGTAGGCTTGATCTGAATGATCCAAAAATATAGATAGAAAGAGGGAGTCAAGACGAGCAATTCTATAAAAAATCATCTCAATCGGACGTCGAGATCAAAAGTTATTAATAAATGAATTTAAACCAATGTTAACCATTGGATTTAGATTCATTTTTTTAATCATTTAATCTTATAACACGCAATGATGTGTCGCTTCGTTATTGGCTGGCGCCCTTTCAATTTCTAAGTGCGGGTGCGTTCGCATTGCGCCACGTACCCCCTGGCGAAAATAAAAAAAGAAAGAGAAAGGGTGAGAAAAATAAACGCCGTAAATATCGCAACGCACCTACCCTGCGTTTGTTCACCGCCATACCCACTTGCAGGCCGCCATGTCACCG
This sequence comes from Wolffia australiana, assembly GCF_029677425.1. Classification (NCBI taxonomy): domain Eukaryota; kingdom Viridiplantae; phylum Streptophyta; class Magnoliopsida; order Alismatales; family Araceae; genus Wolffia; species Wolffia australiana. Next base: position 2,091,989 of record NC_135851.1, on the reverse strand, counting down.
CCCTTGCGTGCGCACTGCATGCGCCGCACGGGCGGTAAACTTACCGCCACATGGCCTCTATCACTACCCGCCGTCAGATTCTCATCCGACGGCTGTGATGAGGCCACGTCGCTGCCAACGAATGTCGCCTGACAATTTACACATACATCCTTTGTAAAACGTAAATTTGCCACCTGACGCCGCCCAAAAATAATTATGTATACACCCCTTGTGCATTCTCTCTCCTCCGTTTTTTTCCTAAAACATTATAACAAAATATAAAAGAATTACAATAAAACCCCATAACATTTTAAATCGTATCTTTATGCCTGCAACCACGACCGAGAGCTGTTTTGAGGGTATCATTGCAACAAAACTTTACAAAAAGGCCCTTCAAAGTTCGAAAATAATGTTAATACTCATTTTTTTCTTATAAATATATCTTTTTTTCTTAGAAAAATGCATTTCTTCTTCAAATAAATCTCAGAAAAATCCTAGAAAATCCTAAAAAATCCTAGAAAATTTCCTGATTCATCCCTGTACTGATAAATCTCAAAATTAAATATTAAACTTGCCATTTTCATTCAAAAATAATTGTTTCAAGCTTAAATAAATCCCTTAAAATTCATAGAATTAACACAAAATTAGGGGAAAATCAGAAATCACTTGAAAACAGTATTTTCATGTAAATCAATGATAACAACCCCATTTTAAGCTCTTTAACTGCATAAAATTGTGCTAATAGCATGAAATAAAGACCGAATTTAGGGTGTTATCAAATACCCACTTAGTATAAATAGGGGAAGGCCCTGAATGAAATTCACCTAGGCCAGAATTGTTCAGGGGCCTTTCCCCTTTTTCTCCCTTCTTCCCACAACCCCTCTCCATGCCCGATGTGATCAGGACGGCATAATGACGATGGTGGATGTGGAACGGGGCTCATCAACGAGAAGGAGGAGATTTGATATGCCGAGGATCGTGTGAATACGCCGAGAGGCTACACACATGAGCAGCTTGACTTGTCTTATTCCGGGATCCAAGAAATCACGGAAGCGATCCGTGGAAAGGTACATTGTTTCAATGGTTTTGTTGATGTCGTTCGATTTGTTCATGTTTTCCGCTGAGAATCATTTCCATTTGTTCATCCAGATCTAGGCCTCTAGAAACCAACAATAGCTTCTTCTAGCATCTCATATGTGCTACTCCACTATGTCAGGCAATAAATGTAGGTAATCTCGGCTTTAATTTATGATATCCTAATGGAATCCACACAACATATTAGTCACTTTGATTTTCCATGAATGGTCCAAACCATTATTGTCACCTTATTCATTGCATCGCTTAGAGAATCAACGTATCAATGAGATGAATGTTCCACTTGCACTCTCTCCACCTCTAATTCATTGTCATAAAATTCAGAAGTCATGATAACATCTCTTTATTCCTCATCAATGGGGATATCAAAACTCTTTATCGCGGCTTTAACGATGAGATTCACTATGTGTGTGATGTATAAAATGTGTTCTTTGTCACTAAACCCCATGTTTCTGCCGCATAAAATTCTACCTAATATGACATCATTCTTTTGTTACTTAATGCATTCTTAACATTATGACGTCATTGTGCATACCTGCAATGAAAATCATATTTAACATTATATTCTACAAGTAGTGACTCCATAATGAAGAAATACACTTAATTATTCTCCTTTTAGTCCAAATTTATCAACAAGAATTTCTCCCATAGACTCCCTATCATGCGTCCCACACAGCTCGTGAACAACAAGGACACATCCACAATAGGTCCATCAAAAATTGATCTAGTGAATGTTTATGCCCAAAAGTCCACAACCATTGTTTGATGTTAATGTGTTTGCATAGACCAATACATGGTCAACATCAAATAACACATGCATGGTCTCAATCTCATCCTCTTAGACAACTGCAACGTCCAGAGCTTTATGGCCTATGCACCAAGAAAGGGCACCTCATTCAATATCACATATCACCGTTTTCCCTTTCACACATCAGTATAAACCCAATGCAATGACAATTTCATGCGACAGAAAAATTGACTAATGACATCCTTCATCTTTTAATGAATTCAACCCCCCAAGAGCTGCCTTCCACCAAAGATATCAGATGTCATGTCATCTACTATCTCCTCTATACAGCGCAATATGTTCTTTATGATAAACAAACCTGAAATGCCGCTAAAAGATGCATCTACACTGTCCTATTGGTTGTGCCTCTTGGACTACCTTTGTGGTATTTTTGGCATGATAAATTTCACACTCATATGTGGAATCTCAACACGTGTAATGTATTTTAGTATCAGAGACCATTTCGTTCCACCTAGCTCCAACGTGTCAGACATATGCTCTCCAAGTAATTTCTCATAAGCCAATTCTTCACCTATTTGGGGTAAAACTCTCTCTTCCATCGGCATGGTGTCTGATTGGATGAAGATAAAGTTCTGTAATGAATTCTATTAAATAAGTAAAAGGAAAATGCATAAATACACCCAAAGTAAACTATATATTGAAGCCAAGGTTGAAACATAATAATATTATTGACGCCAAGAGCTGAAACATAATAATAATATAATATTGAATACAAGAATTGAAACATAAAAATATTATTTAAGCCAAGGTTGAAGTCAAGGAGTCTGAAACTCATCCATATCAATCAGGTGCAACTTAACTCAATGAACAACTCATAAACAAGGAGAACGATAAAGCATCAGGATTACATCTAAACTAGCTGTTATAAAATAGTTATAACGACTAGGATTAAATCAACATCTGAAACACACAAACGCTCACGATTATATCTAGACTAGCCGTTATAAAAGAGTTATAAAGGCTACAAACCTACGTACTATATAAATCCAGAACGCTGTATTGTTAAGAGAATAGATAAAATAAAACTATCATGGTGCATTCTCTCTCTCTCTCTTTGTGTGTCTTCTTCTCCTTCTCTACCCCCTATATCTCCTTCTTGGCTTACTATTCATTCTGACTACAAAGCAGCATATGGACAATTTTCTACATGGTATCAGAGCCATGTCCATGGTAGATGGGAAGCTCACCACCGCCTCAGCCAGCTCGTAAAGCATAATAGGCATCAGACAAGATCCTTTTGGTATTCCACAATCTCAACGAAGCTACATGCAAACAACTACCAGTCTTGGAAAAGTGTCATCTTACCTCTACTAAATGGGTATAATTTAAACAAATTTATAGAATGGACACATCCTATTTCAATTGCAGATCAACAAGGAAATCTGGTCAAAAATTCTGAGTTTTAAGCTTTGGTGGAGAATTGATTAACAAGTGCTTGGATTTCTACACTCCACCATATAGGAAGCTATTCGTCCATGTGTAACCAAAGCCAAGTCATCAAGAGAGGCATGGGAAAAGCCAGAAAACACCTTCCCTAGCAGACTTCAGTCACGAGTCATAGAGTTTCATAGACAATTCCCTAACATGGGACAAGGTTCAATGACTAGAGATGAACACATGAAGTACTTCAATGACTACAGATGAACATGGGACAAGGTTCAATGACAAGGTTCAATCTCTCCACTCCTATCTTAAGCCTTAGGGTATCGTTCATAGAGTCCGCACACTCCTAAACAAAATGGTACTGAAAGAAAACACAAACATTTAGTTGAAACTGTTCTTACACTGCTTCATTATGCCAAGATGCCAAAATCATATCGGGATGAAGCACTTGTAACGGCAGCTTATTTGATTAATAGACTTCCCACACAGGTGGTTCATCATAAATCCCGTTATGAAATTTTAGTTGCATGTCCCCCACATTATACGTTTCTCAAATCTTTTGATTACCTCTGCTATCCATTTTTAAGACCATACAACAAGCACAAGCTTGATATCTGAGAAGTGTGTATTTCTGGGATACAGTCTTTTTCATATATGCTACAGGTGCCTCTCCCTCCACACTGGTAAGTTCTTTATTTCTTGCCATGATATCTTCTTTGAATATTCTTTCTCATTCTCTTCCATTGTCAACAACTAGAACAACCAGCTTGGATCATTTCCGAATGATCAGCTCCAACCTGAATTGACTCCCTTTTCCCACTCTTCATCTCCTAACACCAATGTGTATCCATCCCTTTAGGACCTCATACCAACCTCTAAAGTAGCCTCCCCTCAAGAATTTGATACCCCCATAACACCATCTAGTCTGTGTCTCTCCCCTACCCAATCTTCTACCTCCTCCAAACATTTTTTTATTTATTCAACCACACTTTCACCCTCTGATCTGCCTCTCCTTAACACTCTTGATCATTTACCAGAACCTGGGTATATTTTAAAAGGTCAACCTATTCATGATAACTACTTGCAAGAAGGTCACGCAACCCATACTTCCCACACCCCAGAAGCTTCACCCCACTTAACATCCCCACGATCCTCATCCTCCTTGATCAGACATCGCTCTCCCACACTGCTTGCTCACTCAAGTTTGTCATCTTGAGGAGCCATCTTCTTTTACCATTGCCTCTAAATATCCCAATTTGATGTGTGCTATGACCTTAGAGATTCATGCTCTCATGCACAATCACACATGGGACTTAGTCCCTTGACACCCCAATCTTCACATCATTGTTTCTAAATGGGTTTATAGACTCAAATACAAACCATCAGGTGAAATTAACAAGTATAAAGCCCGACTTGTGGCAGAGGGATTCAATCAATAGGAGGCCTTAAATTTTAATGAAACGTTCAGCCTTGTCATCAAACATACCCCAATTTTATTGTTATTCTCCATAGCCATCAACAACAATTGGGTTATTCATCAATAAGATGTGTCTAATGCCTTCCTACACTTATATCTTAATGAAACTATGTACATGGAGAAACCCCCTGGATTCAAAAATCCAAATTTCCCTCATCATGTATGTCTCCTTAAGAAATATTTGTATGGTCTCAAACTGTCCCCTCGAGCCTGGTTCACCCAACTAAGCGCTTTTCTTTGCCTTCTTGGTTTCCCAAGCTCCAAAACTAGCACATCACTTTTTTCATAAACTCTCTACTAAGGCTATCATTTAAGGGGATACTTTTCGTGATCATTTAAGGGGATCATTTAAGGGGATATATATATATATATATATATATATATATATATATATATATATATATCAATGATATTCTGCTAATTTTTCTTAACTCCTCTGAAATCTCCATCATGGTCTCTAATTTACACTCCGAATTTGTGATCATGGTCTCTAATTTACCACTCATTACTTCCTAGTGACGCAGCCTTAGTACAGGAACATTGTAGGAACATGACTTGAATCAGCAATTCTTTCTCTACTTGAGGGAGCCAAGCCATGAATCCAAAAAACTAGCTTCTCCAACTCTTGAATCCATAGGGTTGTGCTTGAATCGACAATCACTAAAACATTCTCTAGCAAAAAGAACAATCAAAGGGGAAAAACAAGAGTTCTAACAAAATAATAGACTTCAATAATCATCCTTCACGGGAACATGGGGCCCTTATATAGGCCACAACAAGTTCAAGGTCATCCATAATGACTTAACCCATGAAATTACAACTCAACATTGAGAAAAACAACTTTTACAAGCTAAAACCAAGGATAAGCAGCTTGATAGGCATGAGCAAAGATATTCTGAAAATTCTGGGGCTTCTAGAACCTATCAGGAGATATTTGTGTAGCTCAAGAAGATCCTGATGGGACAAAATAGAAGTATGTAGCTATGACATGTTAGAGCAGAGATATTCTGCAGATCTTGGTAGAAGAAGAATTTGTGAGAGGATTATGTTAGATATGAATCTGTTATAGAAAATCTGTTAGAGGATCTTGTCAGAGAAAATATTATTAGAGAAGATCTGTTAGAGGATTTTGAGGGGCTCTAGGCACTTTTCTCCAAATCATATCAGCTCTAGAAGAATCTCCTTCTTGGGCCACCAATTGCTATTGGGCCTTAGAAAATGGACTTCTAGGCTACATCACCTAGGGCATGAACTTATCAAACACCATACCAAATGCCTTCTCAATCCAAATACCTCACAAAAATTTTCTGTCAATCAGACATGGACCATCGTAAACCATCCTCCACTCCCAGTGTTGTGGCTATCACCTCTCTATCTAAAAACACTTATGTTGACCCTATTGTATATCAGAAGATTGTGACCTCTCTTTAGTATCTTACCTTAACTTGCCCTGAATTTTCCTTAGCTGATTGGCAAGCCAAACATTTACTTTGTTATCTCTAGGGCACTATACTGCATGTCTTGTTCATTCACACGCAATCCGAACTCACTCTAAATGTATATAATGATGCAAATTGGGCCAGTGATCTGACTAACCAACAATCCACTAGCTATTTTCTCATCTATGGAGGTCGCAACCTGATCTCCTAGAGCTCCAAGAAGTAGCCTACCATCGACTGGTCTAATACTGAAGCTAGGTACAAGGTTCAAACAAATGCATCTGCTGAAGTGATCTAGATCCAATCACTCCTTTGCAAACTCGGCTTCAAACCGTCCTCCGCGCCCACTCTTTAGTGAGACAACATTGGCACCGCGTACTTAGCTGCCAGCCCCATTTTCCATGCACAAATGAAGCACATCAAAATCTACTTCACTTTGTGTGCAAACAAGTTGCAGTTAAGACTCTTCATAGTCAGCTTGTCTCCAATGTTGGGCAACTTGCAGAGGCGCTTACCAAGCCTTTATCGTGGGCTCACTTTGTCATGTCGCGAGACAAGCTTAACGTTTTCCCACAGCCGTAGAGTTTGATGGGCGGTATTGAAGCCAAGGAGTTCACAACTCATCCATTCAGCAGCCATGTTGACCAATCAGGCGTTACTTAACGACCAAATCATAGACAGGGAGAATGATAAAGAATCAGGATTACATCTAAACTATCCTTTATAAAATAGTTATGACGACCAGGATTAAATCAACATTTGAAACACATGAACGTTCACGAGTATATCTAGACTAGCCGTTATAAAAGAGTTATAATGGCTACAAACCTCCGTAATTAGAACACATCTATATATAAATCCAAAACACTGTATAGCTAAGAAAAGAGAAATAAAATAAAATCGTGCCGGTGCATTCTCCCTCTCTTCCTTCTCCGTCTTCTTCCCCTTCTCTACCCCCTATATCTCCTTCTTGGCTTAATATTCATTTCTACTACAAAGCCGACAAATGGACGATTCTCTACAAATATAATACATGATAAAATTATCACAGAAAATTGACCCAAAATATAATTAAATCACAGCTGTAACCGTAAGAAGTGTGAGAAACCATGTGTCATGTTGTTACACTAGGGGAAGAAGAAATCTAACGAGAAGCAACTTTACTTATAATCAAGACATCGCTCAACATGTCATTTCATGCATAAGAGAATTGGACCATATAGAATTATTTCATGCAGAATTTTTTACATCTATTCCCTTGTACGTGCAAGTTCTTCCATATTGGCTTCAAATATTAAATTGGAGGAAAAAAATGTGTTCGATCTGATAATACTGAAATATAATATTCAGATTTCATTACATTTACCATTATTTAAATACAAATGAAAGTGATGGAGCATGCCAGCCCGCTCCACCGGAGATGTCTTCATAGCCACCCTCTTCGTCATCAACAGCCTCGACAGTTCGCGTCCAGCCCGAACGGCACGCCAAAGCGCTAGTGAAGACACCCGGGTTCAAGTAACCTGGGTAAAAGCACGTCCATGCATTCGACGTTTTGATCTTCGTCAACACGTGCTCTTTCTATTTGCTGTTTTACTATGCCCGTGCGTTTGTTTTCGTCGTGTCCATGTTCGTCGAGTCGTGTTCATAGTGTCATGCGTCCTATTGTTTTTTTTGCATTATTGTATGTCAATTTGTCTTCTCCTTCCCATGCATATGGACCCTTATTGGACCCTGCCTAGGGGCCCATCTTGACCCCTATATAAGGTAGAAGAGGGTGCCCTAGGTCAGTTAGACTAGGAATTTATCAATTGAAAGGTTTTGTATTCGTTCTTGGTCTCACGAGGGAGAGAAAGAGGAGAAGAGAGGGAAGGAGGAGATAGGGAAGGAGAAGAAGACTAGGGAGAGGAGCTGGAAGAAGAAAGAGGTGCTACCGTTCTTCCCCCCGTCTCCCCCTCGGTTGCCCCTCCCCAGGCCAGTCGTCGTCGCTGCAGGCTCACGCGCCTTTTGGTAACTCGCCGGCTGCCCACGGACCGGTGCATCGAAGGTCTTCCCGCGGACGTGTGCATGCCTTACTCACGTCGGGTGCAATCATCAGGTTCAGTCAATGGCACTGATGTACATGAGCCTATGAATGTGGTAGAAATGTTTATTGTTTTCAGTCGATATTGGATATCAATATCTGGATACCGATTCCAGATCACAGTGTGCCACTGCCACTATCGTCGCTACTGACCGCCCGTGCGCCCTGTCACAGTGTGCCACACCATGCATTTATAGCCGTTGTTTTCCTTGTGAGTTGCTCCCTGGCGCTAGCGACGCTCGTCATCGCCGCCCCTCATGATCATACTCTTACATTGCACCATCGCCAGTCGCTCACATCTGTCGCTCGACCCCGCCAGCACTGACCCACTCTAAGGTCGGCCGATCGCTCGAGTCGCGTTGACGCCACACGCCTCTTGCTTCCTGCACCGCAATCGCTTGTAAAGCTACACCATGCCCGCCTTCGACACCTCTCCACCACACACGCCCGTATTGCCCGCGTCAAAGAAGACACCGACGATAAGCGACACCGCTGACGATAGGGTTCGCCCGTCCCGATACCGATATCCGGTGATGGTATCGGGACGGATGTTATATCGGTTACCGAAAAGGGAATTTCTGGTATCCATTTTTTTCGATATCTGGATATCAGATATCGGTGTTGGATATCGGTTGCTACAGTGACGATATTTGAAACTAATATCCGTCTCGATATCGACATCCGCCTCTGTTTCTGGGGGGGATGACGACATCGGATATCGGGTGTGGATATCGGATTTCGATATCCACATCGAAAGGATACTTAAAAATATTATTAACCGACAAGTGTTTAGCGGTTTAAAGGGATTAACCTGGGCAAGAGATTACTAGGAGACCTTTCTGATTGTTTACCCATTTCGTTTAATATATATAGCTCAATATTTTCAATTTCTTCCATATGGGATAACCGGATTCGGAGTTTTATGTTTAACTCGGAATCTCTTTATCCCATATGGAAGAAAATAGAAATTTTTAGCTCTATTTATTGAATGATATGTAAATAAATTAGTTAACCAACATATTTATGGGGCTTAAAATATAGCAACGGTAGGTAGAAAATTCTTTTATTATTTAACATACAGTCTGCCTCATTGAATATATACAAAGCAACATTTCTAATTTCTTCCATGCAGGACAACAGGATTTGGACTTTACAGTAAACTTCGAATCATGTTATCCCATATGGAAGAAATTAAAAATGTTGCACTCTATATATTAACTGAGGTTGGTATAACTATAAAATTATAAGCCTATGAATGTGGTAGAAATGTTTATTCTTTTCAGTCGATACCGGATATCGACATTCGGATACCGGTTCTGATATCTAGATATCGAAATCCGATATCCGGTATCCGATACCTGTTTCATCTTCACCCCCCCCCCATATTCGTCATCAATATTCGTCTAGATTTAAAGGATGGATATCGACCGATATCTGATATCCGATATCAGACACCGTCCCGGTTTTCTCCTGGATATCGGATATCAGTTCCCCAATATCAGATATCGGTTGTCCGATATCTGATATCATACCAACATCGGTTGGACAATCACTAGCTGACGAGGTATGTCGTTCCCCTTGCTTGTCTGTTATATTACGTCTTCCAGTATATTTTCGACTTCACTCCACCACGCTCGGGTTTAGTTTAGGTGAGAGATTATATCTTGAAAACTACGACTTGAGTGAACTCCTAGGTACGGGTCGAGCCCGTCCGTTACGTGCAAGCGTCAGCTGAATTATTTTATTTGACACCATAGTCACCATCATCGCTCTAACGAGGTCAGAAGGTCACTGTCAACATCATTGGTCACCCACCTCAGATCTCGGAGTTCGGTGAATTCCCACGAGTCGGGGCCTGCACGTACATCTGCCTAGGGTTCATCACATCACGTCGTTTCATCCCCTCAGGGAATTATCCGTTGGATGACATCATTGACGACATCCAACATCATCTTGGTATCAGAGCATTATCTCGATACCCGACGGACGACGTCCCCGACGACGTCCGCCATCAGAAAGGAAATAAGTTCACTATTGGTATTCTCTTATTTAAGAAATGTAAGAGGTTGATGACATTTGAATTTGAGTCATTGATCTCGGTTTGGTTAATGAATTTCATGGATTTAAGGCATTTAAATATGACGAAAGAATATTGAACAATATAGAAATGTTGAATCTGTAGGTAGTTGTCGTCTAAAATTAATACATTTCTCTTCACTTCATGTAATGGATCATGTAGTGTATAGCAATCAGACAAAGTGGATTGATTGTCATACCTGATCCATGAACAGTCTGATTGACGATCAAATGAGATGATTGTTCACTCAGATCATACACTTTTTCCTTACATCAGATCCCGATCCTGCCCAATAGATCAGATTGGTCAAATTTATTGGTTAAATCATATTTTTAATGTCAGATCATTCAGGTCTGATGATCAACTAGAATCTGATCTGATAAGTTTGCCCACTATAATAATACTTTGTAAAGTAATAGACTCATCATTTTGAATCAGTCTTGAAATCTGAAAAGAAACATACCTGAATGACAAAATTTTGCAACTTTGTCTTGGTCTCAGTGTCACACTTCAGTCTCACCGTCGCACCACTATCACTCCTCTATATCACTGCCAAATCCCTGTCACATCTCTGTCACTAACTCCGGCGACTAACAATTGCAACACATACATAAATAGCATGCTGGGCCTATAAAACGCGAAAGATGCGTATCGGCCCAATACACACATAATTATCATTATTCAATATTCATTCCCAATATCAGATATTGAAACCAGAAATTCTACTAAAACACGGAATGGCGATGGATAACTTACATAAACTTATCCGTTCTCCGTTATTGTTACCCGATAACGAATATCAGATGTCCGAATTTTCAATAAACATACAAAATCTGTATGAAACACAACACATTTTCGGTATCACCCTCTTTTAAAGGTATTTAAAGGTATTCTTAGTGGTATCACAACCTACTTGAATGGATTCATGGAACCCAGGAGAGTCTTTTCACCTACTAATTCTATTTAATGAAGAGTCCCAAATAACATAAGACGGCATGCATGCTTTTGCAGTGTCTGCAGGTGGAAAGTGCCAAGAACACTCTTTGTGGTTCACACTAAACTGAACCGTGCGGCCTACAACTGTAGAATCATAGAACGAAATCGAGTGGCCGAGCGTGCGAACAGATAAGAGCCACGTCAAATCCCATGATCAGATCTTCAAAAACCCACCGCCAATCTCGTCCTCTTCCCTCTTCTTCCGCCATTACTTTCCTTCGAAAGCTCCGTCTGCCACTAATCAAATCCCCTTTAAAGATCTCTCCTTCCTCTTCTCTTCAGACTCAAATTGCAGACATGGGCGATAGCGATAATCTCATTCCTTTCCTCCTCAAATCCTCCTCCGCAGAGCAAACCCGGCGGCGCCACCAAGCCAACGGCGTTCTTCATCAAGAACAAAAAACCCATGAAAAAGACTCGATCTTTCGTCTCAGAAAGCCATTTTCTTCGGAATATTTTCTGGGTTTGGCTCGCCAGCACCCAATTCCTTGTTTCTTCGCTTGTTGCGTGGTGTTCTTCATGTTCGTGGAGTATACCCTTTTCATGATTCCTTCGGATTCTGCTCCGTTTGATGTGGGGTTCGTTGTTACTAAGCCTCTTCAGCGGTATCTCGCTGAGAGACCGAGTTTGAACTCGGTTCTTGCAGGATTGAACACGGTGAGTGGGGATTTTGGGTTGGTGTTGGTTTTGGGGGAGATTTGAGAGGGATTTAATGGGGGATTTTTGGTGGGTTTTGCAGGTGTTTGTGGGATTGCAGGCGTTGTACATTCTTGCGACGTTGGTTTTGGAGGGGCGGGGGAGGTCGACGATTGCGACGGTGTTCATGTTTACCTGCCGGGGAGTGCTGGGTTACACCACCCAGCTCCCCCTTCCCCAGGTGAGATTGCCCTTTGCCTTAGAATGCCTCTCTTTCTCTCTCTATGCCTCTCTCCTTCTCAGCCTCTCTCTGTCTCTCCCTCTCTCTGCCTCTCTCTCTCCCTCTATCCGTCTTCCACTGCCTCTCTCTCTCTCTCTCCCTCTTTCTGTCTCTCTACCTGTCTCTGCCCCGCTCTCCCTCCCTCTCTCCTTCTCTATCTCTCCCTCTCTTTCTCTCTCTCTCCCTCTCTCTATTTCTCCCTCTCTTTCTCTATCTCTACATCTCTTTCTCTCTCTCTCCCTCCCTCTCTCTCTCTCTCCCTCACTCCATCTCTCCCTCTCTTTCTCTTTCTCTCTCTCTCTCTCTCTGTCTCTCTCCCTCACTCCATCTCTCCCTCTCTTTCTCTTTCTCTCCCTCTCTTTCTCTTTCTCTCTCTCTCTCTCTCTGTCTCTCTCCCTCTCTCTCTCTCTCCCTCTCTATCTCTATCTCTATCTCTCCGTCTCTCTCCCTCCCTCCATCTCGCCCTCCCTCTCTCCCTCCCTCTCTCTCTCTCTCCCTCCCTCCCTCTCTCCCTCTCTTTCTCTCTCTCTCTGTCTCTCTCCCTCTCTCTATCTCTCCCTCTCTTTCTCTATCTCTATCTCTCTGTCTCTCTCTCTCCCTCCCTCCCTCTCGCCCTCCCTCTCTCCCTCCCTCTCTCCCTCCCTCTCTCTCTCTGTCTCTCTCCCTCTCTTTCTCTCTCTCTCCCTCTCTCTGTCTCTCTCCCTCTCTCTCTCTCCCTCTCTTTCTCTATCTCTATCTCTCTGTCTCTCTCTCCCTCCCCCTATCTCTCCTTCTCTTTCTCTCTCTCTCTGTCTCTCTCCCTCCCTCTCTCTCTCCTTCTCTTTCTCTCTCTCTCTCTCTCTCTCTCCCTCCCTCTATCTCCCTCTCTCTCTGTCTCTCTACCTCCCTCTCTCTCTCTCTCTGTCTCTCCCTGTCTATCTCTGTCTCTCCCTCTCTCCCCCTTCTATCCCACACACTGTCTCTCTCTCTCTTGTTCCTATCTCACCCTCTCTCTATCCCTCTCTCCCCTTGCATCTCTCTCTATCTCCCTCCCAATTTCTCTCTCCTTACGTGTCTCTCTTTCACTATCTCTTTCTCTCTCCCATTACATCTCTGTCTCTCTTTCACTCTCTCTCTCTCTCTCTTTCTTTCTCTCACTTCTCCTCACTCTCTCTCTCACAATCCCCTTCTATCTCTCTCTTTCTCTCCCTCCCTCTGCCACTCTATCTCTCTCTCTTACTCCCCTTTTACATCTCTCTCTGAGTCCCTCTCTCTTTCCCCTTAAGTCTTCATCTCTCTCTTCCTCTCTATCTCTCTCCCTCCCTCTGCCACTCTATCTCTCTCTCTTACTCCCCTTTTACATCTCTCTCTGAGTCCCTCTCTCTTTCCCCTTAAGTCTTCATCTCTCTCTTCCTCTCTATCTCTCTCCCTCCCTCTGCCACTCTATCTCTCTCCTCTCACTATCTGTCTCTCTCTCCTTCTCTCTCTCTCTCCCTCCCTCTGCCACTCTATCTCTCTCTCCTCTCCCTCTCTGTCTCTGTCTCTCTCCCTCTGCCACTCTATCTTTCTCTCCTCTCCCTCTCTGTCTCTCTCTCCCTCCCACTCTCTTTATCTCTCTCTCCTCTCTCTCCCTCTCCCTCTCTATCTCTCTCTCACTCCCTCTCTAACATCTTCGTGAACCTATCAAAATATCCACGCCAGCTGATATCTCCATTTATAAATTTCCTCTTTTCACGCTCCATTAATCTTAATTTCTATAGATATCTCTCTACTTCTTCCGAAAGATTGACTCCCATCTCCATCAACATCCTTTTATCTTCATGTGCGAATCCATTTCCTCGTATCTATTTATCCATTTGCATGTCCATGTCTTTGAATCCATCTATCTCTCTTATCTTAATAGCGACTACTACTAATCTAATTATATCTCATCTCTCCATCCATCCATTTCTTTATCAGTGTATTCTCTCCCGCAGCTTCTATATACTTGGGCAATACTCTCTATCTAATCTCTCTTTTCTGCATATTTGTCTCCATCCATCCATCCATGTTCACTCTCAGCCTGTGTCTATCTCTTCATATTTTCATCTATCTCTATCTCCTTCATTTTCTCCATTTCTGCCTCACATCTCTCTCTCTCTCCTTGCATCATCACTTATGTCTCTCTTCTTGGATTATCGCATTGAACCATTGATCTATCCATCTCTCTTGTTTATGCGGTATCTTTCTCTCTATCTATCTGTGCTCACAACCCATACCTCTCTCCACATATCATCATCTGTCTCAATCTACATCATTTTCGCCACTTGTATCTTATATCTCTCCTTTCCTAGGATTATCACCCTGACCCCAAGCATGTCTCTCTCTCAACTTTGATGGCACCATTGATCCATCCATTTCTCTCTCTTTTGTTCACATGAAATCTTTCTCTCTATCCATCTACATTCACTCTCAACTCATTTCTCTCTCTTCTTATCCTCTTAAATATATTTCTCTATAATTCTTTTTAAATATATTTATTTCTCTCTTCTTATCTTCTTAATTATATTTCTCTATAATTCTTCTTATCACTTATCTCTCTTGTTTATTTCTCTTAAATATATTTTCTTAATTTATTATTTCTCTCTCCTATGGCCATCATATTGAACCCATGCATGTCTATCTCTCTCACCTGTGATTGCACCATGCATTGGACATTGTCAGGAGTTTCTGGGGTCTGGGGTGGACTTTCCAGTGGGAAATGTCTCCTTCTTCCTCTTTTACTCTGGTCATGTGGCCGCAGCCGTGATTGCTTCATTGGACATGCGGCGGACATGCCGCCATGCCATGGCGGCGGCTTTCGACGTCATGAACGTCCTCCAAGTCCTTCGTCTGCTGGCCACGAGAGGCCACTACACCATTGACTTGGCGGCAGGCGTCATGGCCGGCGTTCTCTTTGACGAGCTCGCCGGCAAGTACGAAGAGCGCCGGCGATAGCCACTGATTGCAGTGGACTAGTGCTACAACTCTCTGCAATGACCTCTCCTCCATCTCAATTTGCCTGGCAGTCTGTTAAGAGAGTCTCTCTCTCATCCTTAGTGGGTGGTTCAGAGTATTTTTTTACCAAAATTTGGTTATAATTTTTGGGAAGGAACAAGTGGCAGTTTATTTACAGTCAGGAAAATGGAAGTATAGTTTTGTTATTAAATATTAAACAGATGGACAGTTGCATAAACTTTGGACAATGCACAATGGGCAGTCCAACTATCCATCAACCTAGGGTCTGTCCTATCCAATAACTCTAACTACAAATTAAGAAGTAAATTTACCATTTATATACAAAGGATGTATTTATTTGATTGACCATAGATATATGAACCTGTGAACACAGGAGAATTGTTCAAATTTGGAAAAATATTTTTTAAAGCAGTAAAACAAGTTTAAGACAGAATTTTAAAGCACCATTAGTCTTCATCCCTCCTAAACCAATCCTCTCTGCATAGACTCTGTGTAACATAATCTTCTGTCCAACACTTTATCAACATGAGTATGGAGATTATATCAGCTGCCACCCTGTCCATATTAGAAGTGACCTCTCCCAACAGAGAAGATGCATTGAGATGCAAACATACTTCATTATTAATGATGCAAACTTTGGATACAGGTACGCGCCAATAACCTCATATTTGGGGTAATAATTTGTCGTTGATATTTAAGTTAATCAAGACTTTGACTCATAAAAGAGTATGACTATCTTTATGGATCTTTGCTGGATTCAGGTGCAAATGTAATTATCATGCGTAAAGCTCTATGATAAATGAAAATTTGGGTGATGGATTAATTGGCTGGATTATCAGAATTGCTGGATTAATTGGCTGATGGATCCATTAAGCTACCTTACAATAAATTAAAGGATATTATAGTTAAGGTTGAGAATTTTATGTTTCTAGTTGATTTTATTGAGGCACATATGAAAGAAGCCAAAAACTTGAGTTATGCAGAAGTTTATCCTAACTAAATTCAGGTCTTGAATCTTTTACATTTTTTGAAATATGAAATCCTATGTTCTAAGTTACGCAATGTTCCACCTTGTTGGGCAGTCCAGCTCGACTTTATTGGTGTTTGACATTACAACAGTCTTACATATGTGGATGTAGCTTGCCTTCTTTTGAGGTGAAGTGGAGATATCTTTTCTAAGTGCACAAAATCAAGCCACTACCTCCTCAAGGGATGTCACGTTATGTCGATATGACATGTCAATTGAATATCTCTCTTCATCACACTCACACTCCTCTATGTCCATTTGAATCGCACAATGGTTTGTTAGGCCCACTAGCACAATCAAGTTCATGACGTGCACCTCTCATGGCAATGCCAATCATAATTGAATATCAGGCTCGTAGGCTGCAATCTAGTTGCTAGAAAATGCCTAATTGTTATGTTATTGGCAGCATTGTCGATCATAACAGTAGAGACCTGCATGTCAGTGAAAATTTATATATTTATATCTTCTAGATAAATATATATATATATATATATATATATATATATATATTAATACTAAAATTTGATTTCACCTTTGACTAAAGGTTGAAATCTTCTATGACCTCACCAACAGGCTGGCTCATTGTCTCTCCATCGTGCTTATCTTCAAGATGTCATAGGCCGAATACCTTCTCTTGAAGCTTCCATCCAGCATCAGTCACTATGCCTTTGAGTTCATCGTGTAGCTTATGATGACCTGCATATAAATGTCAGTAAAAAATGTTTTATTTCCATCTTTCCTTTGTTGGAAGTACAAATTGTTCGCCGAGATTATGTTGTGGCATACTTCACATATGTACTTCAAGTTGCCCACTAGTGTGAAGTAGAAGATTTTTTCTCTAGGTGGCCTTGTATTTGGACTTTGCCCATTAGGACAAGTCATATGATCATTATCTATCAAATGAATGATATCACATAATTCAGAGAGAAACCCAAAGCTCCCAGTCTTGCTGGGTATGCCAGTGATCGCTGTTTGTGTCGTTTATAGCAAAAACAATGAACAAACTCTAAATATTAGGTCTCTTCGCTAGAAGAAGGAATGCTATTGTAATATCGGAAGTAGACATGATAGACCACCAAGGGTTAAATCTGAAGTTCTTGATAAAAGCTGACCATTTCCCACGAGTCTAATACTTTTTATTTTATTTAAAATCCCTTGATCTCTCTGTGAAATTTCTTTTTCTTATTTTCCTTGTATTTCTACTGTAGGATAATTTGTTTAGTTTAAAATGTTTTGTATGCCCTACTTTCCAATTCACTTATTTTAAGGTAATGAACTGTGGAGTACAATGATGTGTGATATCAACATTGACGTGTGAACGAATGACAAAATCACTAAGTCTACATTATCATTCACTAGCGACTTGATTTTTGAATAGCAGCAGATTGATGCAGTTAAAAAGGAACAATGCAATCATTTTGATGTTACTTTCTCTATGACAAGAAGTAAAAAACTGTCGTAAAAAAGTGGTGACAAGACTTTTTGAACATCCTCATCCATTGACGACATACTTATCATTAACCGTCATCATCATCATCATCATCTTCAGTTGACATCAGACTAACCATTGATTGTCGTCCATCGATATCACACAAACCATTGACCATCCATTATTGTCGCTTACTGTTTATTGTCACCAGTTGACATCATACTCACCATTGACTGTCACCATCAGCGTTGTCAGTGGACACCATACTGACCTTTAACCATCAGCCATAAACATCAGACATTACCTACCATTGACAGTCTTCATCATCGCCGTCAGTTGACATCATACTACCCATTGACCATCCTCCATCAACATCATACTAACCATTGACCATCCTCCATTGACATCATATTAACCATTGGCCATCCTCCATCGACATCATATTAACCATTGGACATCCTCCATTGACATCTTATTAACCATTGACCATCGCCCATCAACATCACACTAACCATTGACTAGGATTGTCATCACGGAGATCAGTGGACATCATACTAATCATTTACCGTCGTCATCATTCTAGTCGGTTGACATCATTCTAACCGTTGACCTCCATCTGTTGGTATCATACTAACCACTTATCTTCATATGTGGACATCATGCAAACCAATTGACCGTCATCATCATCGTTGTCTGTTGACATCATACTAACCATTGACCGTCATCATCATCGTCGTCTGTTGACATCATGCTAACCATTCACCGTCATCATCATCGTCGTCTGTTGACATCATGCTAACCATTGACCGTCATCATCATCGTCGTCTGTTGACATCATGCTAACCATTCACCGTCATCATCATCGTCGTCTGTTGACATCATGCTAACCATTGACCGTCATCATCATCGTCGTCTGTTGACATCATGCTAACCATTGACCGTCATCATCATCGCCTGTTGACATCATGCTAACCATTCACCGTCATCATCATCGCCGCCTGTTGACATCATGCTAACCATTGACCGTCATCATCATCGCCGCGTCTGTTGACATCATGCTAACCATTGACCGTCATCATCATCGTCGTCTGTTGACATCATGCTAACCATTCACCGTCATCATCATCGTCGTCTGTTGACATCATACTAACCATTGACCGTCATCATCATCGTCGTCTGTTGACATCATGCTAACCATTGACCGTCATCATCATCGTCGTCTGTTGACATCATGCTAACCATTGACCGTCATCATCATCGTCGTCTGTTGACATCATGCTAACCATTCACCGTCATCATCATCGTCGTCTGTTGACATCATACTAACCATTGACCGTCAACATCATGTCAACTATTGACCGTCGTCGTCGTCGTCGTTGGTCGTCGACGTCAACGGTCAACGACGACTACCGATCCCCACGGGCCGTTGATATTGATCAAATATATTTGGATAAGATGGAATCTGAGCCGTCCGATTAGATCCGATCTGATCGGCGAGTCGTATTTATCTCCCCCAAAATTCAAATTTTCTTCCCAGGAATGTAGCCTACAAAGTTCATCAATGTCGATCTACTTCCCAGAATTTCTTGCAGAGATCTTCTAGAGCGATGATCATCTCGGCGATACTCTCCCCGATTCCAGTTCCTCTCCGGCGCGCTCTTTCAGCAAGATCACGGTTTTTTTTAGGTATTTTTTGATTTTATTTTTCAAAAATTTATAGTGATGTTGATGATATCTTGCATTCAGGAATCTCGTCTCCGCGATCGTACGTTTGCCGGCGAGTTCTTGCCATGGCTGAGTCAAGTTCTACCTCGGCGCCGCCGCCTTACCGTTATACTAACCGGCTTTCCGCCGAACACAGCCCGTACTTGCTCCAGCACGCTCACAATCCGGTTCGCTCTTTCTCCTCCTTTCTGTGTGTTCTTTTCAGTCTTAAGAATGGACATGGGAAAGATCCAGAAGTTGGGTCTGTTTCTGTCTCATATTTTCGTTTTTCTTTTGGAGGGATGATTTCTGAATCTGATTTTTTTTACTCATTTTGCTCTTCCGTTGAGTTGCGTTTCAGGAGTTTCTCCTTAAGGTTTTAGAATTGAGGATTGGATTATTTATGACATTCGGGAGTAAGAAGTCAATTAAGAATGATGATTTGTCCTCGTTGAATTTCATGTATTTAAATCTCACTAGCTGGAGTTATGTTTGAAAATAGGAAATGATAGACTCTAATGGTTTGTGTCAGGACACAGTTCTTCAGTTTTGTTTGGGATGGTTTCGGCCTTGCTACTCCATTTTGGAGAAATGATCATTGACCCTGATAATTTTTAACCAGTTTTGTTCCCCATGAATTGCGTTGCGCAGATTCTTCCGTCATATTTCAGACCTCAGGAGTAGATTCAAGAGAATTAGCTTTCTTTCTATCTTTCGGGAGTAATATTTCAATTAGTTATCATCATCATTTTAATTCCGTGTATTTGAATGTACACGAGTTGGAGTTATGTTTGAGTATCCAAAATTGTAAAATTCAATATCACTCATCTCTTACTTTTTGATGTTGGTTTTCGATGCTGATGGGAAGACTGTGGCAAGTGAAATACTATGAAAGCTAATCCAAAATGAATGGATTTTTAAGTATAACTAACGGTTTTACGAAATGAAATAACTATCTTCCGTATTATTTCCAAAATGAATCAATAGTTCTTTGTGAAGAATAAGAGTACAATGTCTTGTTTGGAAGGTTGACTGGTACCCATGGGGGGAAGAAGCTTTCAAGGCAGCTCGTGAAAGAGATGTTCCTATATTTCTATCAAGTCAGCTTCCTTTTTCCCTTTTTTTTTCATATCATAGATTTTTCAATTATTCTCTTCTGGTAATCATAATTCCATCGTTGTTTTTCATATCCGGACCCCAACGGCAGTTGGATACAGCACTTGTCATTGGTCAGTATCGTTGTCATTCCTCTTTTTTTGTTGATTTTCGCGGATTATTTCCTTTGACCATCAGTTAAACAAGATAAAAAACAGTGACATAATTTGTATCTTTGTATAAATGTTTTTCAATAAATGATTTAAAGAACTACCAAAAAGATTGACAAAAAATTAATCTGTCAGTTATTCATCATTATTATTTTTTGAATAACTGGTTATTCATCATTATAAGTGACGGATATATTTTCTGAAAATCATCACCCACTTTCAAAATGAAACGAAGCAAATGAGGATTTTTGTTAATTATAAGAAATACAACTAATTCATTGCTATGACCTAATCCGTCATTCAATGACCTGTCAACTCTCGGACCTCCATTACTTCCTTAAGAAGCCATAGGAATAAGGGAAATATATCCGTTTTCTTGAGGATTTTAATTATACAGTTAAAGCTATAATATCGAGACAATATCCCTCTTTTACTACCTTTAGGTGATCTTCGTATTTGGTGGGCTGCGGTTGATTTTCTTTCTCAGAGTTTGATCATTCGACATTGAAAATACAACACGATATCAGAGACCAGACATTAGAGTTTATAACTTCTTCCGATCTCCTTAAAGATCCAATCAAATAATGTCAATTCGTGAGAGAAAAGCAATCGTTCAATTTACTCAAATAAAAATAAGTAAGACAGTCTCTGCTCTGATACGTATTTCACAAATTGCAATTAGAATTCTTCATAAGGGTGGTAGAAGAACAGTGATTTTTTTTTTGAAATTAAAAGAGGGAAGCCCACCTGAACTACTGAACCAGTAGGGTATACATTTCCCTAGATTGTGTAGCACCGATTCCAGCGACGCAGCCTTCCCCTTAAATATCACCTCGTTGCGGTGAAGCTACAGTGTCCAAAGCATCGCGAGGACCCTTCCCCAGCTCGACCGCCTGCTACCCGCCCTCCTCCTGAGGGACTTCCAGCATGCGTCATAGATGGCATTGTCGTATCAAAGACTTTGCATTGCTGTATCAAAGACTAATAGGTAGAAGAACAGTGATAAAGTATCATAGATGCCGCCAGATAGCATTGTCCTTGCCAGAGAGCTTGCTGGATTGACTGTCCCTCTGCTTGATCTTTGAGAATCTCCTGTGGTCCAGCCTGCTCTCAAGGGTTATTTCCCCAATATTTGTTGAATTGTTGTCGCCCCAATAATAGGGAACTAATCAGGCCTCTTTTCTGACATGTGGCCTCCTCAAGTATCTCTTGGGAAGGTTTGTATCAAAGACTTTGCGCAAGATTGGAGGAGCAGACAGGGGTATGCCCGTCTGACCTATGACGCTGTTACACTTCTTTCTAGGATGTGTGGTTAACGATAGACTTCACATATGCTGTGGTGCTGGAAGAGGAACCCAATTTGGACCAGTCCATCACTCTGCAGCAAGGGAAGTCAGAAAAATAGAAATTTAACGAAAATTAATTGTGTTCATATTACAAGGAAAAGATACTGATAAGAGCGTGGAGTTCTTATTGGGAGAGGATGGGAAAGAAGGAGAAGACTGTGGTAAGATCATCTCCCAGAAAAAAAAAGCAGAGGACCTGGTGGAGTGGATGTTGCCACAGGAAAGAGGAGCGGCAGGGTGGACGCTACCTTGAAGGGGGATACCAGCAAGATGAACATCCCACGGAAGAAAGAGAGAGAGAGACAAATACAACTTTGTTTGCCCTTTCCAAGGGGGCTACATTATTTAAAGGGAAAACAAACATGAGAGGGAAAATCACCAAACTTCCCCTAGCAGGTAAAATGACAGAAAGGCCACTAGTGGATCAAATGACTAATATGCTCCTTGATACGACAGGTCATATCAGATGCAGGCAAAGAATACCTCTGCTAAATTCAGGAAAGGCAACCTGTGACAACAGGGTAGCTGTCTGAGGACGTAGAAGTTCAACCTTACGCAACAGACCAACCAGTCAACCATTCCTGGGGGCAGAGGAGTATGAACTACTCAAAGGGGAGGTGGAAAAGTTGAATAATTCCCTGAGCTCTCTTCATTTTTTAGCGGAGTCAAAGCTTTCTGAGGACTTGTCAAATCAATGCTTCTCATAATTCAGCATGAGTTTTCGTTTCCGGACAACAAAACATATGACACCTAGTTTATATAGGTGTACTGCATACTGACGGCTGGAGGAAAGATCTTACCTGTCCCTGGTGTTGGTCATATTAAGCTTCACCTATTAGGCATGATCGAGTGCATCTTACTTTGTGTCAGGATTGAAGGTCCGTTTTACTTATTCTAAAAACTTGTCAAAGCTGACAGAGAAGTGGATGCAAGAAAAAGAGGAGAAAGCAAGTTTTATTACAGCATCGTAGGTTGGTGGCCCTCATCTGATATGCGTAAGTCTTGGTTTGTTTCTATGTTTGATTCTGTCGACACTGACTTATTGGGATGTGAGGCCTTTCAATTGGCTAAACAAAAACTTATTCATTTAACAATTTAGGTGGGTGGGGTAAATGTCCCCTAAATCACATCCATGATGATGGGGAGCAATGTTATGGCAATGGGGGCACCGTCTTACTGGTGACTCCCTTTTTCGTTTCAAAAAAAAAAAAAAAAAAGATGATGGGGAGCAAGCATTTATCTGTAGATTATCAAAGTGCAGATGATTTGACTTTTTTTTTAATGATATTACATTTGTTTCGAATGGTGATATCTTTGTGTAATAAAACTAGTAACCAGTTTGGAATTTTGGCAAAGCATAAGGAGACATCAGGTGTTGCGTGTTCTGCTATGTCTTGTCGCATGTTTTTTCTCTTTTGTTATGTTACAATTGTACCTAATGGTAACACAACAAAAGAGGTCCAATAATGTTTCACAGAAGGCTAAGTATAAATCAATAAAACGTGATTATTTATTTATTTTTTCTCACTTTGACGGCCAAGCTTCCTCCAGAAACCTCATCTCTGACAGTCGCAAAGAGATTTTGGATCTGAGAGATCGAGGGAAATTCTAATGAAGCATTATACTTTATATTTTACTTGAAAGGATTGATTCATGTATCCTATTATGTGTGTACCCCCAGCAGAATGCGGGAAAAATCGTTAATTTTTCCGAAGCAACACTTTCTGGGGGTATGGCGCACTTATTTGTGACTGTTATTTAAACGAGTCTATTCTGTATAATATATTTCTTTTATTTTGCTAAAACCTAAACCAAGAAGAAAAAGAGACTGGCATCTCTGGTGGGGGCTCAATATTGGACTATTTTTGTTACAAATTTCCAACACATTAGGGCTAAAATTTGATCATCCTGCATCCCTCAACTAGTGTCATATTTGATGAACTTAGCGTTATCTATGAACCAGGAATTCATTGGAAATCATATGAAAATTTCATCAAAATTGAAACATCACATGAGAGTTTTCTGATTCCCAATCTGACCAGCACCAACACAATCAGTGGTACAAATACACATACGATTACTGTTAGTGTGGACTTCTTCCCTATTATGTACTCTCTCTCCTACTTACTCTCCTAGGGTATAAATACCCTCTATGTACCCCTTTGGGTCCGGGATGTCATGATCTTCTTCCTCCTTCAATCTAGGATCTTCTCCTCTCCCTCAACCCTTCTAGGGTTTCACATGGTATCAGAGCCCTTGGGCATCTGAGTATAGGGCTTGACATCACCCTAATCCCGGCGGAACTCCGGTGAACCAAAGCCCTGTTCGAATCTGCAGGAAGGGAAACCCTAACTTCCTGCAGAATCGACCCTGGTTCCACCGACGACCACCGTTTTTGCCGAAGACCGTCTCCCACCGCGGAACCGCCGCCCGAGCCGCCAGATCCGAGCGGACCAGCCGCCCGAGCAGCAGCCCAGCGGACCAGCCGCCCGAGCCGCCAGTTCCGCGCGGACCAGCCGCCCGAGCAGCCGATCCGAGCGGACCAGCCACCCGAGCCGCCAGCCCTGCACGGTCCCGCAGCCCGAGCAGCCGATCCGAGCGGACCAGCCGCCCGAGCCGCCAGACCCGAGAGGACCAGCCGCCCGAGCAGCCAGACCTGCACGGTCCAGCAGCCCGAGCAGCCCCGACCGCGGAACTGCCTGAGCAGCCAGCCCCGAGCGGACCCCTGACAGTCAACTGCCTGCCTGATGGCGGACGACAGTGTTGACCCTCCCGTCTCCGGCAATGCCAGCACCACAGTGGCCCCGCTAGTGCCGACGCCTGCTAGTGATTTTTCCGACGCTGATTTTCAGCGGGAACCGCTGTCGCACAAGGTGGTCCATCCTCTCCCGATGGTCCCGGAGTCGACCCTTCTCCGCGGCCCGAACATCCTTAACTGGCGTCGGTACATCGAGACCACCCTCAAGGCGCGCCAATTGTTCAAACACTGCATAGCCGGACCGCTACCGCCGACCCATCCACACTTCGCGGCATGGGAAGCCGAGGAAAATTTTATCATGGGCTGGCTGTACATTCACACTCTTGCTCCCGAGTTCCGTGACAAGTTCCCGCACCGGACGACTGTGAAGGGTTTTTGGGACCAGGCCGCTGCCTACTGTGGCCGTGATGGCGACAACTGGCGCCTGTTTAGCCTTGTCCAGCGCGCCCAAAACCTCCGTCAAGGCCAATTGTCCATTTCGGACTATGCCTTGGCCCACAAGAAGCTGTGGGAGGAAGTTGACTACTACCTGCCAACGGATGACCCGGCTTCCGTGTCCTATCAGAATACACTCCGCATCCGGCTCCTGGGATTCCTAAACGGCCTCAACAAAGAATACGATGACATTCGTCGTCGCGCCCTCCATCGACGCGAAGGACTCCCTTCAATCGATGATCTCGTCAAGGAACTCCAGGAGGAGGAAAGTCACTTCCAGCTGCAGCAGGCTTCCGTCGAGCCCTCTCCCGACTCGACGGCTCTTCTCACTCGGCCATCGACTTCCTCCTCCACTTCCTCTTCCGCCTCTACTTCCGATCCGCCGGCCTCCGCAGTGGTATGCAACTACTGCAACAAGCCCGGCCACCGCAGTCGTTTCTGCCGGCGTCGCAAGTTAGATAACGAGAAGAAGAAGGCAGCCGACCCGAAGGCCATGGTCGCAGCCACTCCGTCCTCCACGTCACCCATGGATCAGCTTCAGGCTGATGTGGCCCTTCTCCGCGAGCAGCTGGCCGCCATGCAGTCCCAGTCTTCCGCCCATTTTGGCGGTTTCGGTGCGTACTCCTCTCCGGTGTCTGATCAGTGGTACTGTGGTCATACGGCTCTCCACTCACCTCTGGTCTCGGATACAACCTGGGTGCTTGATTCGGGGGCTACCGATCACATGACCCCGTTCAACGACCGGTTTGTATCCTACGAGAGGCATAGTGGGAGTCGTACGGTTCTCACGGCCGGTGGTGGACGTCTCCGCGTGGCTGGTATCGGGGCAGTCTATGTTGACGGCCTCGGTGTTGTCCGCAACGTCCTTCACGTCCCCGACCTGCGAGCCGTCCTCATGTCACCGCAGCGTCTGGTTGATTCAGTTTTTTGTTCGTTTCACCTCCAACCTGACGGCATGTTCCTTTCTGACAAGGGGGGGCGGACTACAGCCATTAGACGCGAGAATGGGCTGCTGCTGTTGGACGATGGGGGCCGCTCGCAGTGCTTCTTGGTACCTCGTAGCCTCCGTCCGGTTGACGAGCAGCGCCGTGCACGGCTCCAGTTGGCTCATCAGCGCCTGGGTCATCCTCCGTTTTCCACTTTGAAGCGTTTATTTCCGTCGTTGTGTACTGGACTAGACCTACAGACCGTTGTTTGCGAAGCTTGTCAGTTGGCCAAGCATCGACGATCCACGTTTTCTCCGTCTGTGTCCCACAGCTCGACGCCGTTTTTCCGCGTTCATAGTGATGTTTGGGGACCGGCCCCACAGGCGAGCCTAAAGGGCCATCGCTATTTTTTGATTCTCGTCGATGAGGCGACCCGCTACACGTGGACCTACCTGCTGGCGGCGAAATCTGAGGTTCCTGCCTCCGTCCGTCACTTCTGTGCCGTCGTCCAGACTCAGTTCGGCCGCGGCATTCAGCGATTCCGGTCCGACAACGCCCGCGATTTCGTCAATGCCGATCTCGCCTCCTACTTTGCCGAACGGGGTATTCTTCATGAATCCTCGTGTGTGGCGACCCCGGAGCAGAACGGCATGGCTGAGCGTCGCATTGGCTATGTCACCTCCACGGCCCGGACACTTGCTGAACTACCAGGTACCCTGGTCGTATTGGGGTGATGCGGTGTTAACGAGCACGCAACTCGTCAACCGCATTCCCTCCGATATCTTGGGGTTCCACAGTCCCCTTGATCGGATGATTGAGGCCTTCCCCGGCGTGCCTCTTCGGACCGGCCTGCTCCCTCGCGTCTTCGGCTGCACTGCCTATGTGCATGACACGTCTCCTTCCCGCACGAAGCTCGACGCTCGTGCCCTCCGGTGCGTGTTTGTGGGTTATGCCTCCCTTCAAAAAGGCTACCGGTGTTATCACCCACCTTCTCGGAGGTATTTCATCTCGGCAAACGTCACCTTTGCCGAACATGAGTCCTATTTCGGTGACCCCTCATCCCGCCTCTCGTTGGATGAGGCTCTTGCGGCTCCCCACTTAGAGCCGTTTCCTATTGCGGGGCCCACTGCTCCCTTGCCCTCCTCCATTGTTTCTCCCCCACTTGATCGGCCTTCCATTCCAGTGGCTTCTTCTCCACGGGGTCGCCGGAGCACTCCTCCACTTCCCTTGCCCTTCCGGCATCCTTGCCACCTCGCCACCCCGTTAGCGGTTCCGCCACTACCGCCGACACCTCCTCCCCGCGGCTCCCCTCTCCCCCGGTGTGTCGTCACCCACACCTCTTCGGGAGTCGCCCTCTCTCCCTCCTGCGGATTCTTCTCCATTCCCCGAGGAGTCTCCGTCTCCACTCGCTTCCGCTCTACCATCGGACGATCCTTCCCTGTCTCCCGATGATGACGATCAGTTGGGATGGCCTATCGCCTCTTCGGAAGGGGGTACGCGAGTGCACCCGCACTCGCGCTATCCCCTGTCCCACTATATCTCCTTCGACCGGCTGAGTACTTCCTACCGGCTGTTTCTCACTCGCATCGAGTCGGACCCCATTCCACGCCGCCCTAGCCGATGCTATCGCTTCTCCTCATTGGAAAGCGGCGATGGGCAGGAGATGCAGTCCCTGCTCAAGAACCACACTTGGGATGTTGTCCCACCTCCTGGCAAGCGGGCGGTGGGTTGCAAGTGGATTCACACCAAGAAACATCATGCTGATGGCACCCTCGAGCGCTACAAGTCGCGTCTCGTGGCCCGAGGGTTCACTCGGTCCTACGGCGTGGACTACCGAGACATTCTCACCCGTGGCGAAGATGGACACCGTCCGTCTCATCTTGGCAGTGGCTGCTCACTTCCACTGGGGTATCCGACAGTTCGACGTGAAGAACGCTTTTCTCCATGGCGACTTGACGGAAGAAGTTTACATGCAGCCACCTCCGGGGTATGCCCTCGGCCCTCCTGGCACCGTCTGCCGACTGCGGAAGTCTCTTTATGGACTCAAGCAGTCTCCGCGGATGTGGTTCGGACGGTTCTCTTCCGTGATGAAGACCGAGGGCTACACCCAGAGCAACGGCGATGCGTCGCTGTTCTTCCGCCATTCTCCCGCCGGCGTCTCCATCCTGGCTGTATATGTTGACGATATTCTTATCACCGGCTCCGATTCTGCAGAGGCGACTCGCCTTGGTATTGCTCTGGCCAAGGAGTTCGAGGTTAAGGCCCTTGGGCCTCTCCGCTACTTCCTCGGCCTTGAGGTGGCATACGCCCCCCGGGGCATCTTTGTGTCTCAGCAGAAGTACGCCGTTGACTTGCTGGCCCTTGCGGGCATGACGGAGTGTGCGCCAGTGAGTACTCCCATTGACCCAAACGTGAAGTTGGGTGCAGGGGACGACTCGCCTGTGGTGAATTCCTTCCAGTATCAGCAGCTGGTGGGGAAACTCCTCTATTTGACGCACACCAGACCGGATATCAGCTTCGCCGTCAATCTTCTCAGCCAGTTTATGCACTCACCGCGG
Organism: Wolffia australiana; assembly: GCF_029677425.1. Taxonomy (NCBI): domain Eukaryota; kingdom Viridiplantae; phylum Streptophyta; class Magnoliopsida; order Alismatales; family Araceae; genus Wolffia; species Wolffia australiana. The sequence continues at coordinate 2,063,312 of NC_135851.1, read as the reverse complement.
GAGATCCATCGCCAGGCAGCATATCGGGTACTTGCGTACCTTAAAGGTTGCCCCGGGAAGGGATTGCTCTTCCCACGGAGTACGGATCGGACAGTGAAGGTGTACACCGACGCTGATTTCGCCGGTTCGATTGTGGATTATCGCTCCACGACTGGGTACTGCATTTTTCTGTTTGGCAGTCTTGTCACGTGGAAGAGCAGCAAGCAGGACAAGGTGTCCCGCTCCAGTGCTGAAGCCGAGTACCGGGCACTCGCCGATGGGGCCTCTGAGGGCCAATGGATCTACGGCATTCTCCATGACCTTCGGGTGGAGTACTCCGGCCCGATCCATTTCTACTGCGACAACAAGTCGGCGATTGCGTTGGCCCAGAACCCTGGCCAGCAGGGAAAGATCAAGCACATGGAGCGCAACCGCTACTTCTTCAAGGAGCGGATGGACGAAGGCATCTTCGACCTTGACTTTGTTGCCTCCGCGGATCAAGCCGCGGATGTCCTCACCAAAGGACTGTCCCGGCCCCTGCTTCAACGTGCGGTGTCCAAGCTCGGCATGGACGACATCCATACTTCGCTTGCGGGGGGGTGTTAGTGTGGACTTCTTCCCTATTATGTACTCTCTCTCCTACTTACTCTCCTAGGGTATAAATACCCTCTATGTACCCCTTTGGGTCCGGGATGTCATGATCTTCTTCCTCCTTCAATCTAGGATCTTCTCCTCTCCCTCAACCCTTCTAGGGTTTCACAATTACAAAGAGCCGAGGTCATTCAGAATTTTTATTTATTGAAATTTGAGCTGAACCTCCTGAGAACAAAGGCTAGAAGTTGAAAATGATTGCATTCTGACCACAAAAACTTGTATTTGATTTTCCTTTATCATCAGCTTAGTCATTGTAAGGACCTGGCAAAATGAAGAAACGAAAGAAGGCTGTTGACTGATGCAAACCTCAACCCTTATGAAGGGTTTTCTGTTATTTCTGTCAATTAGAGCTGCCACTTTGGTCTTTTATCTTTTTCTCATGAAAACATTTGAGGGACAGTCATCTGACAGAACAGTGACCACCCCACTACACAATAGGTCGGTTCATGTCTTACCTAAAACATATCACCCTCTCCCCCTTCCATATCCGTCCCCAGGGAACCATGCCGCCTTAAGTCCCTCAAAATCCTGATCCTCCTGTCTGTAGATGCCGTCCTGCCCTGAAATATCACCTCCTTCCTATGCAGCCAACTTTCCCATAGTGTCATCTGTACCCGACCAACCTTTTCATTCCTTTGGCACCAGCCCTGTCACATTGAATTCCAGAAAGACTCCTCTGAGGTCACTTCCACCCATGCGATTCCTTTGACTGACCCAAATCGTACGAGCAAATGGGCACTCGAAATATATGTGATTACAATCTTCTTCCCTTTCTGAACATAACTCACATTCCGCTGATGTCTCTGGGTATAGCCTTTTGTGAAAGGGGAAGGGGGGGGGGTCATCAATCTTCGCTGAAGTTGCAGCCAACAGAAAATTTGTAACCTTCAGTGGGATTTTTTGTCGCCAAATGAATCGACAGTCCTTAAAGATCGAGAAAAGGGTATTGGTCCATTCCCAGCCATCGTGATCTTCGTACCGGGATCTTATTGGCACTTTGGTCTTTTATCATTGGGTAGTTTTTCCCTTTCGATGTCTGTAGCCCTCCCCGTAGGAGGGAGGTACACTTACCGTCGTATCTAGGATTAGTTTTGTCATTTCAGCCCATAGGGGAATTTTAATCATTTTCCACTGTGCTAAGAGGTATTATCAAAGTCCTTAGGTTCTCTTATCTTCTCTCTAGTCTGATATTTGGCTGATCTCTCTTCTCTCTCCACTGATGATCTTCCTCGCACTCTCCCCCTTCCCCTGAGTTCTGGCAATCATCTTTCTGTCGGTTCTCCTCCTCTGCCCCTATCTTCCAGAGAACTCTTGGGTTGAATTTGATTGGTCAGTTGATCTTCTCTCCCGAAGTCTCCCTATCTCCCTCAGCGATTCCCTCTCCTGCAATCATCTCCCAATCACCAAATGTTCACCCTGCTCCCTCTGGAGTAATCCCGTGTCTATCTCTTGATCAATCATCTCTCCCTTCATCTCAGATGCCTTCTGTTGAGGATGCATGATTGTCCACTATCTTACCAGAGTATGGATCCGTTTCTATTACGGACATTCACGGAATGATTTCCAAAGTCAGTTGTGTGATTATCTCCTATATAGAATGCACAAAAATCCATACACAGCTTGTGAGGCAGTTCTTGAACTACCTATTTGTAAATTTAGAGAGAATGGGATGCGAGGTGGTAGAATGAGAGAGGGGAACACAGGAAAAATGGGGCCAAAAAACTAGCTCCTTTATTTCTTCACACCAGGCCCTTTTATACAAAAAACACAGAGGAGAGAGAGTGCTCCCAATGGTCATATTTTCTGACCGTTGGGACTTGTTACATCCAGCTGTTTTTTCTCAGCTGGATGTCCAACGGTCAGTTTTTCTGACCGTTGGAGACTGGGCCTGATGCTAATCAGGCCCAGTAAATATTAGGTCCTTATTGGACCTAATATTAAGCACTATTGGGCTCCTCACTATTGGGCCCTTAATGGGCCCTTAGTGGGCTCTTATTGGGCCCTTAATGGGCCCAACTTGGTTAGCCTTAATTCTAGTTAGTATTCCATTAATTCCCTAGAGTTACTCTATTACATTTACATGGCCTTTGGCCCATAAGATAGTATGAATTGCCCATAATTGGGCTCTGATGATCTAACACTATTATTTCTTTTGTTCTCATCTCTTGTGAGTCTTATAATAGTGAATAAGCACCCTTATTATCGACTTTACGTATTATCACAGTGGTAGGCTCTTGTGTTTTCAGAGCTAGGTTCCTGTCCTGGGATTTTTGTGTTCTAGCAGAAAGAGACAGTTATCTGTTTTGGGCCTTTTGTGCATTGGACGTAAAGGCTCTCCTTTCCCTATAGATATGAAAGATGAGAACATGGAATGTGAGCAGTTAAATTGATTTATTTTTTTTAACCTCTTGGTTCCAGGGTGGCAGGCTGTTCCAGCCGCCCTGCCTCTATCTCCTTATTGTGTTTTCCAGCATGGCATTGAAGCAGACATTGAGGGGGAAAGTTGAAGACAACATCCTGGCAGAGTTAAGAAATGAAATAGTTACTCTTGCTACCAGCCATATCATTTAGCACGGATGGAGGCAGCCGAATCTTAACAGTTTCTTAATTCTTTTTAGAATACCCTAAAGTGGATCCGTTTATTGGCAAACTGATCTACACAAAGAGTTAGAAGTGGGCCTTGGGCATTTAGCTTTTGTAACCTGTATTTAAGTGGGCTTTATGCATAATGAAGGATGATGCCTTTCTTTTGAGGTAGTCACCTCTTTGCATGAGCCACATCTTAGATTGCTCTGTATGGAAGCTCTATTCACAAGTCCCAAAAGATATTTACATACCTGATCTACACAAAGCTCTATTCAAACTACAGAGCATTAAGAAGAATACTCCCCGTCTTTCAACATGACGGTAATAAGGCTAAATTAGCTTTCCGATACCCCCTAAGCTGGAGTCAGGTATGTAAATATCTTTCCGATTCGCGTGTTGCTTAGAATGCTGAACGCTACGCATGATCGCCATTTATTTTATAAGTGGCCAGTTATATTATCGCATTGCATTATAACTTAGCTGGTATGATATTTAACTTGTAGCTTAATCTTCCAATGGTAAGAACGTAGTATCTTAGACCCAGTAAAATTACAACAAAAGGAAAAATCACCACGCATCATGGAAAGATAAACAAATTAGCGATCCTTAAACACAATAAACTAAAGTACTTCCAAATTCGTAATCCTTTGATTACTATGAGGAGATCTTCCTTAATAAGGCTAAATTCTGCCCCAAACTTGTGTTTCAGGTGTCATGTGATGGAGGTAGAGTCATTTGAAAATGAAGAGGTTGCCAAAATACTGAATGATGCGTTCGTCAGCATTAAGGTGTTTATCTAATATACCATAGAAATGATATTCTTCTAATGTATGTGGATATTTGGATTGCTGTCTAGACAGGAAAAGTTGTAGTTTCTGTGGAGTAAAAATTTGAAGAAAATTTCACATTGATACAATGGATCTCTTCTGACTCCTCTGAGTGTTACAGGTGGATCGCGAAGAACGACCTGATGTGGATAAGGTGACTTTATTTAACTAATTTGTCAACAGTTTTCTGAATATTAAATTAGCCGACTTATAATTTAAAGTGAGAAAAACAGTCGTTGTAGATTCTATGTATGCTTCAGGGAGATAACTGTGAACTAACTAATTTGATTCATGCATGTTGTTGCAGGTCTACATGACGTATGTTCAAGCTATGTATGGTGGAGGGGGATGGCCGTTGAGTGTTTTCCTCTCTCCTAATCTGAAGCCTTTCATGGGAGGAACATATTTCCCTCCTGATGATAAATACGGAAGGCCAGGATTCAAGACAATTCTCAGGTGGGTGAATCTTTTGAGATCATGGGGTAGACAGCGTGAAATATAATAAATATATGTGTTAATTCAGGAAGGTGAAGGATGTATGGGACACGAAGAAGGATACGCTTGAAGAAGGAGGATCCCATGCAATTGAACAGCTCTCTGAGGCGTTGTCTGCAACATCTGTCTCTCGCAGACTATCAGAGGAGGTTTTAAATTGCTCCCTGAAAAATTGTTATGAGCAGGTACGTTCCAATTGTGGCGTCCTTCTATTTTTCAATTTTTAGTTACTGAGTGGTATTTATGATAAAAATATTTGTTTTTACACTGCTCAGTAATCCTGTTACTCTTTGCGTGTAGTGTCAGATATTTCCTGGATTCTAAGTTTATAGCCTTGACTATCGTCTTTTGAGGAAAACCAGAAAGATCTAGAAAGTATTTGCATTTTAAGTACTAAACCAACTCTTTTTTGATAAGTTATTGCCGTATTGATAAAAATATTAAAATTCCATTGATTGGATTTTCCCAAGAACTACTTAAGTCCACCCAAAAGACGGTCATCGTTTCATCCACATTGCATTTGGGTTGAAGAAGTGATTGAATTTTTTCTTTTATCTTTTGGAATATCTCTTGTTTGTATCAGGTCAAGTGGAGAGCATTTATTTTCTTCTCTTGAAAAATAAAGTTTTATTTGATCTAATTTTTACATCTTTACTTACTCAACTGGAGCATTGGTCTTACTTTTAGCTTGCAGAAAGCTACGATCCAAAATTTGGTGGATTTGGATCCGCCCCAAAGTTTCCTAGACCAGTTGAAATTCACCTGATGCTTTATTGGGCTAGAAAGATGAAGGAAATTGGGAAGGAAAGTGAAGCGATTGAGGCAGAGGGTATGGCTGCTCATACCCTTAAATGCATGGCTAGAGGTGGTATTCATGATCACATTGGTGGTGGATTTCATAGGTACAGTGTCGATGAATGCTGGCATGGTGAGTTTATTCAAGTTTCTTCTACCACTTTTTCAAAGTTTATTGTCATTGGTGCCCTGTAAAAACTTTCCTAACATAGGACATGATCCATGCCATTCCATATAAGTTCTCTGTTCCATTCGTCTTCATCCCTGTTGATCTGAGTACATGCTTTGGCTAAAACCCTCTAGGTTTCACTCCACTCTATCTGCCTTAAATAAGCAGCTTGGTGATTCTAGAACTACACAAAATACCCTACTTAAGACAAAATACCCTACTTTAAACTGCATTCTCAACCTGTCATTTAATAGTTCCATGAGCTCGTTGGTAAAATTCTATCCTGTACTTTGGCGGAAGTTCATCTGAGGAAAAGGGAGTCTGGTTAAATATACTTCATAGTCGTACTATCAAGAAATAATTTATCAGAAAAGTTCAATTTTGGAAAGAATATTAAATACGCTAAATCTGTTGTCACTAGAGGTTCAAGAATAGGACAGTATAAAATACTATCGAGAAAATAGATATCTTGATATACCATTCAAAGTTTTGTTAGAAGACTCTTGCATTATTTTCCTCAAACGTCAGAGTTGTGTTTGTTTCTCGATCCCTTCTCGCCTCGCCATCATCCCTCTCTTTGGCCCCTTCCTGAAAGGTTGGCAACGATAGCCTCGTTGTCCTTGGTCCCTTCCCTTGGACTGCCTACGATTACCAACCTCCCTGTGATCATCTGACTGGTTCTTCAGCTAGCTTCCTCTGGGTTGATCCCTACCTCGTTCCAGATCAATTCTTCCATCCCTGTCTTGCAATTCCCTATCTTTTGATGTTTGAAAAGATTCCATTGATATAATCTTTAGGGTTCTATCATCCTGTTGCTTTTCAATTGAATGGAGTTTGGGTGTAATTTCAACTTATTCTATCCTGCAGTTCCACATTTTGAGAAGATGCTTTACGATCAAGGTCAACTCGCTAATGCTTATCTGGATGCGTTCTCTGTAACAAAGGATAAGTTTTATTCCACTATGGTTCGGGATATTCTTGATTATCTGAGAAGAGATATCATCGGGCTGGATGGAGAAATTTATTCAGCTGAGGATGCAGATAGTGCTGAATATGCAGGCGCTCAAAGGAAAAAAGAAGGAGCATTCTACGTTTGGACGAGTGAGGAGGTTATATTCTTTCATAAAACTTTCGATAACTTTTTTTGAGAGATGTTTCAATTTAATGAACTTATATTAGAGAATAAAAGAATTTTTAGATCACACAGATGAAGGCTGACAGAAATCATTACCCAACTGAGAAATGAGATTGATCCTCCTGTAGAAAAACAAAAATTAAACTCATTTTCACTTTATTTTTTGGCTAATTATGGTACCGGTATCAGAGCCCCAGCCCGGTACTGCCGCTGTATTACTTTTTGTTTTCTTCTGTCCTATTCTCTTCGATCTCTATCTGTTCTCATTCTGACATGATTGTTGGGAACTTCACTGTAGCGGACTCTACAGAATATTCTGACTTGATTCTGTTCTCATCTCTATCACAACTCATCATTGTCCCTTGTGGTCTTAATAAGTAAAATAGAGGAAGTGACGTGAGAACAATGACGTGTTCTCATTGTCATCGTCACTCCATTGAAAACAGTTGATGAGGACGATGGCAAGTCATCATCTGTCCACGGTGGCAATGAACTCCGAGTGTCATCCTCATTCCAGTGAAAGCAATTGATGAGGACGATTGCAAGTCATTACCTGTCCACAGTGATGATGAACTCTGATTGTTTTAGTTAAGTCAACTTCTTTTGTTACCTCGATTTATAGTAACTCATTTTTTATAGGTAGAGAAAACCGTTGGAGAAGGGGCAGACCTGTTCAAGGAGCATTATTATATCAAAGACTCAGGGAATTGTGATCTCTCAAAAATGAGTGACCCTCATGATGAATTCAACGGGAAAAATGTGCTTATAGAGAGAAAAGAAATGTCTTCAAGAGCTTCTAAAGTGGGCTTGGCTGTGGACGAGTATGCGGCTGGTCTTGGGGCATGGAGGAAAAAACTGTTTGACGCCCGTTTAAGAAGACCAAAGCCACATTTGGATGATAAGGTAGCTTTCAAAGTTGGGTATTATTTTCTTGAAAATTTTCAAATTTCTTTTTTTCTACTTTTCAGGTTATTGTTTCATGGAACGGACTGGCAATATCTGCTTTTGCAAGAGCTTCCAAAGTTATTAAGAATGAAGGTGGAGAAGCGTTTTACTTCCCTGTCGTTGGATGCAACGTAAGTTTACAAACTTTTGCTTGTATTTGATCCCTAAAAACTATGATTCCCTGCTCTGGAACTGTAGGCGTAAACTTTTTTGCTAACATCAAAGACAACATTTCCAGGCGGACGTTGCAAAAAATGACTTTGATCGCTTTTACCATTGTCATCATCATCCGGCAGTTGATGACAATTCGCTGTAGTCATCATCTTCTTTTTGTTTGAAAGGAATCATCATCCTGTTTTGAAAAGCCATCCTCATCATCACTGTAATCATCCATCAGCCATCATCATCATCCATCAGTTGATGATAAGGCAATACCTTCATCGTCATCTGGTTTCCAAGAGCCATCATCGTCATCGTCATTCTCATTCATCAGCTGATGGCAAGTCGATATCGTCAACTCATCTGGTTTTCACAAGGCATCATCATCGTCCATTGTTTCCATGCTAAGATAAGATCATTTAATGACCTCATCATCATCCATCTGTTGAATCCATCATCAGTCATTGCCATTCGTCCAAGTGAAATAATATTGGATGACAACGATAATGACAAATCCTGATTTCGTCGTCGTCCTCAACCTTTCCAGAGATAGCATCGGAGTTACAAATATTGTAACGTCTGTCGGAAATCAGCTATTCCAATTTAATTCCAACTGCTAATATCTACAGTCACCATTGAACTAATTTTTCTGCCGTTCGCAGCCAAGTGAGTATCTGGATACTGCAGAAAGGGCAGCATCTTTCATCAGGACACAACTATACAACGAGAAATCACATAGACTAACCCACAGCTTCAGAAACGGCCCATCAAAAGCTCCAGGATTTCTGGACGATTATGCATTTCTTATAGCTGGGTTGCTGGATCTTTATGAATTTGGGGGCAACATAAAGTGGCTTAAATGGGCCGTCGACCTTCAGGCTACTCAGGTACGAAGATGATCATCCAGTTCATTTTATGATGATCATTGAGTTCATCATATGATGATCATTTAGTTCATTGTATGATGATCATTTTGTTCATTGTATGATGATCATTTAATTCATCTCATGATGACCCAGTTATCATTTTCTCGACCTATTCTCAGGATGAACTCTTCTTAGACACAGAAGGAGGAGCATACTTCAACACCGGGGGGGAAGACCCATCTGTCCTTCTACGAGTAAAAGAGGATTACGACGGGGCAGAGCCCTCTGGAAACTCTGTATCAGCAATAAATCTCATAAGATTCTCCTCTCTTTTCTCGAATAGCAAGTCTGATGAATATCACCAAAAAGCCGAGCACCTGATGGTCAGTTCAACGTTTTTGATTTGAAATCTATCACGAAGCTTTAAATTCATAATTCGTGTTTCATCCTTGCCATAAATTTGATTTTAAGTTTCTTTTTGAACTTCCAAAGCGAAAAGATTCATCTTTGTGTTTCCTGGTTGCCACAAATTTGATTTTTTGTTTAACTTCCAAAGCCAAAATCTTAGTCTCTCTGTTTCATCGTTGCCCTAACTAAATTTATTTTAATTTTCCTTTTCGAAATTCCAAAGAAAAACGTTTTTTTTGTGTCTAACCCTTGTCATAAGTTTGCTTTAATTTTCTAAAAAAGGTTCAAAAGCAAAATCTGAATCGTTGTATTTCTTCGTCACCATAATTTGAATTTTAATTTTATGTTTAGACTTCCACATCAAAATTCCTTTTTCTTTGAATTTCGTCGGTGCCATAAATTAGATAATAATTCTCCTTTTCGAACTTCCAATACAAAAATTTTAATCTGTGTTTCAGCATTGCCTAACAAATCTTTTTTGATGTGAAAAAATGAGGGGTAGGTCAACCAAGATCGGTGATCCTCCCTGTGTGATTAATTTAAAATTCAAAATTCATTTAAATTATTTTGTAGGCGGTATTTGAGGATAGGTTGAAGGAACGTAGCATTGCCCTGCCATTAATGTGCTGCGCAGCGGATATGCTTGCCGTCTCGTCACAGAAACAGGTTGTGATTGCCGGCAGTAATGCCTCCGCCGAATTCCAAGATATGATCTCCACCATTTTCTCATCATACGACCCAAACAGGAGGGTAAGCTTGTCATTTCACTCTTTTTTCATCCTACATTTATATTTTCCTACATTTTCAGTTTCACATTCCTCGACCAAATGTGATGATGAGAAAGGAGTGCTCAGTTTGTTACATCTAGAGAGAGAAAAGTGAGGTTCCCACCATACAATCTAGCAGGAGAGAGAAATAAACCCTACTTAGATATAGCATCAGAGACAACTCCCCTCATAGCTGCTATTAGAGAGAAAGAGATGCTGAGACTGAAATCTAGAGAGAGAAAGAGAGATTTTCCTTCCCTTGACTCATCTTGAGAGAAAGAGCTCACCCTTTAAGATGATCAGAGAGAAAGTGGTGTTGACCTTGGTATTATAGTGCAGGGACGCGGACGGAACGATTTTTTCATCCCGGGAGGAAAAAATCGTCCCGTCCGAGGATAAGGACGAATTTTGCGACGAAAATTCGTGCCGGGGCTCTTGAACGGGACGGTTTTCATCCCGTGGGATGAAAAAACCGTCCGTCCAGAGGTCTTGGACGATGGCCGGACAAATCTGGATGGAAAACCACCGGATTCACGCCCAACGGTTGAGATGTTGCCACGTGGCCTCGCAATGACAACTTGCATCAAGGTCCCTGTATTTTTTCGTCCACCGCTCAGAATTAATTGTACATAAGTCCATTTGCATTCTCTCTCTTCCATATTTCCCTTAAAAAACTTAGAAAAATCTATATTAATATATTAAAAATATAAAATGGGTTTTTACGTCCGGGAAAAATTTCGGGACGAAAATTAGTCCCAGGAGGACTGGACGAGACGAAAAACCATCCCGGTATGACTGGAAGGGACGGTTTTTTTATCGTTGGACGAAAAACTGTCCCATCCTTCGTCCCTGAACTTACTCTGGACGTCAGACAGGGCAAAATTCGCCCCGTCCCGTCCATCGTCCACGTCCCGGACGATCCGGAACTATACTCGCTATAGCTCAAATGTAATGGCAAAGGAGTGCACAGCTTGTTACATCTAGAGAGAGAAAAGTGAGGTTCCCACGATGCAATCTAGCAGGAGAGAGAAATAAACCCCACTTTGATATAACTCCAGAGACAAATCCCCTCACAGCTGCTATTTAGAGAGAGAGAGGAATGCCGAGACTGAAATCTAGAGAGAGAAAGAGAGATTTTCCTTCCCTTGCCTCAAGATGATGAGAGAGAAAGTGGTGTTGACCTTGGTATATTATTATTGAGAGAGTTCATCTCTCTTTATCTATTTTAGGTGATACAAATTGACCCCAACAACAAAGAAGAAATGGAATTCTGGGAAGAAGTCAACTCAAGCATCGCCGCCATGGCGAAGAGCAGCCTACTCGTCCATCGACCCGTTGTCGCTCATGTCTGTGAAAACTTCGTCTGCAGAGCGCCCGTCAGCTCTCCGCAAGCTCTTCATGACCTACTAAACTAAATATATATATATATATATCTTGGCTTGCCAAAGTGGATACCACGAGAAGGGAACTCCGAAGTTAAGCGTGCTGTGGTGAGAGGAATTCTGGACATACGTCTGCCGGGGGAGTATGTCGACAGGCCAAAAAGATTTGGAAAAAAAGGTATATCACGCGTTGTGTTAATACCACTTTGTGTGTAAAAAATTTATGGGACAAAATAAAATCTTAAAAGGAACTTAGAAGAGTTTTTTTAAGAAAAAACAGTCCTCCAGCAGCCATCTCTCTCTCTCTCTCTCTCTCTCTCTCTCTCTCTCTTGCTCTCTTCCTCTTTAGGTCCCCTGTCTCTCTCTCTAGCTCTCTCTGTCTCTCTCGGTGTCTTTCTTACTCTCCCCCCTCTCTCTTGCTCTCTCACTCTGTCTCTCTTGCTCTCTCTTCTCTCACTCGCTCACACACTCTCTTGCGCTCTCCTCTCACTGTCTCTCTTTCTCTCTCACTCAATCACTCTCTCTCTCTTACTCGGTCTCTCTTGCTCTCTCTCTCACTCTATGTCTCTCTTGCTCTGTCTTTCACTCATTACTCTCTCTCTTACTCTATGTCTCTCTTGCTATGTCTTTCACTCACTACTCTCTTTCTTACTCTATGTCTCTCTTGCTATGTCTTTCACTCACTACTCTCTCTCTTACTCTATGTCTCTATTGCTCTCTCTTTCACTCACTCCTCTCTCTTACTCTGTCTCTCATGCTCTCTTCCTTTCTCCCACTCCCTCTCTTTTATCTGTCTCTCTTGCTCTCTCTCCCTCATTCCCTCTCTCTCCCTCTTACTCTGTCTCTCTCCCCTGCTCTCTCCTTCTCTTACTCTATCTCTCCCTCTTACTCTGTCTCTCTCCCCTGCTCTCTCCTTCTCTTACTCTATCTCTCCCTCTCTCCGGCTCTCTCCCTCTCTCTCTCTCCTGCTCTCTCCCTCTCTGTCTCTCTCTCTCTCCCCTGCTCTCTCCGTCTCTTACTCTCTCGTCGGCTCTCTCCCTCTCTTACTCTCTCTCTTTCTCTCTCGCCTGCTCTGTCCCTCTCCTACTCTCTGCCTCTCTCTCTCCTGCTCTCTCCCTCTCTTTCTCACTCTCTGCCTCTCCCTCTCCTACTCTCTGCCTCTCTCTCTCTCTCCTGCTCTCTCCCTCTCTTTCTCACTCCCTGCCTCTCTCTCCTGCTCTCTCCCTCTCTTTCTCACTCTCTGCCTCTCTCTCTCCTGCTCTCTCCCTCTCTTTCTCTCTCTCTGCCTCTCTCTCTCTCTCCTGCTCTCTCCCTCTCTTTCTCACTCTCTGCCTCTCTCTCTCCTGCTCTCTCCCTCTCTTTCTCTCTCTCTCCTGCTCTCTCCCTCTCCTACTCTCTGCCTCTCTCTCCTGCTCTCTGTCTCTCTCTCTCTTCCCTGTTCTCTCCCTCTCTTTCTCATTCTCTGCCTCTCTCTCTCCTGCTCTCTCCCTCTCCTACTCTCTGCCTCTCTCTCCTGCTCCCTCCCTCTCTTTCTCTCTCTCTCCCTCTCCTACTCTCTGCCTCTCTCCTGCTCTCCCTCTTACTCTATGTTTCTCTCTCCTGCTCCCTATTGCTCTCTGTCTCTCTCTCTGTCCTGCTCTCTCCCTCTTATCTCTGTTTCCCTCTCCTGCTCCCTATTGCTCTATGTCTCTCTCTCTCCTGCTCCCTCCCTTTCCCTCTTACTCTGTCTCTCTCTCCTGCTCTCTTATGCTGTCTCTCTGTGCTCTTTTCATCTCTTACTCTCTGTCTCTCTCTCTCTTCCTCTCTTTCTTACTCTCTGTCTCTATTGCTCTCTATCTCTCCCCTTCTCTTACTCCGTCTCAATTGCTCTCTCCGTCCCTCTTACACTCTCTCTCTCTCTCTCCCTCCATCCCTCTCGTGCACTCTCTCTCTATCCTCCATGTCTCTCTCTCACTCTATCTATCTATCTATCCCCAAAAAAATATAGGGCTGCATGGAGAACATTCAAAAGCCCAATTTACATGATGCATGCCATATCTGGCACAGCTTCTCTCTAAATATGTAGAAGCCGAAGAGCATATAAGGCTGATCTAGATAAGTTACTAAGGAAAAGGCAAGGGCCCAATGTACCTGAAAGCCACACCTTGCTTCTCTCTCTAAACTTTGGCATCTGAAGAACATATTATCCATCTCTCTCTCCAAATAGTAGACAGCTGAAGTATGTATAAGGCTCATCGAGATTTGTTACTCCATGGATAAAGCAATGGCCCAATGTACACAATGATGTATTAAACCCTGGCTTGCATCTCTCTTAACTTTGGCAGTTGAAGAACATGATTGCTCACAAATATAAGTTAGAATGGATTGGGCAAAAGCCCAATGTACATGAAGATGCAGATCATCCTGGCCCAGATTCACTCTCTCCCTAAATATTTGGCAGCTGAAATACATATAAGGCTCACCTATATATATGTTACAATGGATTGGGCAAGTGCCCAACATATGTTCAATCCACTTAATAATACATGCATGAACAAAGTGGAATTAGGATGGCAGAAATACAATGGCATTGACCAAAAAAACTGAAGAGAGGAGAAAGATTTCGCCTTTGCCGAGCAAAATAGCCTGGTTTTTCATAAAAGCCAGCCGATCCCGCCTCATAGATAGATAAATAGATGAGGAGAGCGAGAGATAGAAGGATATGAATATATATATAAAGAGAGAGACATGGGGTAGACCGCCAAAGGGATTGAAATAGAGATTGAGATAGAAATAGAGAGATGGGTTGATCACCACAATGATCAAAATAGAGAGATGAAAAGTAATAGATGGCGAGAATGAGAGGGTGGATCACGAAAAGGATCGAAACAAAGATATAGTTATACAAGTTGAGAAAGGGGGGAGAGAGAGATGGGTGGATCACCAAAATGATTGGAGTAAAGAGAGATAGAGAGATGGGTTGATCACCAAAATGATCAAAATATAGATAAAGAGATAGAAATAGGGAGATGGTTTGATCATCAAAATGATCAAAATATAGATGTAGAGGTAGAAATAGAGAGATGGGTTGATCACCAAAAGGATTGAAACAGAGAGGTAGAGAGGGGAAGAGATAGAGACGGGTGGATCACTAAAATGAACAAAATAGAGATATGGAGATAGAAATAGAGAGATAGGGTGATCACTAAAAGGACCAAAACAGATGGATTAATAGATAGATAGATAGATATAGGGAGAGAGAGAGAGATGAGATGCGGCGGATCGCCATAAGGATCTGGCTAAAAAAGAAAAGGCCTCAGCCGAGCAAGAACCTGAACATGTCACTAAGGGAAACAATGCCCTCCACGCGCTTGCTGCCTGCTTCAACGACAACGATGCGCCTCACGCCTACAAAAACAAATGCCCCCAGAGATTATTTGCAGTAAAATTGTCACATAAGATGGTTCTAAGATCACATATGAACCTTATAGAGTGGGAGTGGCATTTTGGGAAGATCACTCACCAGGATTAGCGAGCCTCTCCATCACCTTCTGCAAAGGGTCAGAGCGAAGGCACATGTGGCATCTCTGCCCATTGAAGAAACCAATAGTCGAGCTTGAGTCTTGCCCCAGTTGTAGCGCCTGGGTAGACAACCGAAATCATGTTAATCATTGGGTTAATGTTCCTTAAATTTTTATTGAAAAATTAATACTTCTTAATCATAATGTGAGAAAATAATTAAAGAAAAATTAATACTTCTTAATCATTATTTTCTTACCAAATTCAGCATCCCTTGGATCATTATTTCCTCTCAAAAGATTTCGGAAACCATGTTAATCATTGGGTTAATGCTTCTTAATCATTTTTTTGAAGAATTAACGCTTTTTAATCATGATTTGAGAAAATAATGAAACAAAAATAGATCTGGTAAGAAAAGCCGCCTTGTCAGCATCCATTGGATCACTATTTATCTCAGTAGATTTGGAAAATATTACATGAAAAGAAAACTACCAGGCGAAGGGATAAGCCATGTTAGCCATCAGGTTAATGCTTATTAATCATGATTTTAAAAAAAATATATTTCACCAAGATCTCTCTCATGATATGAAAGAGGTAATATGATAAAGAAATTAAAAGGTTTCATCAGACAAGACCTTTCTTGACTTAATGAAAAAATATCGAATTGGTTATCATTGGGTCGATATTTTTCCCTTCATTTGAAACATTTATCTTAGTAAATTAGTAGGGACAACAAGGGACGCCAATTTTTAGTCAAGGTTCAATGGTTCCTTCTATTTATTTAATTGCATTACGATAAAGAAATTGGTGTAATAAACAGAGAAATCACCGCAGTCATTACTTCAGTGTTCCTCTCTTGGTATGAAAAATGTACCATGATAAAAATTGTCACTGAATCAATGTGTTCGTCTCTTTATTTTAAAAAAAAGGTTACATGACAGAATTTGGTCGATTTTAAAAAGGGTAATATGATAAAGAAATTGGTTCCAACTGTCTCTCTTGATTTAAAAAGAACAAGATGTTAGTTAGTCCAACAACTCTCTCTCTGGATTTTAAAAAAGATTACAAGATAAAAGAATACAAAATTTAAAATTTATATAGAGATGAGCTTCACCTGATGGATGCTCAACTGATCGAGGTGAACTTGAGTATAAACTTTGTCCTTGGCTAAAGAAGTGATATCACTGCCATATGTACAAAAAAATTCAACTACTCATCACAAATTGAGGCCTAGGTCAAGAACTTATGAGCAGCAATTACGAATAGGCGGACATCCTCTACCTTCGAGAGTATATATCCACCAGCGCGTCGTTATCATCAACAATAGGTATCGAACTTACCCCAGCTGCAAAATCAAACAAGATATTCAGTATCAGTGAATTAAGAGATCACAGCAGACGTGAACTAAGATGAAGCACAATTATCAGCCGAATATTTCGAACAGAAATAATTAGGGTTAGGGTTTTCACAAGGCAAGAGATACATGATCCATTATGATAAGACATACATTGAACATCTGCCCTGAAGACTGAACTGAGAGTTGATGAGTTTCAGGAAGTCCTTCGTATCGATCAGCCTCAATCAAGAAACGGTGCATTGTATGTATCTTATTGATTTTGACCGAATCACCCTCTTATACAAAAGGATTTTAGATCCTCGGTATTAAATCCCAATCCATAATATTACTATTGTAAAATGAGGAAGATATGACATGAATATGAATACATATACTTAAAAATGATGAGTATATTTTTAAGGTAAACATAAAAGTGTCTTCAACAATAAGATTACCTTCAATGAGCAAAGACAGAGCAGCGCTAAGGGAAGCGTTTGATCGCAGCATCGCCAGAGGCCGTGCATTTGTTTCCCCAATTTTTGGAACCCAAGTGCCGACAGGAAATGAAGAAATTGGTTGTTGAAGAATTGGAAGGGAGATAGAGGAATGTCTGAAGTGTCTGCATAGACCTACAAATAATTGTTAAAGAAGGCTTCAGCAATGATCTCTTGGTATTTTTTTCCCAAAAACCACAATTATTGGAATGCTTACACTTCAGAATCCCTGAGAGCGATGCCAGGTGCAATAATTGCGGAAAAGACCCGTC
Organism: Wolffia australiana; assembly: GCF_029677425.1. Taxonomy (NCBI): domain Eukaryota; kingdom Viridiplantae; phylum Streptophyta; class Magnoliopsida; order Alismatales; family Araceae; genus Wolffia; species Wolffia australiana. The sequence goes on along the minus strand of NC_135851.1, from coordinate 2,046,545 downwards.
CTTCAGAGATGAAAGAATGATTGGGATCGTAGCAATTTCATTCTGCAAAATCTTTCGAGCTATTTCCCCCAGTGTATCGCATGGACCCATCTGCATCGAAAGAAAGAACGCAAACAATAAATAATTAAGAAGCATAAAGTTAAGATTGCCAGAGAAACCAATATAAACCAATGAAAAATTAGAAAGCCGCTAGAACATCAAATCTACAAATTTAATGTCAGCAGATAGTCCCATGACTGTCCTCCCAATTTTGAGCGCAATCTCTAGACCAAAATTTTCAAATTTTGGGTTTAGGGCTTAGCATTATCGTTTAGGGTTTAGAATCAAGGGTTTTGGGTTTAGAATTTAGGGTTAGGGTTTAGTTTTAATGGTTTTGGGTGAAGAAAAGAACAGTTTTCAGAAATTAGACAAGCTTACATGCACTAAATCCCTCCGAATCTGTCTACCATGGCCATCAGCTTGTCCAAGGAGTTGGCGCTTCCCTTCTTTCCACGCAGAGATTGTATGCGCCTCAAGTTCCTCCTCCGAAAGATTTGAGCCATGATTTCCCAGCTGAAATCAATATAAAGCTTTAAATTCATGAGAATAAGGGGATGAATAAAACACAAAAAAATAAAAGTTGAGAAATCAAGAGATAGAGAGAAACCCATTGATGTCTGAATTCAAAGCACACCTCTTTAAGGATCAAAATAAAGTCCAACGCACTGAGCATTCCAACAAATTGTCCGCGGGAGAAATCCCACAAAGGAGCCACGGGCATGCCCTGAAAGCATAAAACAGCGTCACAACATCAAAGATAACCGCCAGTGGAAAGTTAATGATGCAGAAACACTCTGGTATCAATCCAAAGGAGAGAAAGAAAAGAATTAGCAGTAAGAACACGAGATCCCTCATTGAAAACCTAGAATGACGTCAAGACAGACAGTAAGAGTAAGCAGCGAGGAAATTCTGAAATCTACAGAATCGAAAACCTTTTCAAGCACATTGGACTCGGATAAGTACATGGGAAACAGTTTTTAAGGGAATGAGCCGATAAAGCAACTCTGAACACAGGAAGAGCCAAGGCTTCCAACCCAAAAATGGTGCTCGCAGAGATTGTCATTGTCAATTGTCATCGTCATCCTGCCATAAACTGGCGATGACAATGATGATTTTGTCATCGTCTCCCATCTGAGAGTGGTTAAATTCTTCAGAAGATGAGACAAAAATGTCATCGTCATCCTAGCAAGGATGAATAACTCATCATCTTCATAGATGAATACGAACACAAGGCTTGATCAGGGTAAAATCCCAGCCCCTCTTGCTATGGGGCAACAATTAGGATCCAGCATCCTACAGGACAATGCCGAGACATCTTCGTACACTTCATGATGACGTTATAAAAAATTGCCCATTGTCCTCATCATCACTCATCCGCAGAATTGGATGATGATGGTGTCTCGTCATCGTCATTGTCATCCAAGATGCAGACTAATTATGACAGATGATGAATATAATTTTTTTTTGAAAAATGATTTAAGCCAGTCACCTGACAAAGCGGTAACCACCCAAAGGTACATGTGAAGAGAGCTAAAGCTCTCCTCTTACATGGTATAATATATTTTGTTTCCCTATATGAGACTCTCTAATCTCTCGCTCTCTGTGTCCACGAAATTTTTTTTTTCAAAGAATTGCCAAGTCATCTTTGTCCTTGTCATTCATCTGCAGCTAAGATGGAGATGACAATGACCGCAGACAAGTGGCAACAATGACAATCTGTGCGGATGATGATGATGATGATGACTTCATCATTGTTCTCCGACCCCACAAACAACTATCCAGCGATTGAGATTTTCTTGCCCTAGATCATCAACAACCAAACCAATGAGGATGAATGCGACATTCCAGATGGGGTGCCAGGAAGCAAGTTTCTCAGCTCTCAGTTAAACAGGTACCTGCCTCCGAAAGAGACTTAACTACTTCTCCAGAAATGAGAGGTAGTTCACTGCGAGATGGGGAGATGTTTAGGGATGCAAAAAGGCTAAATATGAAAAAATCAAAGTAGTCCGACTTCTTCTCCAATATTTGACTGAATTTATACGTCTTTATCTGCCCAGACAGATATTAAAACACCTCCATGCCGAATCAATTCTACAATTATTCAATCGCCATTTAAGCATGATGAAGCTACACAACATAGCCCAGAATCATTCTCAAATATTTGCAAGCAACTATTTAATTGACATAAAAATGTTAAACTATGAATATATAAACGTATTTTAGGAATGAAACGCGGGCAAATTTTCACAGAGGAAGTTCAATGGACTGAACTGTTTCATTCAATTAGGATAATATATTTCTGACAGGCTTTATTTTATGCTCAATAGATCAATGAAAGTTCTTTTCTTTCCGACCCTAGTGCCTCGACGCACCAATAAATATAAAAATATTCAACAGCTTGATAGAAATTCAAATTCATATGAGGCTTTTCGTTTTATTTTTCTTTCTTTCTGTTTAATGCTTTCACCCGTCTCCATACCAGCTCGAGTCATACCCACTGAGTTTGTCTCTATGCCGTGAATATCAACCATTTTTCACGAGCAGCAAATGGCCAATAAAGAATTAACATACGTTTTGGTACATGTCCCAACAAGAATATTTCCTGATTTTATGGTTCATGGAGTTTCAACACACCTGCTCATACAGGATATGGAATGCTTGTTTCACCGGCAAGTTGACATCAAGGGCAATAACCTGAAACAATATTAAGTAAAATATGAACAAACAATCAAATGTCATCGGAATGTATGATAAAAAGGATGCCATATTTTGACCTTCCCAGAGTCGGGCAGCAACTCATAAGCTGTGTGGGCAAATAAAAATGTAGATATCCGATGGCGAGACAAATTAATGTCGGCATCCGACAACCTACGGGGATCAACCTGTCTGATTCCACCTGATACCGTGACCTGATTGGTAAAGAAGGTACAAAAATGAAGGAGAACATGAGTACATTCATCTAATAACGCAAGAATGCAAAAACAAAAAATTAAAGAAATAAACAAATCAACTTAATCAATCCAGTATGTCACTCGAACATAATCATAATCAGAAGGAAACCAACCGTATTAACGTGATCATGAAATTTTATTTTCATCTACTAAACGATGACAAAGATCGCTGAAAGAGATCATGAAACAACAAAAAGTTCATTTCATCTGGCACAAACGCAGGAAACAACAGGTGCGGCATTTCTACATGAGTTAGCTTTTATAATCTAGAAGGTGTCCAAAAAGAAGGGCCTATGATTGATTTTAAATATAGGAGGCATACTTTAGGCTGCCCTCCCTCACGGAGAGCAGTCAAGAAGTAACAATGAAGTTGAAGTTGCTTGTTCCCTCTCCCCTCCATCTCTAAGTCCAGTCTCTCCCTGCACAATCCCCCTCCCTCGTGATCATCTCTGCTTCACCACATCTTCAGGGTGGCTCGTTCCTGATCAATCTCTGCCTCCTCCGTTCAACCTCTCTTCTACTCATTCCCAGTCTACTCTCCAACCCATTGAACATCTACTTGTCTCTTTTTCCCCCCGTCCTGGTACGAATTTAGATCAAGGTTCATATCATAGTACATCCCACTTGCTTCTGGCATCAGGGCACCAGAGGACTAGCCAACAAGAAACTGTATTGACATCAGGAGACGATCAAGAATCTTGCATCCAAGATAAAACACCTTCCACCCATGACATATCTTCAGAGCATTGAGAGAGCCCTCATCTTCCTGCCCAAAATCCAACAGAAAGTTCACTTCAATGGAAAGAATTTTTACCTGTGCGAACAATATACAGAACTGACGCTTCGTAGAAGAGATCTGGAGGAGCAGCTGACAACGGAGCTCACAGATATAACCAATCTAGGTTACAATGCATGGAGAGCTGAAGAAGCATTCATTCATATTTGGCCTCTAAGTTCTATGCCGTCAGAGATAGAATTTTACGAAGGAGCACAGTTAAAGAACCATGGTATCAGAACCATATGAACTGTGCACAGAGTTATTGAGAGGGTCTTTGTTGTGTTCTGAGATATCAAGATGAAATTTAGAGGAGTCAACATCTACCATTGGTAGGGGCTTGGGGGATTACCTGCTGGAGTACACTATTTCTCCAGATACGACAAGACCTCGAAGTCTGTGGAGGCTTTCATCCGTCAGCAGATTCAACACACTATGATCCCAGATTTTCTCTACGAAGAGTCAGTAAAGGTATTGCTGAAAGAAATCCACAAGAATTCCTCCAAGCAACACAATGACTGGAGGACATATGATTTAAATGCTAAGCAGTCCAAGCCGAGATAGGAGAAGACACAGTAATGTCCTTTGCCAGTAAGTTGAAGGCTAAATGGAGGGGAAGTAATCAAAACTAGCCTGCTAAGACCCCATACTCTGAGGAGAGGAAGCATAAAAATGAAGCAGTGTGAGAATCTCAGGTGTCAGAATCTTCACTGGGAGGATACCAAATCTGGTTGAGGCTTTGGAATTGCGATGGAAGGGAAAAGTGGATTGACATTTGTCCAAAGGCACCAAAAACCATTTCTCATGTTTTCTTCACATAGAAAAATAATCCAAGACCAGTTCACGAGGACACCCCTGTTCAACTCTACAGCAGAACGGCAGAGTCTGAGCATGAACTCAGGTCAGATTCAGAAAGGTGATATGGTATCTTAGGCATTTTAGCCCATTAGGGGCACTTTAGTCATCTCATGTTTAGGGTAGATTGCTTCATTTCCTTATAAATATGTGTAGCCCTCCCTTGAGGAGGGCAGTCAAGACTGAAGGTAAGATTGGCCTCTTGGCTCACTTTCTCGTTCCTCCCTGTCACTGTCCTGTCCCCTTGACCGTCCAGCAATCCCCAATCCTGTGATCCTCTCACCGGATCTTCAGATGGCCCCCCTCCAATCCGATCCCTACCCTTACCGTTTGGTTCTCTTCTAGTCTCCGACGATCCCCGTCCCCGCGAGCGTCAACCCTTCACCACGTCATCAGGCGGCTCATCCTCGGCCGATCCCCTCTGCTCGGCCTCCTCCCGATCCTTCCCGTTTCATCTCTCCTACCTCGGGAACGTCTACCTTGCCTCGTCCTCCAACCTCCTTCAGATAGGAACTGTAATTTCCGGGAGATTGAAGAGGAGATTTAGGAAGAAGAAGAAAGAATTTTTATTCACTCAAAAATGCCCACCCAGTACATTTTCAATTGTCCCTTTTAAAAGGACTACATATTCGACCGTTGGGGCTTTCACGATCGAAGAGGAATATGACCGTTGGAATCAACGGTCATATCTTATGACTGTCTAACGGATCAGTCATAAGAAGCCTCTGATCGGGCCCAATAATACATGACACAATGTCTAATAATGGGCCTCATTTGGACCACATGATCTAACACAAACCTTGACCAAGGTTCGTATCATGATCCCAGGGATAATGTCCAATAGTCATATTCCAAGAAAAGCGGCACATATAGGAGAATTCTTGAAAATTTTCAAACAAGTTCAGCAGCCCAGGAAAGTCTATGTTCTTACTTTACAGGCCAAGGAATGTGGAAAACAAGCAGCAGCGAAAAGGCCAGACATTTTGATACACCAACAGTGTATCGTCATCCCATGGCAAATTTTAAATAACACTTTGAACTTCAATTCCTTGTGTACTTATCAATACTCGCCTCCAAACGATAGCAATCGGTAACAATGTCACTCAACAGAAAGAAGATAGATGTAGAGAAGATCTATCTCCTGATCGATCTTCTACTCTCCGGCCGCGGACTCCCGCTGCTCTGGCCTCCAGTCCCTCGACCGCTTCAATCTTGAAAATAAACACCTTCCACCATTTCCCACTCAAGTTGCCCTTTAAAGGATCTCTCACATGCGGCCCTGCACGACTCAGTAACTGATTTTCTCTGTCTCTTTCTTCGACTCTGATACTTGCGTGTGAAGAACATATCACACTTCCAAGACAGCATGAACTTTGAGTCAAATGATCCACCCACGAGATTCACCTACAGGCAACTCCTTGTTTCAGACTAAATAGGATCCCCGTTTTTAATACTAGGGAAAAAGCACAGAACAAGTGTATTAATGGGCAAACCTGCCATGCCATAGCTGCCCAGAAATAGTGAAAAGATAAGGGATATCTTGGGCTGACCCAAACACTACCAGATACAGCATTTGTTGTGGTCGTTTGTTCAGACAGTTGAGCATGATCCAACGGAAGTGCATCTTCTGGCATCCTATTGATAAGAAAATAAGAGTTCTTATCATAGAAGATAGGAATAGAGGAGGAGAACCAGCAGTATGGTCGTCATCTGGAACTCAAAGGGAGGGGAGAGCAGGAAAGATCATCAGCAGAGGAAAAGTGATACCGGCAGAATGAACAACACACTGGAAAGAGATACGGGAGCCCAAAAAACTCATTGACTACTTCTTGGCTGCCTCATTTAAAAGTTATTCATGCACAGTGGAAAATGACAAAAATACACAAGATACAATGGGGATCATATCACCTATCTGGTAGTAATTTCCTTGAATGGTGCTTCAGGTCACGACAGACGAGTACAATTATGCTGACAGTGGAAGTGTACAATGATGCCAACCATTCAGGATCACTTGGCTAGCTGTTAAGACCCTGAACAGATCAAGAGATTGTTCAACTTCCAAAAGCCCAACCATCCTCATGTTTGGACATTATTATAGAAGCAGAAAATGATTGTGCTTTGATGCAATCCTCCCCTGGAATCATATGAGGAACCACAAGAAGAGAGCCAGTCACAACTCATGTATCACTCAAGGTGCATGTGCCTCTCAGGGAGCACGGACTTGACAAGGAGTGACTCCATAAAAAAGGACGTCCACTCCAACATAATATCAAGATTTGAATGACCTGAAGTCAATACTGGCATTCGGTTGGCGCCCAGGTCCTAATTCCTTGTCCACTCTCCTGCAACGTGATTCTATGGATGTTGGATTTTCTTGATTGATACTGACCGGAGTTGTACCATGCTTGAGCTCCCCCAGTAGTCAACTTTGGCCCCCTACAATAAAGCTATACCCATGAAGCAGCCCCATCTTCCTCCACCAGTCCACACTTCGGGGTCCAACATGATCATGGTTAACAAAAAATTATATGTCATCTATTTGAAGGAACTTAGCCTCTTGGTGGAGTAAGAAGAAACAAGTAGTTTCCAGGTCCAGAGCAGAATCCAATTATTGAGCGATTTTTTGTGAAGAGAGACAGGGGAGATCACACAAAATCAGAGAGGATTATTGAGCTATGCTTCAGGGACTTTGAAAGGTAGATCCGATCAAGGCAGTCCGGATCTGAATTTCACAAGTTGTCTTTTATCATGATAACAAGTTGGTTATCGACATTGATACCAATGCAGAGCAGTATGACCCGACAAAAACACATTGAGATCAAGGAGAAGACTGAAAACAAAATAGTCCGCATTGTTTTGTGTCATCTTCAGCACAAATGGCATTTGTCAAGGGACTTTGATAGGAGACCCACCATTATTTACCATCGCCAGCACAGGGACACTCCTTCCCTTGTTTTAATAAAGGATGAATGGGATAGGAAAGTGGTCTTTCGATCTTTTGCTCATTTCGACTTTTGTTGGGAAAGATATATTTCAAGACACAGGGAAGTGCCAGACGGAGGAATATTATGGAGAAGCAACTTTAGTTTTACATCTCTCTCTGCTTGTTGTCAATGCAGCCTTCCATTGTGCGAGGAGCCCATCAGACTTCCTGGAGCTTTATCTCAGATGTTCGACTCTGAAGCTGGGTGTGTTCATTGAAACCACGAAGTCATCATCAGGGGGCAAACAAGAAAATTCAATTACAAGGTCCAAAGACATAGAGTGCATAATGATTCCATGAAGCTATTCAGAATGATGCGTATTAACTAACAATAAAAACGTTCCGATAATGTCAAACTCTTTGAAGCAATCAAGCATTTCTTAATAACCAAGTGATGATAAAAATAAAATTCAAGTTTCTTTTAAACAAAGAAAATGAAAGGTCAATATACCACTCGCTGAAATGTCTCATTATCCACATCCATGTTTGCCCCATTGGGGGGTGTGCCAGGAATAGACAGTGGAGGAAGTGGGTCGGGGTCCCTTGTTAGAAGTACAGTATTTACTATCCCATAATTTCCTGTAATAAACGGCTGCCGCTCATCATGTCTCCATTCCCCGTCAACAAAAAATTTGTACTGCAATTCAAAAGTATGAAAAATGATAGGCCATTTAACGGAAAAAGTATAATGAATGCGATATTATTACCACAATCACAAAAATCGACTTAATAACGTCTCAGAAATCAGAATATTCATCTTTAAAAAATTTCCAAAAGATAAAAAAAAATTCATAAGTTCTGACGTTATATCAAAATAAAAATCGGGCACCAATCTTCTCGGGTCTGGAGGAACCGGCTTGAAATAGAAGGATGCCAGAAATTTAAGTCAGAAAAATTAGGGCTTAATCAAGAAACAGGTGCCTCTTAGCACAATCAATGACTGTGTCACCCTTTTTGAACTTATGAGGCGCTTATATCGATTTTCATTACATGCAGGATTTCCTTCTGCCACCCTGCTACTGAGATGTAAACAAAATCCCATCATCATAGTCACCATGATGGAGTTTTTAACACCCCCTAGAATCATCTTTCCAATTGGTTTGGCGTATGATGATGAATTCATCACCATCGTCATCCTTAAATTTGTCCTTTGTTTTCAGTGCGAGACAAACGACAAGATGTTGACGAGATAAAGACTAGATGATATGTACGATGACGATTCTTCATCATCGATCGTCATTGTCCAACATAAGAATGTATTCTACTTTCCAATGTGATTTTATCTTTACAATAAAAGTTACATCAGATCACTCTAATGACTCCAAATTAAAGCATGCAGATAATATCAAATTGTGCAGAATTATCACCTGATGGAACCCCGGCGTTAAGCTGCATATGGTCTGAAACACCGTGGGGCATCCTTCCATAGGAGACATAGGCAAGTGTTCAGACCACCTAAAAATAATCCAACAATTTTTTTAGGAAATTAAAATTGACATTTTTTTTAATCCAATTCACTAACTCTCATCTCTTCCAAAAAATCAAAACAAAATTATGAAAAACTCGAAGAAAAGTGAACTCTTCAATCCATCCGATTTATCCCATCAATAAAAGCCATGACCCATAACAAAGAATTCACCGCTGAACAAAGCCTACCATCATGCAAGCGTAATAACCTCTTATAATAACAAAAACATTAGATGAAAATTCATCGGAAGATACCAAAAAGCTGACCTGGTGAAAGAACCGGTAAGGAAGACCCGTCTTCCACCATAGGGCCAAAAAAACCGCGTTGGTATGAGCACACTGGCCAGAGCTCCACTGCCATTTTGACCTTCTAATTCTGTCTCCGAAGAAAACATCATCTCTTCAAAGATTTTCCCAGACAAGAAGAGCCCAAGAATTCCTCGGAATATTCACACTTTCAAAGACGTTTCCAATGCCCCCGATTTGAACAACCATTTCCTGCCTCGGAAATTTTCTTCTTCAGGAGAGTTCATGAATACCCAGAAGAAGGAAGAACACATCCCATTCCACAAAAGATAGACTTCTGAAAATCCCAAAACCTCATCAGAACTCCGTCCAACTTGATCAGAGGAAGCAAGATCTTCACTTCACTTTGGTAAAGATCCCCCAATTTGGGAAGAACCCATCTCGCCCAGATCACCAGCTCGCTCGTAGCTCAACCGGGTCGGGCTAAAAACCCCGGATTTGAAGGAAAAATCGAAAAAAAATCTCAACTTTTCCCTCAGGAACCGCTTCCGAAAAAGTGGGAACAATAATCGCTAGGAAGAACTCCGTTCCAAGAAGGAAAGAGCGATGCGAAACGGGAGAAAAAATAGCCCAAAGATAGAGATCGAAGACGATTGATGAAGGGGGGAAGACGGAGACAGCAACTTCATCCTGACCGTTCAAATCTAATCTGACAGACTCTAGTTTGGAAGACTTGTGGCTTTTTTTTAAATTCTTTTATTTAAACTATAGTATGTTAGATTGAATATAAGACTATGAGTTACAGTATTCATTTTTACTCATAAATACTTACATTATCATTTCTCATATTTTCACTCAGTGTGTGTGTTTTTTTTCCTTAGTACAATTCATGTAATGATTCAATTATATGCATGGGCAGAACTGAGTCAAATGAATTGATATCATGCTGAAGCATTTTCAGAAAAAAAAAATGTTGATATAATTGGCTCAATGCGCATGCATGTAATTGAAAATTTAAGATTGTAAATGATTACTTGATTTCTTAGAGCTTGATGTGTCTTACATCATCTTTAGATTATTTTCCAAGGTTCAGAAGGGTTTACCCGAAGAGTATCTATATTTCATAAGGTTTGAATAGTCTGTACGACTAAGCAAGAAAGCTGAGCTTTAAATATTGATGCTGCCAATAAAGCTTTATTACCTGATTTTGTATCATTCATTATTTAATATGAAATAAAATTTGTTTCTATTGGCTGTGGTACAAGCATTCGTTGGATATTTTAAAACTTTGTATATTGATAGGGGAATTTATGCTCAAGTTGGTATAAAATAATGTTAAGTTTATTAACAAATGTTAATATATCAATTTTCATTCTATCTCAAAAACATGAGCCATATGTATGTTCCATGTCTCATGTTGAAAGCTAATCAAAAGTTTCCACAATATTTTCCTTATTTTCCTTTTAAAAGTTTTTTAAAAAATTTTAAATTGTTTTAGCTTTTTATATTGTTGGATAGATATGTTTTTAAATATTAAGTTATTAAATGCAAAAGCCTCCGTAAACCACATCAGATAAAATATGAACTATGGTCGAGTTTTTTTTCTGACCAAAGAGATTGCATAGTGTGAAGTCTGTAATCCCCAAGGCCATATAAAAACCAAAAACAATTTCATGGTGGTGGAAGAAATCATATTTTTTCTTGAGCATTGATGCTTCCACATGGGAACAATGGTAATCTATTATATATGTGCACTTAGATAGTGATGATTATGACTTCAAATTTTACTTGACTTTTAATCTCAATTGCCGGCGTTTATTCATTACACTGAAATGAAGTTTCTCTATAGTTTGGTTCCTGACCCTTCATTAAGACTCGAATCCATGGTTGATGACCATGGGACAGGTGGGACCCACATAGAAAATGATGCATCAAGGCTAATTTCAGTAGAGTTGAGCAAGGTTGGATCTAGACCTCATGACTTATCTATAACATGTGAGGGGCCCTCAAAAACAAGCCTCCCTAATCATTGTCATTAACCAGATAACATGAAAAATATTCTGGGGGAAAATGATCTAAAATGATACATTACACTGTTTTAAAAAACTATTGCATTAAAGTAAGATAATTAGATTAATAAGTTCCTTTTCATATTCTACATTTGCTAATTTTTATAATTTTTTTGGACTCTTAAAATGCATTCCACAAATCCCTTGGAAAAATAAAGAACATAAAATCCCTTGGGATCCAGTAGGACATACATTTAAGAGGCTTAAAGCATGCCTCATAGCCCACCAATATTGGGTGTGCCATAGTGCATGAAATATTTGGTTATTCCACCTTACAATGCTCATCCAATGGCACATTAGTTGAGATCCACGATACATCATGCGACATACCCATAAGAAAATATGTTGCATCACCATGTGATTGGCTGCATAAAAACATAGATAATCACATTAGTCAACGGGGAGTCAGTGTGTAACAATTCTGATGCCACAAATTTGTGACAATAATGGTCCTGGGCAGGATCACTGATAATGAAGCCCTTGTTTGGCAATGAAGGCCACATAATTGTCTGCTGATTAAAATTAATAACTAAAATAATATAACTTAAATTTTATAAAAGGATGTATATGTGTGTGTGTTTATTTATGAATTGGTTGGCATTATTGCATAAATATATTCAGAGTTTATAAATATATTACAATAATCTAATTTGTTACAATAATCTAATCCCGGTAGAGAGTTAGATTTTATAAATATATTCAATAATATTTGTGGATTTCAATATTTGGGATTATTTTATTTTTAATAATTTTATTAATCAGATGTGAGGAGAACAGTTATTATAACCAATGCACGTGTTCATTTACTATTTACCTATTAAGTAATGGGCTAGAACTATTTAGGATATCTCAATTGGTTGATATTTACCTTATAAAATATATATTTTATTTTGAAATAAAATATATATATTTATAAGATTTTCATCCGTTTCTCCAACATACATATCGTAATACCAAGTATACTTTATTTGCTAATCTATCATTCTGCATTAATGCGTGAGATTCATATCCAAATAATTTAGGCAGAAAACAATGATTATCATGGAAGGAATGAAAGTTATATCCATACTTAAGTTTCGTAAGTATGTTGAATTATATTCTTTCACGGTAGTCATTCATATCAATTAAAAAATAAAACAATGCAATTGTAGATTTGTAGGCTTAGATGTGGTTTTCCTGATTCACATGATGCATATATATATATATGATTTTGTTCAAAAAAAATTATTTTTATATATATTTACACATTATTAGCCAAAGGAATCATAACATTACCATGACGATGTTCAATATTTTTAAGGCACTTTTGCCCGAAGTTGCACTTATATTTTATCCTCATTACACTCCTTGCCCCCAATCAGAATAGAAGCTAACTACTGAAAAATATCAACACTTGGATGGTTTAATTCATATTAATTTAATAATCAATACATGAGCTATCTTGCATTAAACCACTCAATAAATTTTCAATTTTCAGTCATTTTATGAAATGAATCGTCAAAGAAAAAGAAAAAGAAACAGATATTATGGGACAATGACACATACGCTTTGTACTTGAAACGTAAGTATATCCACAAGAATAAAATCAAAAAAGTGAAGGTAAATATGCATGAACCCAAATGGAAACAATGAATCTGAAAAGATAACCTTCAGATAAAAGTAAAATTTATGGTAGAGTTAAAAGGGTTTTTCAAATGTTATATGATTACTTGAATTATACATAAATTGATTATGATGGATTAATTCATAGCATCTCATAGAAAAAATATAAGTAAGATGCGCATAATCATGAAACAATATGATTTATTTTTAGTATATGTATATCGGACTGAGAGTTAAGTCAAGCAAACCAGAATCAATAAAATATCTTCTGAGAGGTGTATTTAAACTTCAAAACTGATAAGCCAAAAATTAGGGGTGAATTTGGCAATTTTATAATCACTTATTGTTGTTGCTTTTTAGCTTATAAAATAAAATTTATAAAACCTAACTTAAAATGTATAGCGATAAGTATGGGTAGTATCCAAGGGAAGCTAGTAAGGCAATCCAATTAGTGATCTATTTGAATAATTTAACCCTAATTAGAGTAAATTTCATCTTCAATAAAGATCAAATCGCCCTAATTAGGTTTAGAATTTAGAAAGGAGGGTAGAAGAGATGGGAAGAATAGAAGAATTAGGGACCTCTAAATTGACCTATTTGATCCAATAAAAATGAACAAAATAGTCAGATAGAGGGGTTAAAAAGAAAATTTAGTTTTGATTTGGGTTTAGGGGAACTGAGTATCCAAAGTAAATTACTACTACCTCATAAACTTAATCTAATGTTAACTGGAAGTCAAACATCTTGTTTTAATTTTTCTTAATGTGCAAGTGGAATAGCTAGATCAATTTAGTAATCTCTCCTCTCAATCCTAGTAAGGGCCTGTACATACCGCTCAAGCCAAGCAATTTAGAAATGCAGATCCAGATCAACAAGAAAAATCACAAATTTCACAAACACGTAATCCAAATTACACTAAAATTCAAATATAATGAAGTAAAAAATACTGAATTTAGTTGATACATGATGTAGCTCCCCTTTGTCTTGTAGTTGTGAAAGAGCCCCTTCCAGAATGACCTCCTCAACTCAAAATTGTGCTTTTATACTTAGGTTAAATGGTACAAATTATCATTTTACCTCCAATTGATAATTAATATTTATCCATCAATAGGGGCTTGATCTGAATGATCCAGCCATACAGATAGAAATAGGAGGTCGAGATGAGCAAATCATGAAAATTTGACCTCAATCCGACTTTAGTATCAAGTCATTAATAAATGAAAATTGACCAATCTGAGCCGTTGGATCAATTTTTATTTATTTAATTTTAAATTTTGAAACACCCGCACAATGTGTCGACTGCTGATTGGCTGGTGAGATCATAACTGCTTTGGCGGGTTCATTCTCAGCGCGCCATGTACCCCATCCTGGAAATAAGAGAATAAAACATTATATGTGGCGATTTACACTTACCCGTACATTTTTACTGCCTTCCCCCAGCCAAATGGCGCCACATCACCTCCCCTTCGTGATCTTTATATGTGCTGCACAGGTGGCGCACTTACTGCCTTCAACATAAGCATCAACAGATGGCTATAAGCTGTTGGATTCTCATCCAAATTTGGCCATGTGGCTTTGCAAAATCAACTTCTAGGAATTTTTCACAAAAATACCTGAAAATATTCACGAGCACAAACTGACGCCGCCCAGAAAATACTTATGCAAATGCCCCTCTGCTTTCTCTCTCCTTCATATTTCCTTAAAAAACCATAAAGCCCGATTAATTTGATAAAAACCCTGCGACTTTTTTAATTGAATATTTATGTGTGCAATGGGAGATAATGAGCTGTTTTAAAGGCATAATCCCAACAAAAATTCAAGAAAAACCCCTCCAGCTTTAGAAATTTCTTTGAAACTCCTATTTCCCTTATAAATATATCTTTTTCCTATTTAAATATTCATTTATTCCTCGAATAAATTCCGAGAAAATCCAATAAAATTATAGAAAACTCAATAATTCATTCCCACATTAATTAATATAAGAATTAGTTTTTAAACCTGCCTTTTACATTTAAATAGAATTGTCCCAAGCTTAAATAAATTCCATACAATTTATAAATTAACCAAAAATTAGGAAAATTTTGAAATTACTTGGAAAAATTAGTTAACGTATAAATATATGATAACAACCCTATTTAAAACTCTTTAAATGCATAAAATTGTGCTAATTACTTGAATGAAATACTGAATTTAGGTATTAAAAATAAATTAAAGTATGGTTTTGCCACAGCTACTTAAAATGCTCTTTCCAGGATTATTCACATTACTTTATCAATGTTTTTTTCCTTTCTAAATTTGAATGTAGCCCTAGTATTAAAAGAATATTATAACAATTAAATACAGATATTGATCTGGAAACCTCTCATTTTTTATGAAACTCTCCCAAATGGAAAATTATATTCAAGTAGAATACAACTGTGAAGGATTGTAGATCTGATTAAATTTTCATCCAATATCTTGGACTTCTCTATTGAGAAGCAGCCAATAAAAAATCTAAACCATTGGATCAAGTCGTATTTCATCCTAATTTGTTATTGTAAATGATTTTATTACATATATGAAAGAGCTTGGGATTAGTTTTTCAGTACATATAAATTTAAAAAATGTGTTTCTCTTTAATTCAGAACTATAAACTAAAACTTATGATTTATCTATTGTGTATGATGAATGTAGTATCAACTCTTGAGTAAATGATTTTGATGATATTCTTTGGAGGATGAGACAGAATTCCAACAGTACCAGTTTAAAATAATCTTAGGAAAACCCAAGAGAAGTAAAATATGTTATTATAAGTACGAAATATATAAAACTAATATGTTTAAATAATTATATCTAAACAACAATTTCAGTGAATAATCTTAAAAGAGAAGCTTGGAAATAATTTTTTACACATTTTTGGATTGGTATCTAATAATCTCTTGGTATTACTTTCTGAGATACTCATCAAGTAAATGTGATATTCATATTCTTGTACTCACAGGATAAAGTTGTATACAGTTGAAAAAGGTAAATACTTAAGCCAGATCATATGATTGCCTCAATTATTTTACCACCTTGAATGTAATGGAGATAAGAATAAAATGATAAAGTGTGAATATGTGTCATGAAAGCTTGTGATTGGCTAGAGAAGAGGAAGATGTAACTTTTATAAATCTCATTGTCCCAATGATACCTCTTGAATGCAATGTGGATTACTTTTATTGTATCAAATGACACGGTTAAAATGTTAACATCCAGAGACTTCAGGTTAAATGTTTTCATATTTATTCCTTTTCTTTACTTTGCACATCTCAAAATGAGAAGTTATGCTACATCATTGCATGCATGTTTTTTTAAAATAATCATATATTAAAAATATTAAATATATATGGATATTAATTAAATAAAGAATATAAATATAATTAAAAATTTTAAATGAACTTCACATTCCTGCTGGATGACTCTTTTTATGTTTTTATCATTCTGAACACTAAACAAATACAGAAGATGTAAATAAACCTCGTCATTAATATTTATAAGGCTATTTTTCTGGTCAACTAAATTAAGATATTGTTGGAAATTTTTTCAATGAAAATTGGGAATTAAAATTTTGGGGTTAAATTTGTGTACACTGCTCAAAAGTTTTGTCCACTCAAAGTTCTTTCACTAAATTAACTTGATTGTATCAAAGTCATGAAAACTTTCATTGATCTAATCTCAAGTCAAATAGTATCATCCCAAGATGCACTGTAAGCATTTTCTCATGATATTAATATGTTGAAAAAGGTCTAAATACATTGATAAGGTTGTCCAGCCCATGTTACTAAGGTATTCAAGCTTAACTTTTTCCACACATTCAAAAGCATCATTCATAGTTCCTAAATGAATTCCATAATTTATAATTATTTAATGACATTCAATCGAGATCTGGAATCAACATTTTCACCTTTATATTGAAGACGTCGAATAGTCTAACTTTCAGCCCCTTGGTTTTTCTACAAGGTAAATATAATACGGTAAAATCTCTATACTGACATAAGTCACTGGATGGTGGGATATATTTGTATTATGTTAACATTTTATTTTAATTTACTCATTAAACTATTCCCATAGTGAAGGATTAAACTCTAGAAATATTTTAAAAATCATACATCAGCATTATATAATTTAAAATATTTATGCATTAAATACGTATTATAATATAAAATTTATGTATAAATGATTCATTTGACAGTATATCTTAGTTTTAAGAATGGATTAAAGTTAATAGTATTATAAAGTTATGTCAATAAAAAATATGAGAAAACTGTCTAAAGCTTATCTTGTAATATTGATCTTATTTTTGGTTTATAATACCTAATAAACACCTAAGAAAGGTCAATTAATTCACAACATCATAAGCAAAGGGTTGTACAGATTGCAAAAATTTAGTGGGAGCATAATTTAATGAATATAACATCAGCCAGAACATGCCAGGTCTTCAGAGATCATGTCTCATTCATGGAAAAATTCATCAAGTTACTGCCGTATATCATTTAAAAGAATATCATTTAACAAGCCCAAACATTTACAATTAGTCAAATAATCTGAAGATGGTTTCTAGGTCCAAGCAGTGTGCCCATGTCCTTGAGAATGACGTTCATATTGAGCGGCCATTGTCGTCACTAAAGGGATCTGATAAATTATCATAAATGAAAGTATCCTAATAATATAGTTCATTTTTAGGTGTTTCCATAGATTATCTATGAGTTTCTCATGCTAAGTGAACATGTATGAACAATTTCACGAGACAACAAACGATAAAGTCATTTGACAAGCAAAGCATGACTTGGAAGTTTATGATGTAAAATAGTCTATTAAATAATCATATAATCAAGGGTTATTTGGTACAAGATAACTAATTAAACATGCTTGAATTACTGGAATGTTTCACATGCTTGGTCAATTTGTCCTCTGTTTATGTGAGTGAAACATCACCATTCAACTCCATACAATTAATTGTAAATATTTAACAAGAAAAATGTTGAAGTTCGTCTAACCAAGAGATAAAAAACCAGTTATAACATTAATCTTGTGAGTTGTATATGTTTATTTGAATTAAATTTATCAAATATGGATACATTTAAGCTTAGAATGATATTTTTATTTTTCTGCATCATTGTGGCTATGATTGATCTAATTGCAGAGAAGTCAAAGACATATTTTTTCCACTGATGGCACATGTGTCAGATCAGCAGTTACTGCATAAAAATACGTCAGAATATTTGGTGAATCCTATGATTCTACAGACACACTAGTGTTGTGACAGGTGGATTGATGTGGAGAGAGACAAAATGAAAAAAACACATAGTGATCAAACTTCAGAACACAACATGTAATGATCTAGGAGTTATGATCTAAAAATTTGAGGTCATCTTCCTCTCATCTCCTTTATTCATCCACATAAATAGAACTTATGAATACAACATGTATTCATGTAAAAACATCTCAAACTTGACCCCGCATTCTCAGGCTTATTAAAATAAGGTGAGTTTGAGATCCATTGAGTTCCTTGGTACAAATAGTTGAATGAAGTTGTAAGGTTGGAGATAAGTGGATGGGTTCTCCTGTAGCCACTAATCACTTTGATCCTAAAACATAAGGATGTACATTGATTTTCTCGTACTTACATTGTCATCTTCTTCTCAGCGTCCATCCATCTACATCCATCCATCCATATCCATTTCACCCATCATTATTTCTCATCATTAAATGTGATCCATTATTCCATACATAAACATTTTTATACATTAATTATTACAAATATATTTCCATAATTATCAGCCTTCCCATCCTTTCATATTTCTGTAATTTAATATTAATCTATCTCAACTCTATCTATAGTTCCCCTGTCTTTTCACAAGTTATATTTATTATTAATCATCTTCTCATCACCATTTCTCTCTAGCTTTTATCCTATAAAGTATCACTTCTCATCCCTAATCACCATTCTCTATCGAGAGGAGCCTTTATCATCACTACATAATTATGTTTTTACAGAGCCAGTTTTTCCTGTAACATATATTGAGTATCTAAATTATAAAGTAAAAATTAAAACACACAAAATATGAGTTTATCAATAGCTAATTAACATGATCATATTTTTTAGGGGAATCTTGAGAAAGAAATACCCATGAATCTGGACTGATGGGTAAAATACCCGAGTCTCCTTTTAAAAAAAAGCTAGATCATTCTAGGAGCATATTGGGGCTGACACGTTCTCATGAATCTCACCCTACACCCATCCAATAAAAATGGGGTTATTCAAACTTTATTACTTTCACCAATGGATTCTTTATATTTTTATGGGTGCAGTTATGTGCTAAAAATCCAAAGTCTTCAAGAAATTCAAAGAGTTAAAAAATTATACCTAAAAGATATAAAGTTTTTATCAGTTAAAGGGAGAAAACTAAGAACTGAATTCACGACATCGGTGAAGGAAAAAGGTTCTCCTAATTCAGTTGACCCCTCCATAAACATTAAATGGATGGTAGCTTATACATGATTAACCACTAAGTGCTCGACGTGATGTGATCCATTATGAGATTTTCTAGATAGCTCCATATTGAACATATTATTTAGAAAATTGATATTTCAAAGTCCATATTAGACGTGGAAATAAACAAAGACCAACTCTAATCACGTTAAAGTGTGGACTTCTAGCCTATGGGAAGAGGCATGGCCCAAATAAGTTTTTTGTGTAGAAATGAGAAGAGTAGGTTTGATGTATGTCTGAAGGCAAATTTTGGATATTAATTCTACCACCCAAAAGAAAAAAGGTTTTTGTTAACAGTATGGTTGTATTATTGGAGGACTACCATCTTGTATAACAAGATAGTGAGATTGAACTAGGTCTTGAAATAAATTTCAGATCTGGATACCAATGCAATCTCCCCAGATGATGTGTTCATCATAAACCTGTTCAAATAAAAACAAAATAATTTCATAAATATCAAAGTAACTAGGCACGTTGATTGATATGTGATGCTTGTAAATTGAATTAATATAAAGTCACTCAAGGGTGGATACCATCTGACATAAAAAAGGTTATTACAGATTCAAAATCCAAAATTGACAAGAATTAATGAACTCTAGAATGCATTACATGCACACAAATCAAGTATGGAACTTAATAGATCCTCACAAGGGTATCTTTCCCATCAGGTGTATGTGAAGCTTTAAACAAAGATAAATAAATATGGAAAGTTAAAACTTTCAAGGTTATGTTTGTAACGAGGGTTGTCTTCAAAGACAATTAGTTGTTTGTGAAACTACCATCTCACCTTTTGCTATGATCAAGTCAATCAAAATTATTTTCATCATAGCAACATGACATAATTATAAAATCAAGATGATGGATGCTAAGACTACCTTCCTTGATGGAAACCTTTAGGGAGAGGTGTATGTGAAACAAAATAAAGTTTATACCTCCAAATGATTTCTCGACAAGGTAATAGATTTTTAAATATAGATTATTGATTAAATCAATCTTCAAAAAGTTAGAATATGAATTTTGATAGAATGACAAAATCTTAAGACTTCATTAAGAATGAAGATGAGTTATGTATTTACACAAATACCAGTGTGTAGATGGAATCCTTTATATGATGGTTGGGTTTTTTCCTCGATAAATGCAGGGATACCAAAAAAAAAAAATTTGAATATTCTGAAAGAAGAAACATACATAGCAGGATTATGGAAAATATTTTTATGGATCAAGGAGGTGGCTAGGATCATAATACTCCAGGTAAATAGACATCATAATCAAAATATTTGGGTCTTATTACTCCATGGGAGGTCTTGAACTGATGAGAACAGAGTGGGTATAGTAAGGATTTTTCTCTTAATAATTATAAATATAAACGTGGTTTAGTCTTTGTTAAACTTTTTGATGCAACCTTCTACTCACAGCTTGATGTGTATAGTTGAGTACATTTCTACAGCTGATCCTCCCAAGTAATTTTTATGGTCTATAAATTTCATCACCAACCTTGACATAGTTCCTTTGATCTTATAAAATATTTCAATTTTGTGTTACATCAATGATGTCTTCTCACAAGCAAAATATCCATGGCTTCATCAGAAGTCAAAAAAATTCTGCCGAGAATGGTCAATCCATACAAACCAAACATATATAATAAAAAATATGTCCATTTTCATAAGACTAATTGAATACAAATAAGTCAAGAAGCATTAGTCACAAAACAACGAATAATATTCATGCGTTCATAACTGTTGGGAAAATATTTCAATTTGATGTTGTTAAGTGGCATATTCTATTTATAATATTTATAATTAAGATTTCACAGTAAAATTAAAGATTAAATAAAATATTTATTTTATATGAAAGCTCATTTCTAGTTAAATAGTGTTAATTGCATAATATTAGAATAACTTCAAGGCAAAAATCATATAAACTCATAGAAAATGACATGAGTTGTCGTGCAATACCATTCAAATATCATATTTATCAAATTAACGTATAAAGGGCTCAATTTAATATTTATTCAATTCAACCCAAAAAATAAAGTATTTTCAATATAAACTCAAGTTCACTTTGTTGATATATATTGGATAATCAATAAAATTCTAGAAGGAATTAGGTATTTTCAAAAATCACTTATATAATATACGTATTTTTTCTTATTTCTAAGCATGAAATGTATGATTTTTTGTTTTCTATACAGCATTGGGGATAGTTTTTTAATCATGCCTATCTTAACCCAGAATGCTGCCATTACCTCCCAAATATACTATTATTGGCCGCGTGCCAAAGTCACACAAATAAGAGACACACAAGAAACAACTTGTAAACAGCCACTGGACTTCTATTAACCTTGCCACCTAAGCTTTCTGTGACAACAATGAGTTGCCACCTAAGCTTTCACATGAAAGCTCTAAAATTCTGTGAAACATATTAAGAAATGTAAAGGTAAAATTATAGATTTCAAACATACTAAGCAATGTAGAGATAAAAATATAGATCTCTATCTGTCTCTATCTCTATATCTATATCTATCTCTATTTCTATCTCTCTCTATCTCTATCTCTATCTCTATCTCTATCTCATCTATATTTCTGTATCTATCTTTACCTCACTCTTTCCTCTCTCTCTCCTCTATCTCTATATCTATCTTTACCTCACTCTTTCCTCTCTTTCCTCTATCTCTATCTCTATATCTATCTTTACCTCACTCTCTCCTCTCTCTCTATATCTATATCTATCTTTACCTCACTCTCTCTCCTCTCTCTCCTCTCTATCTCTATATCTATCTTTAACTCACTCTCTCATCTCTCTCCTCTCTCTATCTCTATCATTATACCTATCTATACCTCACTCTCTCTCATCTCTCTCCTCCTATCTCTATCTCTATCATTATACCTATTTTTACTTCACTCTCTCTCCTCTCTCTCCTCTCTCTATCTCTATAACTACCTTTACCTCACTCTCTCTCCTCTCTCTCTCCTCTCTCTATCTCTATAACTATCTTTACCTCACTCTCTCTCTCCCATCTCTCTTTCCTCTCTCTATCTCTATCTCTATACCTATCTTTACCTTATTCTCTCTCATCTCTCTCTATCCTCTCTCTATCTCTATCTCTATACCTATCTTTACCTCACTATCTCTCCTCCTATCTCTATCTCTTTCTCTATACCTATCTTTATCTCACTCTCTCTCATTTCTCTCCTCTCTCTATCTCTATTTCTATACCTATCTTTACCTCACTCTCTCTCATCTCTCTCCTCTCTCTATCTCTATCTCTACATCTATCTCTATCTTTACCTCACTCTTGCTCTTCTCTCTCTCCTCTCTCTATCTCTATATCTATCTTTGTCTTTACCTCACTCTCGCTCTTCTCTCTCTCTCGCTCCTCTCTCTATCTCTAATTGTTATCTCTATTTCTATCTATATCTATACCTCCATTTCTAGTTCTCTTTTCCTTCCCACTCTCTCCCCCTCTTCTCTATATCTTTATCTCTCCCTACCTTTCTCCCTCTCTCTTTTTCTTGCCCTTCTCTCCCCCTCTCTCTATTTTTATCTCTCTCCCTCTCCCTCTACCCCTCTCTATCTTTATCTCCCCTCTCTCTTCCCTCTCTCTCTTTTCCTTGCCCCTTTCTCCCCGTCTCCTCTCTATCTTTATCTATCTCTCTCTCCCTCTCCCCCCCCCCTTCTCTTTTCATTGCCCCTCTCTCCCCCTCCTCTCTCTATCTTTATCTATCTCTCTTTCCCTCTCCTCCCCTCTCTCTATCTTTATCTATCTCTCTTTCCCTCTCCTCCCCTCTCTCTATCTTTATCTATCTCTCTTTCCCTCTCCTCCCCTCTCTCTATCTTTATCTATCTCTCTCTTCCACTCTCCCTCTCCATCTTTATTTCTCTCCCCCCTCCCTCTCCCCCCTCTATCTCTCTATCTTTATCTCTCTTCCCCTCTCCCTCTCCTCCCCTCTCTCTATCTTTATCTATCTCTCCCTCTCCCCCCCTCTCTCTATATTTATCTCTCTCCCACTCTCCCTCTCCATCTTTATTTCTCTCCCCACTCCCTCTCCCCTCTCCCTCTCTCTATCTTTATCTCTCTTCCCCTCCCCCTCTCCCCCCCTCTCTCTATCTTTATCTCTCTCCCACCCTGTCTCTCTATATTTTAATTATCTGCCACCCCTTCTCCCCCCCTCTCTATCTTTGTCTATCTCTCTCTATCTCTCCCCCCTCTCCCTATCTTTATCTCTCTCTCCCTCTCCATCTCCCTCTCTATCTTTATCTATCTCTCTCCTTCTCCCCCTCTCTCTATCTTTATCTCTCTCGCCCTCTCCATATCCCTCTCTATCTTTATCTCTCTCGCCCTCTCCATATCCCTCTCTATCTTTATCTCTCTCTCCCTCTCCATATCCCTCTCTATCTTTATCTCTCTCTCCCTCTCCCTCTCTCTATCTTTATCGCTCTCTGTCCCCCTCTCCCCCTCTCTATCTTTCTCTCTCCCTCTCCCCCTCTTTATATTTATCTCTCTCTCCCTCTCCCTCTCCCCCTCTATCTTTATCGTTCTCTCTGTTCCACTCCCCCTCTACCTATCTTTATCTCTCTCTCCCTATCCCTCTTCCCCCTCTATCTTTTCCTTCCTCCTCTTCTATCTTCATATCTCTCTCCCTCTCCCTCTCTCTCTCTCTCGCTCTATCTCTATTTATCTCTCTGTCCCTCTCCCCCCCTCTCTATCTTTCTCTTATCCCTCTCCCACTCCCTCTATCTTTATCTCTTATTTCTCTCCCTCTCCCCCTCTCTCTCTATCGTTATATATATATATATATATATATATATATATCTCCCTCTCCCCCTCTCTCTATCTTTATCTCTCTCTCCCTCTCCCCCCTCTCTATCTTTATCTCTCTCTCTTTCTCTCTCCCCCTCTCTCTATCTTTATCTCTATCTCCCTCTCCCCCTCTCTATCTTTATCTCTATCTCCCTCTCCCCTCTCTATCTTTATCTCTATCTCCCTCTCCCCTCTCTATCTTTATCTCCTCTCTTTTCCTCCCCTCTCTCTCTATCTTTATGTTTCTCTCTGTTCCTCTCCCCTATCCCTATCTTTATCTCTATCTCCCTCCCCCTCTCTATCTTTATCTCTCTCTCTTTCCTCCCCTCTCTCTATCTTTATGTTTCTCTCTGTTCCTCTCCCCCTATCCCTATCTTTATGTTTCTCTCCCTCTCCCTGTCCCGCCTCTCTTTTTTCCTTCCTCCTCTCTCCTCCTCCTTTCTTTATCTTTTTTTCTCTCTCCTTCTCCCTCTCCTCCCCCCCCTCTATCTCTATCTATCTCTATGTCCCTCTCACCCTCTCTCTATTTTTATCTATTGTCTCTCTCCCTATCCCCTTCTCTCTATCTTTATCTCTCTGCCCTCTCACCCTCTCTTTATATGTATCTCTCTCTCTCTTTCCCTCTCCCCCTCTCCCTACTTTATCTCTCTCTCCCTCTCCCACCTCTCTCTTTTCCTTCCTCCTCTCTCCTCCGCCTCTCTTTATTTTTATATCTCTCTCCCTCTCCCTCTCCCCCTCCCCCCACTCTATTTCTGTCTATCTCTCTGTCTTTATCTCTTATCCCTCTCCCTCTCCCCCTCTCTCTATCTTTATCTCTTATCTCTCTCCCTATCCCCCTCTCTCTATCAATATCTCTCTCTCTCCCTCATATATCTATCTCTATCTCGCTCCTGTTCATATATCTCTCTATCCTTCTCCATCTCCATGTCCCTATCTATCTTTCTCTTTGCCTCCTCCCTCCATCTCTATTTATCTCTCTCTCTCCTCCTCTCTATTCTCTGTATCTATATATATCTCTCTCGCTCCTATCCCTCCTTTTATCTCTCTATTCCTCTCCCTCCCTCTCTGCCTCCTCCCTCCATCTCTATCTTTATCTCTCCCCCTCTCTATCTATCTCTATATTTATATATTTCTCCCTCTTCCTCTCTCTCTCTCTCCCTATGTAATGACACACGTTGTGAATAGGTTAATGCGATGCAATTTACATATTTATTCACAATAATTTGGTTATATATACATGTTATGAAGCCTAAAATGATTAAATCCATTTTTGAGAATGACGTTCTGAATTTTATGCATTTCTACGCTTTTGTAGGGATTTTTCTGAAACATATCATGAAAGAAAATATTTTTTTGACTCGCAATATGATATTTCCTGAGTTGTTTGACATCACACACATAAAGATATGATTTTTACAAGTACAAACATTTATTTATTTATATTTTTTGGGTTTATATTCAATTTTATGTGAATTTTGATATTTTTTTGGCTTTTGTGAATTTTAATGCGACATGAAAGCCGAGGCTCAAAATTTTAAAAACAATGATTTTAAAATACTTTGACAAGTCCAAAATAATGGTGTGTCATAAGACACCTAGCGTCATGCGTACAAGGGGCACATATGTGTTTATCTTTTATTGGGTTTTGAAGGAAGTGAGCTGACGTGGTGTATGTTGACGCGCTGCCACGTCAGACACCAAAGACTTTATTGATATACATTATAATAATTAACATTTAATCCTTTCTTTATGACTCAGCATGTGTCACGCGGCGCAATGAGATCCAGTAATCACAAATGATGACGATGCATCTGGACCAATGATTGCATTAATTACAATGAAAAGACAAAACTCTGACATAATGATATGACGACAAAAACAATGATGAGGAGAGAGAAATATTCATATTAAATGTAAATTTAGCCTTGATGTTTGACAATACAGAATTCTGATTCAGCTGACATTTTAAAGGCAGCTTCATCTTTATGTCCTGTATCCATCCATATGATTGGATGTATAAATTGTGCTCCTGAACTTTGTAAAAAATATCGTTTAACTCACTTCTTCCTAGAGAGGTAGATTAAAAGAAAGTGAGGTTTTGAAGGTTCATAAAGAGTACTTTTGGTGTCTTGAGTGCTTGGAGAGGATAAAAAAAGAATTGGGGAGGGTGATCTAAGTCAAGAAGACACCTTGATCTTGGTGGAACGTAGGGATTTAACGTTAGTATCTTGCCTTACATGGGTCATTCTTCAACACATTTCATTTAGGTAGACCATCCATTATCCATCCTTCCTTATCCTCATCTGCCATCCACCTCGCGTGTCACCTATGCCGCTACGGTCCCATCACATGTCCTCTTCTCCATTTGTCCACAAAAACCTAACCTACAATCTTGATCTCACTAATCACTCAACTCCTACTTTTACCACCTTCATCACCATGTTCCATCATGCCGTTTCCACCCTTTTTACCTTCAAACCCTCCTATATTTTATTAAACCTAAGTTATTTAACCCTAAATCAGATACTTCTTATCATTGGTTCTCATCTAGCCTCATTGTCACCTTTTCACATCTATTGTCATCATAATGCTATTCTCGTCACATCAAATTCACCCTATAGAGAGAACTATTTCCCTAGGATACATTTCCCACAAAGACTACCCTTGCTCATCACTAAGTAGTCAAATTATTTTATGAGACAAGGTGATAATCACAAATAGCATGCTATTTTTTATAGTAATTTCATGCACTTAATGTGTTTATTCTCCTTGAAATTATTATAAATGCATGTTATTAATGGTTAAAATGTATTTCCAATTTTAAAATGATCATTTATTGCACTTTTATAATGAAATTGCTATTTTTTATTTATTTCATTGTATTATAACATCATTTTCTGACATCAATTTCATGAATAAAATAATTTCACAATTCAGAAAATATTTATTTACATTTTAAAAAGTATTTTAAGGGGTTTATTATATTTTTGATATGACATTGTGATTTTTCTGAACTTGGTAGTATTTTTATGGAATTTTCTGAAGTTAAATGCATACATAAAATAATTTCATAATTAAAAAAATATAAATTTGAATATTTTAATATTTTTTTAAAGATTAATTGTCGTTTTATGCTCCTAGACATTCCTGCCATGCTAGAAATCTGTCATAAAATTCAGATGAGAGAGAAAATCAGATGGCTTAGATTGCTCCAAATTGAAACAATGATATCCAAGGATCTAGAAGGATTTTTGGGCTTAAAGTTTGAGGGTAGTTACACATTTCCCTCCTATATCCTTCTACTATCTTCAATCTATAAATAGAATACCCCAATGTTTTAAAAACGATACCCTTGGATTGTGTTCCTAATTACCCTTGGAGTGTTTTGCTCATTCAAAATCTCGCTTGGGTCCATTCTTGGTCTCCAAGAGTGAATGATTGAGGAAGTGACGTTGAGATGAAGACACTTGTAGAAAAAATACCACTAGGCCCGTTGGGCACATGACCAGGAGGTGATTGTGATTTTCGTCTTTTTCTAACTCATATATTTGTCTTTTTCCCTAGGTTATTTATAATATCAAATTAGATCCATAAAACTATGTTTTATAATTCTTTTATCATATTTTAATTTTTGCACTTGGATTATTCGCCATTTAAGAATAACATGAAAATTATGATTTATTTTCTTAAGCTATATTTTTATATAAGCTAATGATTTTTGAGACTATACCCACTTGATTCCTTTGAATCAAGTGGATTTCTAACATCATCTCGAAGTTTTATTGGAAAAATAGGACTTAGGTAAATGCAGTGCTGAATCTGGGATATAAATGGGAGGAAAGGAGGAACCTAAGCCATCTCATACATAGTAAGAAGAGGTCTAATACGCAAGAAGCCCACCCCTAGAAGCATGTTCAAACCTCCTTAAGAACTGATCAACTAAAGGCAATACTTGTGGAAATAACTTACGATTTCAAATTTAAAGGCCGGATTTCAAATCTGGCAAGGAGAGGCATGGATACAAGCTGGAAATAAAATAATACTAGCCCTTCAAACCCTTCGAATTAAATACAATGGCTGGGAAAAAGTTAGGGAACTTCTATTTAACCTCTTCTTCCCTCTCTTTGTATCTCATCTTGCATTTTTGCTCCCAACTTGTTGTTGGAGGCCTAGTGCATTATATTTCTTTGATCCATTATTGTTCAACAAGATCGTGGGAGAGAGAGTTCAACGGTGATCAAGATTTTTAGAGAAAGAACACCACTTGGCCTTTAGGGAAAGTGATAACAAGATTAGTGTGTTATCCATATTGTTTTAATTGAGTTCTCTCACATTTTTTCCTAGTTAATCATTATAACAGGTATCCAAAACTTCAAGCTTTCTAGAAATCAAACAACACTAAAAAATCCTCCTGTACCAAAAGTTATTGTATTTTTAGTACACAACTTGTTTCTGGCCCCCAATAGAGCGCTGCCAACTGCAAATTGCGTTGTGGGAAGGGTGACCAAAGGTTCTCTTTAAACATAAACTTATTTATTGCCTTAAAAATTCCCAAAAAATTTAAAAAACATATTAAATAATCAGTACTTATCTAAAATAAAATAAACATTTATTTCATTTATTTAAAATAGTTTTGACTAGTTTTCACTATTTTTCTCTCCAGAAAATATTTTTTTAAAATAAAAAAAATATAAATCACCTAAAATAATTATTTTAAAATATATTTAAATTTAAATTTAATCTATCATTACCAGCTTCTTGTGGATTCGACTTTTAATTATCCAATTCTAAGAAGGAAATTTTATAAATATTGTTGTGCAAATCAAAACATTAAAATTGGCTTATTTAACCCAAATTTTGGTTTATCAGTCATCGTCACCGGTATCCTATGTTTCCAATCTCATGCACACCACCTTCAACTCTGCTGCTCGTCGTACCAATGATGGTATAATCGTTGTCATTTGCCCCCGCTCCACCGCTTGTTGGCACTATTGACATCATCTCTATTGCAATCAGCACAATATCTCTTTGATCCTCTTCAATCCACTCATGTCCATCTTCTTCTACCATAGCCCAGCTTTCCCGAAGTGACAACAAAGGTAGTTTAAATTGGAACAAATTAGGAATTTTCTACTATAAAAAGGATATTAAAATTCTCAAAATTATTATATCAAATACAAATAGTTAGGTTAAGTAATAATGATATTTTCTGACCTTCTTATAATTATATTAAATTAATTTCCCCTAAAATTATTTATTTAAATTAAATTAAAATTTTGAAATAAATATAAAAACCAAAAAATAAAAATCAAAGATAAAATTTGCTTAGTCAATACTTGCTCCCTATGAATTCGACCCTTACCCGCTCTATGCTCGTGAATAAAATATTTTTGTATAAACCAGAAGCCTTAAATACATATTTAGCCCTATTTTCTGGTTCATCAACTTGTGCATTGAGTTGATGAACCAGAATAAGTGTCATTTAGTTAATGAATTATTATTTGATATTATATGTATGTAACTTTTTTAGTGCAAGACTGGGCAGAAAAGTCTTTAACAAATTCACTTAATTTTATGCCAGCTTTAAGATAGAAAAAATACTTTTTAATCTAATGAGTTAAACAAAATCAAGTCCTCTTTTTTAAAGTCATTAAATTTAAACATAAATCATTCAAGTGTAAAGGCAAAAATATGAAATTCGTAAAAGGGGATTGAAGACAAACAAGCCATTTTCTGTGTAAAAAATGAATTTTATACCCACGAATTTGCAGGTGTTTTAATAAAGAAAATAAATCTACTTTTCCTTTAAGAAGGGAAAATTCAATGAATTTTATAGCCATTTTTTGCAAGTTTAAATATAGTAAAAGAGCTTTTTTCTCTAATGGGTGTTAATAAAATCAAGGTATTTTATTTGTCAAATGATGAATTTTATAACATCAATTGTTTTAGTGTAAAGATAGAAAAAATAAGATCGTTCTGCAAGGAGGGGTTGTGAAGACAATCAAGACTTCTTCTGTATAAAAATGAATTTTATGGGTACAGAAAACAAAACTTTTTATCCAAGGAGGTGGAAGTAGATATAGTCATTCTCTTCATAAATGTTGTGTTTTACACCCATAAATTTTGTAAGGGGAACTACAGAAAACATTCATTTTATTTAACAAAAAATGAATATTTTTTTGTCAAAATCTTCAACGGTAAAAGATAGATAAAACACTTCTTCTCCAGACCTGGTCAATACAACCATGTCATTTGCTGCATCTTTGAAAAACTTTAGACCAATAAAATTTGAAAATGTAGAAAAAAAATTCCTCCATCTTCCAACTGGGTTCAAGGAGTAAGATATGCACGAGAAACTTTCCATAAACAGTCTTAAAATATGCTTTTTCTTCAAGGAGAGTGAAGTCAATAAAGTTATTTATGTAAAAATTAATGTAGTTAACACCAATAATTTTTTCAAGTGTAAGGATAGAGAATATGTGTTTTATGCATTAAAAATGAAAAGTTTAAAGATAAAAACTTCTTCTCCCGACATGGTCAAGACAATCAATGTGATTCTTAATAAATGAAAAAATTTACACTGACGTATTTTTAAAATGTAAAGGTATTAAACATATAAAAATGTCATCACCTTCCAACTGGGTTCATGCAGTAGATATGCCCAAGAAAATGATATTAAACATTATAATAAGAATGTCTTTTCTCCAAGGACAGGGAAGACAATCATGTCATTCTCTTGTAAAAAAAATGCAGTTTACACCTATAAATTTGGCAGGTGTAAAGATAGAAAATATGCAAATGTAAAGATATTGATGAAAAGCTGATCTTAAAAAATCTTAAAAATATGCTTTTTCTTTCAGGAGAGTGAAGTCAACGATTAATTTTATGTTTTAAAACTTTATTTTAAACCCATAAATGTTGCAAGTGGAAATGTAGAAAACATAAATGTTGCAAGTTGGAAATGAATAATAAATTGTTATACAATTCAGGTGTGAAGGTACAAAAAAACATACCTCCTCCAGGCAGGGTCAAGACAATCAAGTCATTTTCTTTATAAATGACAAAACTTTATGCCAATACATTTTGCAAATGTAAAGATAGAAAACGGATCAAGACAATCAAGTCCTTTTCTTCATAATTGATAATTTTTTTGCAAATGTGAACATATTAAGAATATAAGAATTTCTCCACCTTCGAACTGGATTATATTAGTAAGCAAGATATGCATGAGAAACTGGTCTAAAACAGACTAAGAATATACTTTTTCTTAAGTGAGTGTGAGGTCAACAAAGTCATTTCTGTATAAAAAATATAATTTGCACCCATAAATTGTGCAACTGTAAAGTTAGATAGAAACTTTTTCTCCACCTTCCAACTGGGTTCTTGTAATAATTAAGATATGCATGAGAAACAAGTCTAAAACAGACTTAAAAAATGTATTTTTTTCTCTTGTGAGAATGAGCTCAACAAAGTCATTTCTGGATAAAAAATGAAGTTTACACCCATTTATTTATTCAAGAGTAAAGATAGAAAATAATTTTTTTAAAAAGAATTCAAGTCCAAAGGTAAGAAAAAAAAACACTTCTTCTCCACACAGGATCAAGACAATAAAGTCCATTTCTTCATAAATGAGACCAATAAATTTTACTAATATGAACATAGAAAAAATATAAAAATTTTCTCTACCTTCCTCCAACTGGGTTCTAGCAATAATTAAGATATGAATGAGAAACAGGTCGAAAACAGACTTAAAATATGTACTTTTTCTCCTGGGAGAATGAGGTCAACAAAGTCATTTCTGTATAAAAAATATACTTTCCACCCCTAAATTCTGCAAGAGTAAAGATAAAAAACAAATATTTTTTAAAAAAGAATTAAATTCCAAAGGTAAAAAAAGAACACTTGTTCTCTAGACAGGATCAAGACAATAAAGTCCTTTTCTTCATAAATAACGCCAATAAACTTTGCAAATGTGAACATAAAAAAATATAAATTTCTCTACCTTCCTCCAACTGGGTTCTAGCAATAATTAAGATAAGCACGAGAAACAGGTCTAAAACAGCCTTAAAAAATGTAATTTTTCTCCTGGGAGAATGAGTTTCTCAACAAAATCATTTCTGCACAAAAAATGTAGTTTCCACCGATAAATTCTGCAGGAGTAAAGATTTTTAAAAAAAGAATTAATGTCGAAAGATAAGAAAAAATAACACTTCTTCTCCAGACAGGATCAAGTGCTTTTCTTCATAAATGACAACAGTAAACTTTGCAAGTATGAACATAGAAAAAATATAAAAAAAATTCTCCACCTTCCTCCAACTGGATTCTAGCAATAATTAAGATAAGCACAAGAAACAGGTCTAAAACTGCCTTAAAAAATGTACTTTTTCTCCTGGGAGAATGAGGTCAACAAAGTCATTTCTTTATAAAAAAAAATGTAGTTCCCACCCATAAATTCTGCAAGAGTAGAGATAGAAAAATAAATAAATAATTTTAAAAAGAATTTAATTCCAAAGATAAGAAAAAAAGAACACTTCTCCAGACAGGATCAAGACAATAAAGTCCCTTTCTTTATAAATGACACCAACAAATTTTGCAAGTATGAACATAGAAAAAATATAAAAAATTTCTCCACATTCCTCCGACTGGGTTCTAGCAATAATTAAGATATGCATGAGAATAGGAGAAAAATAATTAAACAGTCTCTTCCCGAATGAATAGGAGAAGAAAAAATGCAAGAAAAGAAGGAGCGCCAATTCCGGTTCTTTTTTTCAGTCAGTCAGTCCGTCTGTCCGGGAAAGTAGGCAACAGAATCGCAGCGCGCATTGCGCTTCTTCGAGTAGGGTTTTCTCGGCCATCCATTTCTCCCCAAATCTTGACCCAGAGCGACTTCTCAAGAGCTTCTTCTTCTTATTCATCTTTTTCTTCCAAGAACGACCTTTTGCTTCAAAGGGTTTGATCCATGAAGCCCGGGGCTTGAAACCCTTTAAGCATTGTTCAACCCATGTCTTCTCTGGTTCTTCGGCCTTCTTTCAAGCGCTGGGTCGAAGAGGTGAAGTGGGTTCGGGCTGGGGCGGGAGAAGCTTCAGTCTAGTTTATTAATTATTATTTTTTTTGCGCTTTTGGGTGGTAATTCGATGCTTGTCTTGTTCCGTTTGCAGACTAGCGCTGGCATTATGCCTATCATGGAGGAAAAAGGTTACGATTTGGAAGAGGGTGTGGCCTCCGATCGTGATCTCTCGCTTTCTTTCATGGTATGATCGTTGATTTTCCTCGAAATCGTATCAGGGTTTTCACCCGTTCAGTATTTTACTTGATTTTTCTCTCGGTTTCTTTCGCCGTGAGATCGTTGATTTTCTTTGAGTCAAGATATGGGTTTTACGTAAGCTCTGCATGTGTTTTATCTTTTTCTCTCAGTTTCTTTCTTTATATGATCATTGATACCTGGGTTTTACTTGAACTCTGCATTTTAACTGTTTTATATTCCTCGGGTTGATGAAATTAGGATGACAAGATTCGAGGCTTGCTTGATACTTTCCAGAGGAAGCTGGAAGATGGAGTTTCTAGAGAAGAATTGGGTGAGATTTGTTGCTGAAGAAGTTGAATTTTGAAATTCAGAGGCTTGAAATTTTGATAATTTATATGTGATTCTGCAGCTGCGGAAAAGATTGATCAATACGGTTCTTTCTTGCCTATCTATTTGCGTGGGCCGGTTGCTTTCCCTGCAAAAGAAACACCGACAATTCCTCAGAATGTGTGCGCCAAAAACGAAGAAAAATAGTTTTTTATTCCGGCAATTTTTTTTTCTAGTTTTAATTCCTGTTTTTTTTTTATCTCGCGGCTGCAGGGTCAAAGAAAAAACAACTCTCTCTCACTAGTGCCGTCATCAGGGGTTAAAGAGAGAAGAAACTCTGTCTGTCCTAGTGCAAGCACATCTGGAGAAATTCAAAGGAAGGAGCCTGCATTGAAAATCCGAATCAAGATTGGATCTGAAAGATTAAATATGGGATCGAATAAAAATCTGTTTCAGCCAAAGGAGGACATGCCTAAGGACGATATCGACCAGGTCACTAAAAGACTACTAAATCTCATTTTATTTAGTATTTTCTCTGTTCACATTGATTTTATTTTATTTTTCTTAGATTATGAAAGAATTTGAAGCAATGGGAGAGCCGTTTCTTTCTCCTCTGCATGAGAGTTTCCTTTGCCTGGAAGAAAAAGAAATTCAACATCAAGTGGTGCACAAAGAAGATTTATCCGTGGTCCATGTTGATGTCAGGGATATAAATCAAAGGCCCCTCAAATCTAAAGGGGTTATTTTGAAAAAGGCAAAGGTATTAAAACCAGACTCTAAAGTCAACATTAAACTCAATGCCTCTGAAAATTGCGAAGTAAAGTCCAAGATTAAGGTTGTACCAGAAGAACCAAAGGAAGCTCAAGGGATGGTACAGAATAAGAATTTAACATTGTCTTCTGGAGAAAAGAGAGAGAAAGTTGGTAGTAAGAGAAGTCGTCAATTTTCTGAGAAGCAGATTGGATTAACTTCTAGTGAATCAGCTTCTATTCTGACTGAGGATATTCAGATGGGCCCTATGAATGATCCTCTTGAAAAGGCAGCTGGCGTCCCAGTTAATGATCTGGCCGTAGATGGTGAGAGTATTAAGATTTGCATCATTGATTGATATGAAGATTTTAAATTCATATGATTAATTTTCTTCCATTTTTTTGTGCAGGTTCAGCAACTGTTGCTCAAATGATAGAGGAAAATTGGGTGTGCTGTGATACCTGCCAGAAATGGCGCCTTTTGCCTTACGGCACAAACCCTGATTCCCTTCCAAAAAGGTGGATTTGCGCAATGCTGACTTGGTTGTAAGTGATTTCAACGACTACCCATATTTTATTTATGAGAATTTCATGCCCAGATGAATCATTATATATGTATGATGTTTCATATGTTTCCTTCTATAGGCCCCAAATGAACAAGTGTACTTTTAGTGAAGACGAAACGACAGTGGCGCTCAGATCACTGTACCAGTTACCTCCTAAGGATGACGCTGTTCTCAATTCGATTCAGCTTCCTAAACCAGTCATGAAGAAACGAAAACTCGTTGACGATTTGATCGTTGATAGCATTGATGCCGTCAGTCAATCAGTAGAGTTTTCTTCTGTAAAATTACCTACAACGCAAGGAGAGAAGTGCAGCATAGTGAAACGCTGCTCCGTTGAAGGTTACTTTTCTGTCCATCCTCAATATTAGGGTTCTCTATCACTGCAGATGAGGACAATGAGGAGTTGTCATCATCCTTGCAATTCGTGTTCATGTCATCAATGATGACAATGACGATTTTATAATGTTGATGATCGACGGTGATGTCTTATCGTCCGTCGTCTCGTCATTATTCATTTTCATTGGGATGACAATGACAAGTTCATGATCTTCATCACCATTCGTTCATGTATTATTGAGAGATGTCAATGGCAAACTTGTTATTATCGCTGAACCCTACTCAATATGCATGTTTTTTATATCACGCTGCTCATTGCATTGTCTTTTAGTTATAGGTAAACCGAGGCAAGACCACAAACTTGGGATGGTCAGCAGTGATGAAAAAGTCCAAACTTCCCATAAGGTCAGAGTCAAAGTCAAACGTCGCCAAAGTCAAAGTCGAAGTCAGACCGATTGTGCTCCACAGAATCTCTCTGGAACAGATACTACTGCTGGCTTCTTGGGTTTGTTGAGTGAAAAGCAGGTTGTTGCCTCTAAAACAAACTGTTCTGATAGGATAAACAGCGAGCCCGCTACAGTCGATGGGTTAATTAAAGAAAACAAGGTTGAAAAAGTGAGGGGCATTGGGAAAAAAATCAAGAAGGATCCTCATGTTGCTAAATGTGGGCAATCATCTTCAAGAAATAGGGACTTCTCGCATCGACTGCATGGGTACATCTCTCTCACTCTGCTTTCCAACTTCAGAGCTTAGAACTCATTAAATCTTTCAAACAGGTCAAACATTCGTGAATTCCGGGAGTCTCCTGTGGAGTCTGTTTCTTCATTTGAAGCCAAACCAGATGTTGTAGAAAAGGACGCGCCATGTAATGCGCCAGATTTATTATCCGGAGGAAATTTAAAGGCAGATATGTCTCTGGATAAGTATCCTGCTGAAAAACCGTCTGCAAAATTGAAGAAAAAGCTTGGGCAGTTAAGCTCCGATTCTGAGGTGGAAGAGAAAGAAGCATCATGCAAAGTCAGCCAAGCGGTTTCCATAACTGAACAGTTGAAGCTTGAAAAAAAACCATCCAATGAAGTCGACGTCCCAAGTTTCATTAGAAATTTCGAAAACCCTAATGTAATTGTTGCTTTCAAGGAGGCTAGGGATTTGAAACACACTGCAGATCGGTACAAGGTTTGTTCTTGCTTCTTCTATTTATTTGTCGTGCTTGGTTTATTGAATTTTTTATTTGTCCATGGTAGGCTGAAGGATTTGAACGTGAAGGCACTGGTCTGTACTTCAAATCAGCGTTGAAATTTCTTCATGTGGCCTCTCTTCTTGAATTATCAAGTACTGAAAATGGGAATGCTGGCGATGCTTTCCCTTCAATGTCAATGTATTCTGATACGGCTAAGCTATGCGGGTTAGTCGACATGGACTTGAGCATCGCTCTCTTGACTCTTTGTTTGAAACTCCGTGGTGATATGTAAACCAAAATATTTTCTTTCTTCTGATGCAGATTTTGTGCGCATGAGTTTGAAAAATGCAAGGAAATGGCTGCTGCCTCCCTTGCACACAAATGTACAGAGGTGGCCTATATGAAAGTTGTCTTCTTCAAACAGTCAACGGCAATGAAAGATCAGCACGAACTGCATACATCTCTACTCTTCATTCCTTCAGGTAAGTAAACTGACGGCTTCTTCGACTAGCATCTTAATTTTGGTTTCTCTCTATTTTTTTATTCATTAAATAAATGTATCACAATCATCTGCTTGCTTCAACAATTGTTTTTTGAATTATGCTTCAACATTTTGTCAAAGGATATTTCAGATAAGAGCATCTCGAATGTTAAAATACATTGATCAGATTTTAAAAAAGCTTTCAAGGCAGGATTTCTTTTCTTTCTTTGATGGTTCTTCTGGATATAATCTGATAACTTTTCATGAACATTACACAGATAAAACTGCAGTTACATCTCTGTTTATGTATTTTCTTTCAAAAGAATTCCCCTTGGATTATTGTACGAGGCCTTTGGTCCAGCGGAGAGTGAGCGACTCAAAATCTGACCAACAGAAACCTTACCTTCTTCATTAGCATAAGATGAATATACACAGAAATATAACAATAGTAAGTATAAGAGCTATATCTGCCTAGAAATGTGTAACATGTTAGAAGCACCTGTTATCACGAGGGGAAGATATATTCATTAACACCTCCCGTCAAGCTGAGGAGTGAATGTCCTTCATGCCGACCTTGGACACAAGGAGCTCATGCTGATCTCTGGAAAGCCCATTAGTTATGAGCGTTGATGTAGACAATCTCAAGGATATTGGTCTCCAGCTTCTCCTTGATGAAATGTCGTTCAACCTTGACATGCTTAGTCTTGTTATGTTGGACAGGATCATGGGCGAGGCTGATGGCATATTTATTATCACACCAAAGTTGACTGAACCCAGCTAATGGAACCTCCTAGTTCTTGAAGAATTTCTCGAATCTAGAGCGATCCCTTGTGTCATTGTTCTGAATTCAGCTTCCATGCTTGATCAAGAGACAAGTTCTGTTTCTTGCTTCACCAGATGACCATATTTCCACAAAGAAGAGCAATATCCAATTGTAAATTGTCGATCTACCTGACAGCCAGCATAATCAGAGTCAGTACAATTATGTCCCCAGGCAACGTGTTTCTAAAATAGAATATGATCACCGTTGCATTGGCGATACCCAAGAGTTTTCATGGCTTGAGTAAATTTCTCAAACCATGCTTGAGGCCATAGCTTCGGATCATACAACGCACTGTGAAGACGCCAAAAGTGCCCGGTGGACATATTAAATCTGGGAGATAGTTTCTCAAACCATGCTCAAACCCATTGCTTCAGACCATACAGCACTTTCTGGAGATGTCAAGTGTGACAAGTGGAGATATTATATCTGGGAGTTTCATATAAACTTACCTTTTAAATTCTCCTGCAAAAGACACATCGCTCCAAGTAATCAGTTCCCAAGATGCAGAAATGGGGCAGAAGCAGAAACATTCTATGTAGGAGAAAACTATGATCACACCTGTGCCGCTGAAACAGCAGAATAATAAGACAAACGTCGTCTGGACTTGTAGTCATCACCCAAATACTCATCGCTGTAGCAGAATAGGAGCCTGTCACGGTAATTCCAAGTTGTCAAGGGCTAGGTGCCTTTGCTCAGAAAGGAACATTGTCAGTGTTGCTCACCAGAGGACTTGGGTAGCCGAACAGCAGGGCATTGGCACACTGACAAGGATCATCATTGTTGTCATAGGCCAGAGAATCAGGCATAGCCAAAAAACTTAGTCTCTCTCACAGGAACGTTCCTTGTCATGAGCCCTTAGGTCACAGAGGAGAGAGATGCAAAATCTGAAGAACAAAAAGCTTACCTTCTTCATTAGCATATGATGAATATACACAGACATGTTACTGGGGTGAGTATAATTGCAATATCTGCCTAAAAACATGTAACTGATAAGAACCTTGATGTGGGTTAGTATCAGGGAAAGGGGATTAAAGGAGAAGAGTTGATGTTCCTGAGCTGGAGAGTAGAATGGGAATGATCGGAGGAGAGGCCGAACTGACATGGGTGGGGATTATCCCATGGATGAATCGCTTGAAGACGCAGTGAGTTAGAGACGATCACCATTGATGGGGATAACAGAGGGAGAGAGGGGACTTTCGACATTGAGAATAGAGACAAGTGAATTTAACTTAATTCTCCATGGCTTCCCTCTTACAGGGAGGGCTTTCTATTTAAAGGAAATACACTAGGGCTAAATGAACAAAATGCCCTAGTGGTCTTAAATGACGAAACTAACCTTAGATAGAAGGGGGGCCGTATCAGTAACAGGTTAGAGACACATTATCGCGAGAGAAAGATATATTCATGCAAAATTACATTATTAATCAGTGGCACGTTTTAAAAAAAAACTAATCAGAGCAAAAAAGTTCAGATAAATATTTCAAAAAAATTAATCAGTGACATGTTTTTTGGATCAGTGTCAGTGTTGATTGACATCATTGTTTGCACTTTGGTACAGAGGAATCTCCACCATCTTCTGCTTCAGATGTAGAAAACTTAAATAATCAGAGCAACCTTGACAAGACTGCTTTAACAAAGGGCCACAACTCATCTAGGGGCGACAGCAACAATGCCATTACATTGCAGAACCGCCCAACTTTGTTTAGACTCCTGAACTTTGTAAGCTCTCTAATATTTGTATTCCATTTTCTGTTGTCCATGTGTTTTTCAGCAAAATCATGACCGCCAGTGATTAGGGTTTGACCATGTAGGAGGAGAGCTTTAGCTCTCTTCACATGTAACTTTGGGTGGTAACCGCTTTGTCGAGTGACCGCCTTGAATTATTTTCAAAAAAAAATTCACCAGTGAGTAGGGTTTCGTATCAATGATTGCAATGATAATGACCAATCGTCAAGTCATTGTCATCCGATTTCCTAGCCACCGTCATCATCAGGCATTTAATTTTATTTTCGACATCCTCATTGACATCTGTTGAATAATCGCCATCCTGTGGAATGTCTAAGATAGAATTAATTCTATCTTCATTGACATCCTCATTTAATTCTAGTTTATGTGGGATGCCATCATCACCAATATCGTCATCCATCCGTTGAATTTCTCATCATCAATCGTTCGAGACTCACACAGATGGCGATGATGAAGATGCACACCAATTGTAGGGACGACGAAAAATAATTCCTCGTCGCCTTCAAACCCCACCTGCTATTAGCCACGCATTTCTTTCAAAGGATCTATGAATCTATGTAAATACTTCTATTGTTGATTGCTGGAAGTATCGGAGGGTATTACAGCCGTAGATTTGAGTGGTTTATAAGATCTCTAAACAACCCTACCTTTTACAGGCCCAGGACATCAATTATGCCATGGAGGCGTCAAGAAGGTCTTACTTCGCATTCAATCATGCCAAAGCTCATCCGGAAGAATGTTGTTACGGATCGAAAGACATCAATTCAGTGGAGAGAGTTCTTGAGTTGAGCTTCCATGCCGTAGACACGATTGTTCATCTCGTTACAGATATCCTTGGAAACCATTAGAGAGCGATACAAGTCTGGGGAGAATTCCCTCCCTGTAAATATATAGTTTCTTCTGGAGTCGATCAAGCTCAGAAAATAATAATCTTTGTATAGTCTCTGTACAGGGGAATTGGGATGTGATAACTAGCATTCTTTTTACTGCTGACAGCTTGAGAATTGGTACAGGGCTCTGTGTCAATCATATTCTTGGCAGAAATTAATAAGGAAGAGCCATTTGTATAGAAATATCGGAGGATCTATTCCTATAATCTACAGTAACTGCCTCAATTACTCCTTGTAGTAAGTTCGACCCTCTTCTTGATTTTTTTTTCACGCTCAATTTTTGTTCAAAGATCTCTCTTGATTCCCACGAACTCATTGTGTTGTTTCTTTTTCTGTGCTGCAGGTTCTGCATTATTTGATGTGCATCAATGATCTGTCCTGCTATTCATTATTATTTGACCTCGAAAGGTGAAACAATCCCTGCTGCATCAGTGAAAAACAATTCATTTCCATTATGACATAGCATAACAAGGACAAGCATCGTTTTGAGCAACTATTATAGTTAACTGTACATTACCAAAGTTTAATTTGATGTCGTATGGCGGATTTCTTCATGTTTAGAAATCCTTTAATCAAATTTGATGGTGTTTTATAGCATTTTGTATTCTTCTGTGAAGATTTATTATTCATTCAGTATAAAAACTCTCAAGTGGATGAGTATCTTCTGAATCTGTGCCAATATTGAATTTGTGAGTTTGAATCATATGTTTGTCATATTTTTGACTTTTAAAAAACTCATTAGTGAGGGCTTCTTGTGGAGCGGCCAGACCAAAGTTCGCGGTCTGTCCAAAGTTTGTCAGACTGCCGTTTTGCCTTTCTAGGGTAGATCATACTTCCTGTCCAGTTGAGGTTCTATTGTCTGATTGAACAGAACATCTGAAGTAAAATTCCTATTACTATATTTTAGAAGTTATGTTGTATACTCCCAACCTCTCTCCCCTCGCTCTCTTCCTGCGTCTCTTTCTCTTGCTTTTTCTCTCTCTCTCTTTCTTTTTTGCTCATTCTCCCTCTCTTGCTCTCTAGTTCTCTCTCTCTCTCTCTTTCTCTCTCAATCTATCTTCCTCTCATTCTCTCTCTCGCTCTCTTTTGTTCTTGCTCTCTCTCTCTCTCTATCTCTTTCTCTCTTCCTCTCTCTCTCTCTGTCGCCCTCTCTTGCTCTTGCTCTCTTGCTCTCTCTCGCTTTGTATCTGTGTCTCACTCTCTCTCTTCGTCTGATTCTTTCTATCGCACTCGCATGTTCTTGCTCTCTCTCTCTCTCTTCCTCTCTTTCTCTCTGTCGCCCTCTCTTGCTCTTGTGCTCTCTCAATGCGTATCTCTCTTCCTCTCTTTCTCTCACTCTCTGTCTTTTTCTCTCTAGTTTTCTCTCTCTCTCTCTCTCAGTCTAGGTTCGTATCAGAAGGAGGGTAGAGGACGAGGCGAGGTAGATGTTCCCAGGTAGGAGAGTCGAGATGGGAATGATAGGAGGGGTAGAACAGATGGGGCTGGGGTCGACCAGGAACAAGCCGCCTGAGGACGCGGTGAAGGGTTGACAATCACGGGGACGGGGATTGTCGGAGACGAGAAGAGAACTGAAAGGCAAGGGTAGGGATCGGATTGGAGGGGAGCTGGCTGAAGATCTGGTGAGACGATCAAGGGGATAGGGAATCGCTGGATGGTCAAGGGGACGGGACCGAGACAGGGAGGATTGAGATAGTGAGCCAAGAGGCCGATCTTACCATAAGTCTTGACTGCCCTCCTCAAGGGAGGGGTACACATGCTTATAAGAAAAGGAGACAATCTACCCTTCGGGAATAGGATTATATCACATTCTCTCTGTCGCTCT
This sequence comes from Wolffia australiana, assembly GCF_029677425.1. NCBI lineage: Eukaryota > Viridiplantae > Streptophyta > Magnoliopsida > Alismatales > Araceae > Wolffia > Wolffia australiana. The sequence goes on along the minus strand of NC_135851.1, from coordinate 2,004,079 downwards.
CTTTTGTTATTGCTCTCTCTCTCTCTCTCTCCCCCTCTCTCTCTTTCTCTCTTCCTCTCCCTCTGTCGCCCTCTCATGCTCTTGGTCTCTCGCTCTCTCTATCCATATCTGTGTCTCACTCTCTCTTCCTCTGATTCTCTCTTTCACACTCTCTTGTTCTTACTCTCTCTCTCTCTCCCTCTCTTTCTCTCTGTCACCCTCTCTTGCTCTTGCTCTAGAGGTCTCTCAATACGTATCTCTCTTCCTCTCTTTCTCTCACTCTCTCTCTCTTTCTCTCTCTAGTTCTCTCTCTCTCCCCCTCTCCCTCTTGTACACACTCTCTCCCCTCTCTCTATATCAGTGTCTCATGTTCCCTCTCACTCACTCTCTCTCTCTCTATATATATATATATATCAGTGTATCTTGTTCCCTCTCACTCTCTCGCTCTCTCTCTATCAGTGTATCTTGTTCCCTCTCACTCACTCTCTTTCTATCTATATATATATCAGTGTATCTTGTTCCCTCTCACTCTCTCTCTCTCTATATATATCAGTGTACCTTGTTCCCTCTCTCCCTCTCTATATATATATCAGTATATCTTGTTCCCTCTCACTCTCTCTCTCTCTCTCTATATGAGTGTACCTTGTTTCCTCTCACTCTCTCTCTCTATCAGTGTATCTTGTTCCCTCTCACTGTGTCTCTCTCTATATCAGTGTATCTTGTTCCTTCTCACTCTGTCTCTGTCTATATTAGTATTTCTTGTTCCCTCTCACTCTCTCTCTCTCTCTCTCTTTCTATATATATATCAGTGTATCTTGTTCCCTCTCTCTCTACATATCAGTGTATCTTGTTCCCTCTCACTCTCTCTTTCTGTCTCTCCCTCTCTCTGGATTGCTCTCTCTTGCCCCTCTCTCTCTTATCACTAAATTTGTCTCTTTCCCTCTTCTTCTCTTCCCCTCTATACATATATATCTTTCCAACTCTCTCTCTCTCTCTCTCTCTCTCTCTCTCTTCCTCACTCTCACTCTCCCATTATCTATCTCTCTCTTTACCTCTTACTCTCTCCCTCTCTAACCCTATATCTTCCCTCTCTATATCTCTGTCTCTCTCTCTCTTTCCCTCTTACTCTCTCGCCTCTGTCTCTTTCCCTCTTACTCACTCCCCTCTTAACTGTATCTCATTGCCTCTCTCTCGCCCCTCTCTAATTCTCTCTTTCATGTCACTCTCTCTTCCTCTCTAACTCTAACTCTAACTCTAACTCTCTCTCTCTCTCCCTCTCCCACTCTAATCGAAACCTGTGTTTCCAAAGCCCGTAATCTTCATACTTATATATTCTTTTTCATCCAGATTGATAAATGTAATCCACATGAAAAGGAGACCAACTTCAGTGGAATCCATCATATTGCGAATATTCTGTTTTCCAATATTGGCTTAACATATTTTATGTGGCATTATTCCTTGTGGTGTAAAGTCATGTCAATATTTAATTTAATATATTATATAGGTTCTACAAACAAATTTGCATGTTCATCATTTAGTATTCCCTTTTAGCTCTTGAGTTTCATTTAAAACATTGACTTTGACGTTAAAACTTTGATGTTCTAAAATTGACGTTGACTAAGCTTGACCAGATCAAGACAGGGGCAAAATGGTCTTTGAATAGAGCAAGGTCAGACCAAACATCAAGTCTAGGTTTTGGTTTTTTGTCGATAAGGATCCTTAGATGTAAGTTCTAATGGTAGTCTCCTATATGAGAAAATATTAAGCTCAAGAATGTCTCAACTTTTTTGGGTGCTTAGAAGGCTGTAGACCTAGGAGATAAGAGCATAATTCAGACAGATATTTACTAAATCAAATGTCTCATACTTATATCATGTAGTGCAATTAGATTTATTAACCTACCATAAATATCCTTTAGTATCTCCCATAAAATGGAGGAACAAATTAAATTTCTGTTAGTTTATCAACCTGCCGGAAACATCAATTTGCTAGAGCCATTTATGATTTGTACAGAAAATTAATTACAAAATTGTTATATACCCAGTCACTCAAGAGTAAATACACTCAGGGGTGAGTATATTAGACATAGTATATGTAAAAAATTCGCCCCAAAGTGTTTGGTCTTTATGTTTCAAAATTCAAGAGATATTTTGTAAATTCCATCCTCCCATTGAACTCTATTAATGCATCGTCATGTCCAGATCCATTTGCTTTTGCTATTATCAACATGAAGAGTGAGGTAAACAAAAACATGCTTAAGATTCATTCAAAATGCTATACTACTACATTCAAAATGTTTTTTCTCCCTTCTCACTTTTCAATCATTCACACCATATGGCCTGGAGATTTGTGATATTAAGTGATTTAAAAGTTATATGTTACACAGTAACTTTTTTACATGAACTCATGTCAGAGTTATCTAAGTATTTGCTTCAATGATTACTGATTTTTAAATATCTAGATCTAGGGATGGAAAATAAATTCATTCATTTGTAAATGTGCATGAACAATGCCTGGGAAAAATCTGATTTTTGTTGTTTTTTAAATACATTGGCGCCTTCCTCCTTACCGGCTCCCCCCACCCCCCTCTTTCTTCCGTCTCGTGCCTCCTGTGTGATCCTTCACATCCCCGATCCCCACCAATGATTTTTTTCCAGGTAGGAGTCAAATTTCCCCACAAATAATATAATTCTTCCCAAATGTAGTTTGTTAGCAAACTGTTTGCAGGCAAACACAAATGAACTGAACACGAGCGCAAACATAGATTCTCACCTGTTCATTCCGCGATGAACAGTGTTCATCATAACCAAACAATGAACCTCTTATCCCTCTCTAGATCTGAGAGTTCTAAAGTTTAAAATTCACTTCAGGCATGAGAACCATACAGTTTCCACACAATTTTTTATAACAATTTTGGACCTTTGCTGAATTTTTCTAACATTTTTGCTTAAATCTACTAAATGAAGAATATTGTATTTATTATTTTAACAACTCAAGTAAAGATGAATATTTAAGAGGAGCCTCAAATTGGGAGTACGATTGCAAGGTATGTTCATCCATAACCAAACAATGAACCTCTTATCCCTCTCTAGATCTGAGAGTTCTGAAGTTTAAAATTCACTTCAGGCATGAGAACCATACAGTTTCCACACAATTTTTTATAACAATTTTGGACCTTTGCTGAATTTTTCTAACATTTTTGCTTAAATCTACTAAATGAAGAATATTGTATTTATTATTTTAACAACTCAAGTAAAGATGAATATTTAAGAGGAGCCTCAAATTGGGAGTACGATTGCAAGGTATGTTCATCCATAACCAAACAATGAACCTCTTATCCCTCTCTAGATCTGAGAGTTCTGAAGTTTAAAATTCACTTCAGGCATGAGAACCATACAGTTTCCACACAATTTTTTATAACAATTTTGGACCTTTGCTGAATTTTTCTAACATTTTTGCTTAAATCTACTAAATGAAGAATATTGTATTTATTATTTTAACAACTCAAGTAAAGATGAATATTTAAGAGCCTCAAATTGGGAGTACGATTGCAAGGTATGTGCATGCAACTTTTTAAAGAGTGGGTATTATTTTTGTCTCAAATGATCCTGCAGATGATTTATTTTGCATCAACTATCTCACATCAATTGGACCGCAATTTGTCTTTTTATTGAGGGACAAATAACTAATTTTAAGCCATCTCTCTCTGATGCTAAGCAAATATCTGAATAAATATGATTAGAATGTCTCAGGAGTGAAGTTTGCTAAAATATGAGAACAAAACTAAGAGTCAAATTAGAATGTCTTATGTTTGGAAAATCCAAAACCCACGGACCCTCTAGAATCCTAAAATTATTACAGTCAAGGAATTAGGAGTTAAACTTTTTGGCAATATTTTTCAGGAAAATTAGGAGGTTTTGTTTGATCAATGTTCAATTAACTTTATATTTTAATAGAAACACCAAGCTCGAATACAATATTATAAGTGATGAACAATAAAAAAAAGATAATCAGATAAAAACGAAGAAAAACTAAAAACAATTTTTAGCACATTAATAAAAAATTTAAGCCACAGAATTAACGAAAGACTGCAAAATTTACTATTGACCTAACCTCAGCAGAGGAATAATATTGACATTGAGACATCAAGCAAAATTGTACAAGCAGCTGAATTCTTTTTTTTGTAAGACAAGCAGCAGAATTCTATGATAAATAACAATCCTAAGTCGAACAAAGAGCGTGCTTGGATCGACCAAAGATGTAAGTAAGATATTAGAAATCCTTGCAAATAAAAAACGCACCGGAAAAAAACATTAGCAAGATAATTGTGCATGAGAATTAAACATTTTTCAACAAAAAAAGATTGAGCGGCTGGTTTTGTGTCTCTATTGTTTCTGAAGTCCATTCATTAAAACCAAAAAAGAGCGATGCGAGAATTTTCTCCTGATTTTGTCCCTAACAACAAGAGCACACGCGATTGAAAAATTTCTCAAGATTTTGGAAATATATCATAACTGCTAATCTTAAGTTCATATAAGTTAAGCACCGGCAACATGATATGCAACAAAAATTCACATTATCACACTTCCCATAAATTATATCATCATACTACTTTATCATGATATGGAGTAAAATCATGTCACCATAATTCCAATGCATTATATTAGATACATTTGGCAATAACCATAAGAAACATGATCAGAGAATCAATGAAGGGTGCAATAAAAATCAGATCATCGAGTAATCAACCGTGTTTTTTCAGTGCAATCCATACAGGGGCATGGCAAGATTTTCACCCAAAAGATTGAAAGAACAGCTCAAGTAATGCTTACTCCGAGGAGATAAAACACATCATTAGGTACATAAAATCGTTTACACCCACATTAAAACATATTCACAGGCTAACAAATGAGGTTCGAGATGGAGTTTCCCAATACGGCGTGGTTCCGTGCTTCAAATAAGAATGTACATAGATAAGAAAGCACATAAATGGGAACCTGTTTCAAGTGATACCTTCTTTCAGGGGGGGAGAGCTGCAGGGTTGCTCTAGAAGGCAGTTTCCGGAAGAGAAAGGCGGCGATTTATCTTCCTTCTCTACCCGGATAATCAAATCAAGCCAGGTATCTAAACGTGTTGGGGTTGTCCTTGTCTCTCTCTAGATAGTCTCTAGCGATCAGATCCTCTATACGCTTCTTGATGGCCTTAAAGTCGGGCTGCGTTCACAAAATTGGAAGAAAAAGAATTAGAAATCAGATCATATTTGACAAGAGATACGCAACAGTTGTTTCTCTATATATATATACAACAGTGTATATATATATATCACTAAAATGTCCACCGTTTCCAGCAATTTCCTACATCTATTCGCCACTCCGTTTTTGTATCTTCTCTCCATCTTTCCATCTTGCCATCCACGACTCTTCTTTCTATGTCTATCTTTTATATTTCTCTATATCAATCTATCAGTTCCTCTGTTAATCTTCTCTTTCCACCTCTTCATCTTTTATATTTTCGTTATTCATCAACCACATAGCTATTTATCTATGTTTTCCTTAACTACCTACCTCTCTTTCCTATCTCTCTTACTCCATAATTCATCTCTGCACCCATTTCGCCACTTTCTTACTATTTCTCTATTTTTTTATTTTTTCTAAAAAAACTCTTTATTTTTCTCTCCCCTCTCTCTAACGCTATTTCTAAAGAAATAGATCTATGAATAAACAGATGACCCTCTCCGTAGGAAACAGTCCATTCCTTTGAAATCACAACAATGTATTCGTCTCTCTTTATAACCATTTCGGAACTATCTAACCACTTAATTTCTTCTACCTATCTCTTAATTATCTGTCACCCCTTCTCTCTGAGGCTATCTCAATAAAAATATATATAAACAGAAGACTGATTCTCTGTTGAAAAGAGTGCATTCCTTTCAAATCACACACACAAGTATACGAAACAGGGACAAATGCAAAAACCCATATTGCCAAAGTGACGCCATAGAATGAATATGAAATGCAGGGAGAAAGAAGACATGAGGGCTTACCTTGAACATACGGCCAAGCTGCTCCACGCATTCAGTAACCAATTGATGGTGACCCAAGACCTTCCGACTCTTCATTATTCTAACAATCGAAGCATCGATTGCGTACCGTCTATCCTTATCCACATCTTCAATAACTTTCTTCTTCTCATCCACCGGAGGAAGAGGAATCTAAAAAAAAGGTGTGGAGAAATCGAACCAAATAAATACAGAGAGGTATAAAAATAAGAAAAAATAGAAATAATAAAGATAAACGCAAAAGTAGGAATGACGGAGAAAACAATGAATACATAAATAAAAATCCAGAGGGACAATGGGAGGAATAACCGGATCATACCTTAATTCTCCTCATCTTATCAGTGAATTGCGAATTGAATTCGAATGTGTCAGTTGGGCTGATTGTCTTGGTGTTGGGCTCTTTATTGAGAATCTTGTACTTGGCGCAGGAGAGGGAATGGAGCAGTCTGACCACATCGTCATCCGTCAAGTTCAGCTGACTCATTATCTCTGAATAAGTCAACCTGTCCGATGCGTTGAATAGCAACAGCGCAGAGGCCTACAACAATAGAAAACAACTTATTTTTCATCAGAAACACACTCCTTTTTAATCAGAAACCAGAACGTGAACAAAAGAAGGAAAAATAGAATATCAATTTCTTAGCTAATTCTTTCTTTCAACCAATAAAAGGTCGACATCTCTGGAATCAAACTTAAAAATAAATAAACATGTAACGTATAGATACTCCCAAACCTCAATTCAACAATAAAGTCTCTGAAAAATACTATTAATTCATTTATACTACGTTTTTAGTTTTTCATATTCTATTTTTGGTTTCTTTTTAAAGGGAATGGGAATTGTCAGTCATTTTTTTGTCTCAATGAACCTCGTCGAACACTGCAGGGGCAGTGCTCTTGATGCAAAAGTGGAGGCTAGGGTTTGGAAATAAGAACCTCAAAGACCACTGGCTTAAATAGAAGTTACTGGTGATGGGACCATAGAGGAAAGTCAAGAATGGCGCAGAATAATAAAGACAACATAAGTTATCTGGTATGGGCCAAGTCACTTACTGTCCAATACCAGTTGCAAGGAAAATAGATAAAACAACACAGGGAAGGATGCATGTGTTCAACAGACCAGAAACTACCAAAAAATAGTTTTAAGACAGAGGAGAGAGAACTACCTGATATGTTGTTACGACTAATTCGATGGTCTTGGGTTCAAATTTTCCAATAATATTACAAGTACCAAGAGAGTATATCCAAGTAAGCTTTCTATGCTTGGTCTTTGTCTGATAAAACTCCTTGAACACCTCAACACTGTTCACCTGAAACAAAGGAACAACAACCGTAAGGTGATAAACGTGTTTCTTATTTAATTAAAATAATTTGCTCGCAATAAAATGGTCACTCCACCATCTCGACAGGGAGATTAAGGTCGAAAGATTTATAGCTTGGCCAGAATCCGGTGGTCAGCACGGTGACAGTCAAATCTATTCCAGGACTAGCTTGAGGATTGCTGTTGAGATATTCCTCAAACTGAGATTGATTTTCCCTCGCTAATGTTAGATCAGTGACCTAGGAATGGAGCAGGATAAGGTATCAAATAAATTTATTACACAAGATATGAAATAAAAGATCCTGCTTTTGGATAAATACCATGCCCTCCATCTTAGAAGTGAACTGCCCACCACATTGTTGCTTGAGTTTCGTCAATATACACCTCTCGTGATCATCGTTGGCACTCTTATCAAACAGAAGCCTCCGCGCAAGTTTCTTTCTGCATATGCATCACCCGAAAATTATATACAGAAATGAGAAAGTTAGCCAAATGAAATTCCGTTGAAATAAAAGTTTTTCCACCTGTAGAACTCGGCAAAGAGATCTTTGTCGCTGATATATGCTAACAATTTCACCACCTGCAAAATAAGAGAATAAAAATATGATCAATATATGATTCAGCTCTAAATAGAAAAGAATAAAAAAAGAAACAAGTTGAATAAACCGGACCTTTTCAAGGGTCTCTTCAATAGCTTCATCGCTCATTTTCTCACTTCCTCCCTTTTTCAGGATATTATCACAGAAAGTAGCAAGGAGCTCAGCGCTTGAGCTACCGGCAACTCCCTTGTTGCAGAAGACCTCAAAAGCCTCTTTAAGGGCCTATAAAGGCAATAAATTCGTAAAAGATACAAATACAAATGGAACTAACATTTGAGAGAAACCATAGTTTATCCAGTGCCAACCTTATGGAAGAGAGAGTGATTTTGAAAGCAGTCATTAACGTATGCCATGTACTTATCATGGAGCTCAATAACTTTTCTGACAAAAACCTGAAACGGGGAAAATGGAATTAATAAATGAGATTCAAGAGAAATACAATGTAAATTTAGTACACTAGCAACCTGCTCATGGGTACCCACAGTATCCCTTCTCTCTGCCTGCCAGGAAGATACGTTTAATGGGTGAGTACAATCCATGGCAGGTGAATACGATAGACATAACAGACGCACGAGCAACAGAAATTTATGACAGAAATGCCGTAGAAATATATTTGACTGTGAAACAGGGAGGGAGAACTCTTAAAAGAAGGAAGAACATATAGCGGTTGTTGTGTTTTATCTTCAAAGGGTGAACACAACCACTGTACAAAAATTTGTGGCAAATTGGGACATTTGATTTCTAAATTACTAAAAAAATTAAAAGGATAAAGTAGAACAAATTTTAAAATCAAGGTTATCGATTCTACCCCCATGAAATCGGTCACTTTCCCCAATTTTTAGAATAGTTACTCGTATAACTAATAAACTCTAGATTACCAATTAAAGAAACTGTTACGATCCCCATGGAGATCTAACAAAATCAAGAAATGGGACGAGGGGTAGAGAGAAGAATCGGAGAGATGGAAGAGGTAAGACAGAAGAAAAGAGAACAATAGGTGAACAAACTCTCAAGAACCTCCGAATCGGGAGTTCTTACCCTCACGAAAGCCGGATACAGCTACTCGTGCCAAGAAACCCGTTAAGACACTGAATAGATCTTAACGTTTCCGAGAATTGGAGTAGAAATCTCAGTCGAGTGCCGAATGATCGATGAAGAATCAACTCAAATTGGTGGTAACTAGTATTGATCTGAATAGTCCCACCGTAAGAATCAATAAGACTCAATCCTCACGATTGTTCATGATAGAATCGAGAGAGAGAAGGACGAAGTAGAATAAACTGCCCCGAGCGTCGAGGACGCTGGCCGCCGAATTGGACGATGACAGCACTGCAAGGAGGATCTCCTGGCGCTCTTCCACAAGTTCTACCTAATTCGTGATATCCCTCCTCTATGCCTCCTCTTCTTTATATATAGCCTCCTCCTGCCATGCCATTCCCGCTCTTTTATTCAAATGTTCACACGTGCTGGATCAATCTGCACGTGTGGAATTAGCCATCCTCCGCTTCTTGGTTTGATACATTCTCAGTAGAGACTTATCAAAACCACAAGTTGATCTTTCATCCAAAGTTGCAGGGAGTGCTACAAGAGATGAAAAACTAAATCTCCTGGAAGACAGAAATCAAGGGAAGGAAGAAAGTGAGGCCAAGCTGGGGCTGACAAACTCAAGCTAAAAGTCTATTTGATCTCACACATGTGATCAAAGTCAATTATGATACTACGCCTGCTGTTAATAATTCTCAGGGGAGATAAAGAACACCATTCCAGGGTTGCCAGTTCCCCAAACATCAATCAGATTTTTGAGAAAGAAAATCTATTCAACAGTTGCACTCCTTTTAAGCACCGACACCACAAGTTAGCAGGCTGGGGCCACTAATATAAGTCCCTTAGTCTCACGTGTGAGAATAAGTGACTAAAAGAAAAAAAACGATGGGTCACTTATTCTCTCACGTGTGCCACTTACAAGTCACATTAGCCACTTATAAGACATCGCTAACTTACAAAAAGGTAGGAGAGGAGGAAGGAAGGAAGGCACTGACTAACACCTGCAATTGTTCTGGCAGATGACCCAGTGCAGCATAATCAGAAAAGAAAACAGACTCAGAGACAGGCACTGCATTGGGGAGGGAGTAGAAGCTGCCATGTTGGTGGGAACATCTAAACATGTTATGGATATCTTCACCAATGGTCTCCAGAATAGAACAGGCCACCTAGAATATGATGTCCAAGCCGGGCCTCAAGTTGTACATACCCAGGTTGTGTGCGGAAGTTAAATTTCAGGTTATCCTTCCTGTAACCTGGGTTATTCTTAACGCATTTTCCATTCTTCCTTCTAAGAGTGTACTATTATGAAAATGCCGATATGGAGATCCCAATATAATTGGATCTTCTCCAATTGGGTGCTCTAGCAATGAATGATTTTTTTTGAACAATGCTCTAGCAATGAATGATGAGACTCTTATTTGAAATCCCTCCCGAGCCTGGCAGCCAATTAGGTTGAAACTCTGGAAGAATGACAATGCCGATGGATAAAAGTGTCATACAACTCTAGCACCCTACAGAGGTATGTGATGGGAGCCTTGATTGAGATCTCTATCGAAGATTGGAATTCTTCATGAAGAAAAAGTAAAGATACGATAAATTGCGAAATGGATGATCTCCCTTCTAGGAGGCATTTTCCATACTGATGAGCTCTCTCAACCCCCATCGGCCCCACCACACTCTCTTCCCTCCTTCCTCTTCTCCCTTCTTATTGAATAGTGTCAAGAGAGGAAGGAAGAAGATAATGACATAACTCAATAGAGTACATGGCTGGGTATACATATACCCTAGGAGGGAGAGAATGATAAGAGGGCTAATGGGCTTATAGAATAGGGCCCATTAGCCCATAAGGCTGACTATCTCACTAACAAATAGACCCCAAGGGTTAAACCTTTACGCCTACCCCATTGGGCTTTTTTTTCTGGGGAGGGGGAGGAGTTGGTTGCGGGGGTACATGTATTCATAGGGGTATCAGTATGTTCCAAACCCATACCTAGTGTCCTGTGCCCAAATGGTCTCCGATGTTTACACATTATTCTTGCCTCCGGAAACTTCAATCTGTTAAGCCCAGCTTCCAATTGCTAATTCAAATAAATTAGTTGAGTCTTGACTCAAGTTCATACTGCTATGCCGACAGGCCTAGTAGCCTTAGGTGAATTTCAGATAATATTATAAAGCATTCTTAACTTAAGGAAGATTAATCCCAAATATATAAATAAGATTGCGAGAGCCCTTTGCTCACCCTCCGATTGCTTGCTACGTCCTCTGCTTGCTTAACCAACGCCATGCCTTCCCCAGTGACATGCTGCAAGAAAGGGAAAAATCAAAACCAAGGCATCACAAATAATATGCGAGAAGAAATTTATTTATCACCTGCTTAAAAATTAGAGACACAGGATCAAGGCCATGCGGTATTCTGCAAAATAGTCTGTACATCCGAGATAGATCATCCACCTGAGATTTTAAAAAGGAAAAAGAATAAATTGTGAGTACAAAATAAATTAGCATTTGAGATATAACAATTGGCGCAGAAGAGTAATGTTAAGAGGACTACTTTATCATCTCTAAGCAAAGCATGGCATCCGGAATGTTCCTTTTCAAGCAACTGGCTGGCGTACACAAAAAGTAGTTCATGCTGTACTTTCTGAAAAATTTAAGAACTCAAAGATATTATGGAAGCAGAACTTCATTCTCAACGTCAAGTAGAAAAGGCACCTAATAGTTTTAAATGAAGAAACGGAGAAGGCAGAACAGATAATGAATAAATGATGCGTTAAGAAAACCTCTAATAGCTTTTGCTCGCTGCTAGAATGTAGATAATGTGAAACCCTCTCTTTTTCCCGCTTCAAGCATTCCTCTGCCTGAATTAACAAAAAAAGAATATTGGATAATGAAGTGAAGAAAAGGTACGAAAAAAAATTGTGCACCTTGAGCATGTACTCGGGGCAGGAATCCTCCATAATCCAGTTTGTAGCTTTACGCGAGTAATATGATGCGGTGTCATCAAGCATTGCCGCCTCAAAGTCACTTTCATAACAGTCCATATTCCCCAATCCGATTTCAACAAATATATCCAACACATTCTTCAGCAAGGCACGATCAATCTGCTCCCCTTCTCGTTCTCTGTCAATCTGATACAAAAATGTGAGAAGAAATTGAGCAAGAACCGAATGGCATTGGTCTTTTTTTTGAAAACATACCAGTGATATTACAGCATCTCTAGATTTTCCCTTCATTTCTTGATATATCTGATCACGTTGAAGCAAGTATGAAAAGGTTTCCAAAGCTCAAAGGTTAAAATGAAGAACGTTTGGTGAATTAAACACCAGGTTTATTAGTGAGAGAAATCATTTTAACGCACCAGATCACGGAAGCATGTGAGTCCAACTTCGTTTAGAGGAGGGAGAGATCTGCGAGCTATAAAATAGCGATCCAGATAATGGAAGAATCGAGAAAGCCATCTGACCATGACTTTATGGTTCGCCCACCTTTTCACAAGTTCCCTTAACATAAACTCTGCATGCTTCTCCCTTAGTGATGGCATCACCTGAAGAAAAAGAAAGACGCTAAAAGTTATGATTGAGAAACATTCATCATAAAAGAAAAAAAATAATAGAGAAAACAGCTAGTTTTTTTTTCACATTATAAGAAACATTTTAATCGTGTAATCATTTCACATCAACGATCTCACTAAGTTCATGTACCAGATAACATCATGATGAAGGCATCTGGATTTAGAATGGTAACTGAAATTTATGGGATAGAATCACATTAAAAAAATTTTGACACTCATCAACCCATATAGGTCAATTAAAAATTGCCATCACCCAATCGACCAATATTTAGAAAAAAATAACTTTGCGGGTAGATCTCAAAATAAAGAAACAAGGAACTTAAGGTATAGGTATATTCAACTGAGCGGATGGAATCAACCCTCCAAGAGAGAAACTTATCATCATTTTATTGAATATGTAGACCAGATATCAACGGAATACGTTAAAAAAGGTACACAAACAGAGGAATAACAAGGAAAGTGGATAAGACCATATAATTTGTGTTCACAAAAATATATCCTCCCATTACCATCGATGTAATGTATTCCTCAAATGCTTCTCGGTACTTGTCATAAAGCTGTTGGGAATAGTCGTGAGGAGGTTTTTGGGTACACATATTATAGATTGTCCTGCGGAAGAATTATTGTAATAAAATTAGCCAATGCATCAAAAAATAGGCAAACGGAAGAAGAAGAAGAAAATAATGATGAAGGAAAAGAGATTTTTTTAGAAATCAGTACGTGTAAAGCATCATGTAGTCCTCCGAACTGAACTGTGTCTCAGGCCTTCCCTCTAAGATATTCTTCAACTTCGTAATCCCTTTCTGCATGAACTCCCATCCCTGCTCCAAGTCAATCGTCTTCCTTTCGTTCAGGGCCATTCTCGCCCTTTAAATTCCCCCCAACCTTCCGAAGATTTCTTCTCAAAACAGAGAAAGAAACCAACTTCAGAATTTTCCCGGAGATAATCAGCACTCAACACGAATTCTCGAGAAACCCTTTTCTCAAGCCGCCTGCACAGCGAAACAGAAAGATCTGAAACTGTAGCCGGTGATTAAAATCCGAAAAAACCAGGTGAAGAACCGGAAAAACAGAATCGACCCAATAAAAAAAGACGACCCCTCTTGACAACCACCGATCGGAAATCGCAAAACAACCGGGCGGAAAAAAATTACGAAAAAATGCTGGAAATTGCAAATCAGAAAGCGAGAACCGACTCAGGAAGAATCGACACAGACCCGGAATTTCAGAAAAAAAACGAGATCGATTGAGAAATGGGAGATCAGGGCAGAGCGTACCTGGTAAGGGCTCGCAAGCCCCTCCAGCAGAGAAGACGAAGAAAAAGGCACAACTGAGCGACGACGACGCCAAATTATATATATTCTCCTGATTTCCATTATTTACGATATTGCCATTCCTTGCGGCTTAATCGGGTGGATGAATTTTTTTTTTTTTTTTTTGCCTGAAATTCTCTTTTATGATTTTTTTCTCCTACATTTTTAGTCCAATTTTCAAAGTAGATTATGTCACTGTTTTATCTTAATTATCTTGGTGGGTAATCTGGAATAATTATCTCTTAAACCCATTGGAAGTGGAAGGAAGTTTTTTTTTTCTCGTATATCTTTTCTCCAGTTTTTAAAGTAGATTATGTCATTGTTTGATCTTAACTCTCTTGATGGTTAATCTGCAATAATTATCTCTGAACCCCATTGGAACGGGAAGGAAGTTTTTTTTTCTCCAATTTCCTGTCGAATATGTCACTGTTTGATCTTAATTCTCTAAGTGTTAATCTGGAATAATTATCTCTTAAACACATTGGAACTGGAAGTATTTTTTTTTTCTCCAATGTTTTTCCTCCAATTTTCAAAGTAAATTATGTCACTGTTTGATCTTACTTCTCTTGGTTGTTAATCTGGAATAATTATCTCTTCAACCCGTTGGAAGTGGAATGAGGTTTTTTTTCTCCTATATTTTTTCTCCAATTTTCAAAGTAGATTATGTCACTGTTTGATCTTAATTCATCTTACTTCTCTTGGTGATTAATCTTAAATAATTATCTCTTAAACCCGTTGGAACTGGAAGGAAGTTTTTTTTATCATATATTTTTTCTCCAATTTTCAAAGTAGACTATGTCAAATGTTTGATCTTACTTCTATTGGTGGTTAATCTGGAACAATTATCTCTTAAACCCATTGGAACTGGAAGGAAGTTTTTTTTCTCCAATTTTCAAAGTGAATTCTGTGACTGTTTGATCTTACTTCTCTTGGTTGTTGATCTGGAATAATTATCTCTTAAACCCATTGGAACTGGAAGGAAGTTTTTTTTTTCTTCTTTTGTTTTTTCCCCAATTTTCAAAGTAAATTCTGTGACTGTTTGATCTTACTTCTCTTGGTTGTTAATCTAAAATAATTTACTTTGAACATCAAGAGAGTTATTCCAGATACTTTGAACAATATTTCTCTCCGTTCCAGCGGGTTTCGGAGATAATTATTCCTGATTAAACATCAAGAGAGTCAAGATCAAACAATGACATAATCTACTTTGAAAACTGGAGAAAAGGTATAGGGGAAAAAAAACTTCCTTCCTTTTCCAATGGGTTTAAGAGATAATTATTCCAGATTAACCACCAAGAGAATTAAGATCAAACAGTGACATAATCTACTTTGAAAATTGGAGAAAAAACATAATCTACACAAGGGACGGTCCAACCACGTGGTGCATACTTGAGTGACCATTGTGCAGTCCCAAACTGCCTTAATATCGTGTCCGGAGAATCTCATTTAGTCTCATCGGACAGATGATGAAGAGTCATCCATTCTGGTCAAATCTATCATCTATCATTGTCTGGCGTAATGGACAGATCACTGAGTGAATTAAATTTGATCATCAACCATCTGTCACATGTGATGGAGGATTGATGACAAAAACAACAATAGATGACAAAGATGACTGATACCATTTAGGATGATGGAGAAATGTTTCAAGAATAGAAAAGTACTTGCATAGGTTGAGAAGATGGGGATGACAAATATCAACGATGCACATGATGAAGGAGAGACTGTTGGTTTCTGTGCCTTGTTTCGTCCATGGAAAATACGATTCCATGGATGTGAAAGCGTGTTGATCGATTCATAATTGATCTTTAAAATCAAACATTGAGTGTACCTTGTGGGGAACTCGTTCCATCATTGACTTTATCACTTCAAGATTGTTCTGAAGCCCTTCACGCATTTGGCCTCTAAAAGTATCCACGTGATCACTCGACGCTAGGATCTCCACATCTTCTTCTTCAACTCTTCTTGGAACCTAGAAGATCTTCTCACCGTGAAGACACTCTCCTTGGATGAGTGGAGAAGAGAATAGAGAAAAGGAGGGGCTCTCAAACATGGGGGCTTGAAATGAGAGCCCTTTCCCTCTTTATATTTCACTTTAAGTTTTTTCTCAAAAATCTTTAAACTAAAATATACCCACCAATGCCCTTATGACCTTATGTGTGTGACCCTCTAGGCCCATATATCATTCTAGTTAATAACTTTAGTGGCCCAATAATAACTATTGACCAACCTTATTAATTAACTATATCAACATATAGATTAATTAACCAAGGATCAATTTAACCTAATTGATAGGTTTAGTTTCCGGTTTGTGGGGTGCCAAGCTGCATCTCGTGCTCTAGAAGATAGAGAGTAGTGTTGAACTCTCTCATGGAACCTTTACCATCATCGATTACCGTATATGTAAAACCCATCATCCGCGTGAAACTCGTAAACGACTTAGGGTATGGTTTATTATCAAACCCTAAGCCATCATTCTATTAGCAATGATGCATAACGGAGATCATTGGAGAACTCCTTCTCCAATATCCTCACTACCTTGGCCAGAAATTTTCTTCATCGTCTTCCTTGAGTCGATCTCCTCTTATACCGAGGGCATATGATCCCGTCTTGACCACGCAATCATATTTTTGAGCTTCTTACTACATCCGAGCTATGACTTGTTTGAACCCCATGATTAGAGGCTAGTAAGTCAAAGTCAAATTATACTCATTCATCCATGAGATGTCATTAGTATCTCAAGATAATGAATAACTTATACAACTTTAATATGAATTAACCTGATTGACGTTTAGGTATAATATCATTCAAGGATTCTTCAGATCAATTCAGTGAACTCTTTCTCCGAAGAATATCCACCATTGGTCATTGTTGTTGCCACACTAATAGCCACATGATCAACTACACTTGTTATATCAGTAGGATAAGTCAATGCTATTCAATCTGAATAATTCAATGTTTATCTTGACTTTCCATCAAATAAGAATATTTAGAATATATGTTTAAGGACTAGTAATCTTTGTATTGTGATCTCATCATAATTCACTGTCATTGCACATATTCGTGGACTTCATTATAAACATTACACTAGAATAACAATGAACACAAATATTGTATTCAGTGAACTTAAATAAACATGGTGGCATGATTGGCTTAACGGTCACATAATATCCATCAGAGACGTCGATGACCAGAATGATTGTTTGACTCTGATGACAAACATAGACAATCTCATATGACCAACACCAACTATGGGGATGACAATCATCGATGATAGGGATGACAACATCCAATGACACTGACACTGATAGCCAATGGTTGGAATGATAACTATCGAGGATGGGAACAATGACTATCAAGGATGGGACAGTGACAAATGATAATAGAGATGATAACTACCAAGGATGGGGAGGACCGATGATGATGGCTTCTAAGGATAGGGATGTGACGGCTATTGACGACGGGAATGACGACTTGCATGGAAGTGGAAAATGGCCAATAAAGACTAGGATGACAAATGCTAACAACCACCGTGGACGGGGATGCTGATCACAGCCAATGGAGATGACGATCATAGATGATAAGGACAAAAGCTGCTGATGATAGGGATGATGATTGCTGATGACAAGAAAGACGATCATCGACGATGAGGATGACAATTGCTGACGATAGGAACAAGGGCCACCAACAAAGGGGACGATGACTTATGACGAAGGGAATGACTTCCAACCACAACCGTTGATGAACAAGATGATGACTATCAATGATGGGGATGACTAGCATGGATTATAGGATAATGGTTGCAGGCATTAACTTAGACTATTCAAATGATGATTGGTTTTTTTGTACGCAAAGTTATTGAAGTGTTAAAACTGAAAACATGTCATACACCCAAAAACAAAAATCATAAGGTTGACTTCCAAAAGATGTCTTGGTTGTAGGACTGCACTTGGAAGCTCGATGTTCAAGCATTGCTCTTTGAGGGATGTTGTAGTAACCAATAGAAGTGGAGTTAAATACCAATTATAGTGCAGGGACGCGGACGGGACGGGACGTGGACGGTTCGGGACAAAATTTGTCCCGTCCTACGTCGAATATTAGTGTAGGGACGAAGGACGGGACGGTTTTTCGTCCGGCGACAAAAAGACCGTCCCGTCCAATAATCTAGGGATGGTTTTTTGTCCCGTCCAGTCCTCTCCGGACGAAAAAAAAATTATATTTTTAATATATTAATATTGATTAAAATACAGGGACTTTGATGCAAATTGTCGTAGCGAGGCCACATGGCAACATCTCACCCGTCGGATGTGGATCCGGCGGTTTTTCGTCCAGATTCGTCTGTCCATCGCCTGGAGCCTCCGGACGGACGATTGTTTCGTCCCATGCGACGAAAATCGTCCCGTCCGATGGTCCCCGGGATGAATTTTCGTCCCAAAATTTGTCTAGTATCCTCGGACTGGACAGTTTTTTCGTCTGGGACTATAATACCAATTAAGATAGTAGTGGACATAAGAGAAGTAGGCTTAGCATTTGTTAAAGGCAAAATTACATCATCCATCTTCTCAAAGATGAGACTGATGACGGAGTTGTGACGATGACGAAGCCTATGACCACTTGGATAAACAAGCCTAATTTCATTCCAGTGTAATTCATGAAGTCCTGGATAAACATTTAAGATCTAAGGTACTACGTGTCACGTCTCTTCCACGTGGTAGCACGCGTCCTTCATACCGTTGTTCTGTCCCCGTATTTCTATCCCCCTCTCTGACTCCCTCTCTCTCATCTTCTCTCCTCTCTCTCTCTCGCTCTTTCTCTCTTTCTCGTTCTCTCTTTCTCTCTCTCCCCCTCTCATTTTTTCCCGCTCTCTCTTTCTCTTTCTCTTCCGCTCCTCTTCTCTTTCCTTCTCGCATCTTCCCTCTCTCTCTCGCTCATCTTCCTTCTCGTTATTTCTCGCATCTTCTCTCTCTATATCTCGCTCATCTTCCTTCTCGTTCTTTCTCACATCTTCTCTCTCGCTTTCTCTCTCTCTCGCGTGCTCATCTTCTCTCTCGTTCGTTCTATCTCTTTCTCTCTCGCCCGCTCATCTTCTATCTCGTTCGTTCTCTCATCTTCTCTCTCGTTCGTTCTATCTCTTTCTCTCTCGCGCTCATCTTCTCTCTCGTTCTTTCATTTCTCTCTCTCTCTCTCTCGTCCATTCTCTCCTCGTCTCTCGCATATCTTCCCTTTCTCCTATCACCCCCGTCTTCCCTCTCATCTCCCTTTCCCTCTCTTGCTCCTCTTCTCTCTCCCTCTCTCATCTTCTCCCTCGCCCTTTCTCTCTCTCATATTCTCTCTTTCTCCCCCTCTCTCTCGCTCATCTTCTCTCTATCGCTCGCCCTTTCTCTCTCTCATATCCTCTCTTTCTCTCCCTCTCTCTATCGCTCGCCCTTTCTCTCTCTCATATCCTCTCTTTCTCTCCCTCTCTCTATCGCTCGCCCTTTCTCTCTCTCATATCCTCTCTTTCTCTCCCTCTCTCTATCGCTCGCCCTTTCTCTCTCTCATATCCTCTCTTTCTCTCCCTCTCTCTCGCTCATCCTCTCTCTCTCTCTCGCTCATTCTCTCTCTCGCTCTCTCATCTTCCGTGCTAGCGAGGCATGCAACGCCGGCAGGCCCCGGCTGAGACGACGGCCAGCAGCGGCGCGGCGGGCTCGAAGAAGAAGATGGCGATGGCGAAGGGCGGGCTCAAGTCTCTCGCCGTAGCGCTGGCCTCGCCGCCGCTGCTCACCGCGGCCACGGCCCGTCTCCTCGGCGGCCCCCCCGCCGCGGCCCTTCGGCTCATGGCCATGTCCGCCGCGTTGCTGCTCGGGCTCGCCGCCTGGCTCGTCTGGGCCGACCGCGGCTTCCGCCGGCGGCCCGCCGCGGCGGCCCTCTACGGCGCGGCGGCCGCGCTTGGGCTGGCGTGGGGGCCGGTCGTGTTCGGCGCCGGCGCGGCGCGGGCTGGGCTGGCGGTGTGCGCCGGGCTGGTCCTGGCGCTGGTCGGCTGCGCCAGGACCTTCAGACAGTGCAATTCCGTCGCGGGGGACTTGGCCAAGGTCTGCGTGGCCTGGGCTTGCTTCCTCGGTCTCTACAATTACCGACTTCTATCGAACTAATGACCGCTTCTTCTCTCTTTTATCTATCTATCTTTCGCTATCTATCTCTCTATCTCTAGTGATGGTTGTAGTTTAGAGTCGTAGGTGACTTGTACATGATGCGTGTTACAGAATGGGAACGTTTAGAGTGCCTCTCTCTCTCTCTCTATCCGTGTGTGTGTGTGTGTCTCTCTCTCTCTTTATCTCTGTCTCTTTCTATCTGTATTTCTGTCTCTCTCTCTCTCTCTCTCTCTCTCTCTCTCTCTCTCTCTCTCTCTCTCTTTATCTCTGTCTCTCTCTATCTGTATCTCTGTCTCTCTCTCTCTCTTTATCTCTGTCTCTCTCTATCTGTATCTCTGTCTCTCTCTCTCTCTCTTTATCTCTGTCTCTCTCTCTCTCTTTATCTCTGTCTCTCTCTATCTGTATCTCTGTATCTAGGACCTTCAGACAGTGCGATTCCGTCGGGGGGGGACTTGGCCAAGGTCTGTGTGGCCTGGGCTTGCTTCCTCGGTTTCTACAATTACAGACTTCTATCGAACTAGTGATCGCTTCTCTCTCTTCTATCTATCTATCTATCTATCTATCTCTACGGTGATGGGTGTAGTTTAGAATCGTAGATGACTTGTACATGATGGGTGTTACACGGGCTTGGAATGGGAACGTTTTGGGTGCTTTTTTTCCTCTCTCTCTCTCTCTATCCGTGTGTGTGTCTCTCTCTATCTTTCGCTCGCTCTATCTTTTTATCTCTCTCTCACTTTATCTGTCTCTCTCTCTCTATCTCTCGCTCTATCTATACGTCTCTCTCTTTATCTGTCTCTCGCTCTATCTCTTTATCTCTCTCTCTATCTGTCTCTCGCTCTATCTATTTGTCTCTCTCTCTCTATCTGTCTCTCGCTCTATCTCTTTATCTCTCTCTCTCTCTCTCTCTCTCTCTCTCTCTTTATCTGTCTCTCTCTCTCTCTATCTCTCGCTCTATCTCTTTATCTCTCTCTCTTTATCTGTCTCTCTCTCTCTATCTCTCGCTCTATCTCTTTATCTGTCTCTCTCTCTCTCTATCTCTCGCTCTATCTCTCTCTCTCTCTCCGTCTCTCTCTCTGTCTCTGTCTCTGTCTCTCTCTCTCTCTCTATCTGTATTCCTGTATCTAGGACCTTCAAACCGCGCAATTCCGTCGCCGGGGACTTGGCCTGGACTTGCTTCCTTGGTTTCTACCATTACCGACTTCTCTCGAACTACTGACCGCTTCTTCTATCTATCTATCTCTCTCTCTACGTTGATGGGTGTAGTTTAGAATCGTAGATTTGTACATGATGGGTGCTACGCGGGCTTAGAATGGGAACGTTTTGAGTGCTTCTCTCTCCTCTCTCTCTCTCTCTATCCGTGTGTGTGTCTGTCTCTATCTATCTCTCGCTCTATCTCTTTATCTCTCTCTCTATCTGAATCTATGTATCCCGGACCTTCAAACAGTGCAACCTCGTCGCTGGGGACTTGGCCAAGGTCTGCCTGGCCTGGGCTTGCTTCCTCGCCCTCTACAACTACAGACTTCTCTCGCACTAATGACCGCGTCTTCTATGTACCTATCTCTCTCTCTACGTTGATGGGTGTAGCTTAAAGTCGTAGATGACTTGTACATGATGGGTGCTACGCACTACACAGGTTGGAATGGGAACGTTTTGAGTGCTTGCTTCTATCTCTTTATCTCTCCATCTCTATCTGTCTCTCGCTCTATCTCTTTATCTCTCTCTCTATATGCGTTTCTCGCTCTATCTCGTTATCTCTCTCTCTATCTGTCTCTCGCTCTATCTCTGTATCTCTCTCTACCTGTCTCTCTCTCTATCTGTCTCTAGCTCTATCTCGTTATCTCTCTCTATCTGTCTCTAGCTCTATCTTGTTATCTCTCTCTCTCTCTCTCTGTCTCTAGCTCTATCTCTTTATCTCACTCTCTCTCTCTCTATCTGTCTGTCGCTTTATCTCTTCATCTCTCTCTCCATATGTGTCTCTCGCTCTATCTCTTTATATCTCTCTCTATATATATATGTCTCTGGCTCCATCTCTTTATCTCTCTCTCTCAGGGAATGGCAGTCGTCATCCGTCATGTCACGCGTCATGGTGACGGCAACGTGACGGATGACATGATGGTGACAGTGACGGATGACCAACTGGGCGTGACGGTGACTCGGCGGTGACAAGGTCCTCGGACGAGTGACGTGAAGGGATGGTTGTCACGGATGACGGCCGTGACGGATTTTTTAAAATGACCAAAAAAGCTTTAAAAACGTTAGATTTAAGCTTTTCGACGGCCGAGATTTAGCCACGTGGTGTCGCTAGTTCGATCTCTTGGCATTTTGCAGAAAAGTCTCTGCATTAATTCACGCGCACAAAAGGATGCCGTCCAAAGATAATTGGAGATATGCCCCTCCAACTCTCTCTCCTCCGCATGGTTGTTTTTCCCGTCACTCGTGACGGTGACGCTATCCGGTGACGGGGACGCCGCAAACCATGACGGTGACACGATCGTGACGGATTTTTCAGAAATCCTAGGACGTGTGACGGGAAGGTGACATGACGAAACTTTCATCACGTCACCGGCCGTCATGGATCATCATCCGTCTCGTCATATCCAGGGCGTCACGTCCAGGACGTGCCATTCCCTACTCTCTCTATTTGTCTCGCGCTCTATCTCTTTATCTCTCTCTCAATCTGTCTCGCGCTCTATCTCTTTACCTCTCTCTCAATCTATCGTCTCGCTGGGTTAGTCTCTCGCTCTATCTGTCTCTCGCTCCATCTCTCTCTTTCTCAAGGGGAAGGAGAATCGAAGATGACATGTACATGATGGGTGTCATAACGGGTACTTTGTTCAATGTGACTCCGTAGTATTCAATGTGCTTCTTAGCATAACATAATCCACCTACTATATACTCAGCCTCAGTTGTGGATATATCAATCGACTTTGCATTTTGCAAAGTCTGAATGAATTTCACGGTATTTTAAAAAATTTTAAATCTCACTGAGTTGGTAATAACATTTCACTGACATTTAGACTAAAGTCAACTAGTAGGACACAGTCAACTGGTATTGTTATTTAAAAACTAAAAACTTACAAGAATACTCCTCATAATTCTTAGGATGTGCTCTTTTTAAAATATAGAAAAGTGTAAAAACTTTCTTCCAGAATCTAGTGAGTTGATTTGGTCAAGTCATTCACATGAGTTGACTTTCTCATTGATTTACTGACAAAATTTTAATCCCATTTTGACATATTTATGGTTGATTAATTTATCTCATTTTTATTATCATATAGTACATTTCAATTCTTCTCAACCATTTCTTCATCTAATTTGATCCAGTTGACTGAAAATCAACTGTTTTAATTTAACCCTTCTTTGTGTAGCCGATCTGTGCTCGTCATCCCACTCAAGTGTATACCTTATAGTGAGTTTAAAACTTGTTTGTAGAAAAAAAGAAGTATTTAAACGACCATACTATTTTCTCTCATTAGTAGGTTCTTTAGTATTTACTTTGAAATTTGATTTATCTTTGTTGTTATTCTGAATTTCACGACTGAGTATTACTTAGGTATGATGATCTCACATATTTTCTTGCAGATTGCTATATCTTAATCATCGGCCATAATCTGAACAAATAGAATCAAGACAAATGGTGGAGTGGTACAATCATAAGAAAGTATATTTAAACCCATTATATCTCTAAGAGACCCGCATATTTCTGGAAAAATTATCTTAAATTTTTTTCGTACTTTTGTAGGCCAAGTGATAGAAAACAAGTTTGAGATCCATCAAGTTTCTGTGCAAAAAATATTAATTAAGGTGAATTTGTTAGGCTTACATCATCATCTTTCTCTCAACATCTTTTACATCTATCTGTCCATACTTATCTACCCACTAACATCCATCTATCCATACAATGCATCCATGGAATTTTTCCACTTCATCTCTCAATTCTGTACTATCACTATATGCCTATAGTTCACGTATATGTACTATTTTTTTCACCTCTTCTTGTTATCACATCTCTCCATTTCTTCTCTTACAAAAAACTGTTATCATCCCTAATCAATTTTAAAAACTCATTAACACCCTAATCATCACCTCTTTTGGAGACAACCCTTTCAAATTAATAACTAATAATTATTTTAAGTTTCATATTTTTAAATAGAACTATCAATAAATTAAGGATCAACTCAATTATCGACGAATTAAACCCAAGATTTTATACACTAGAGTTCTTATCTCAAACCAACATAATATTAAAATATGCAACTTTTAACTAATCGAAGACCCTCTTAAATTAAGAAGCATCTAATCACTAATCTAAGTTATTTGAATTTTTCAATCGAGCATAGCGCACGATCTTTTGTGAAGTAAAAAATAACAAATTTTAATTGTTGGGTTATGTTACAGTTCCTAGGGGAGAAGACGAATAACACCTTAAAACTATAGCAGGGGAAAATACTTTAAGCAGAACAATATATGTCCAATGATTTGATAAATATTCAAGAGCGAAATAGACAAATATGAATAAGGACTATAACATGCATTATATGTCAACTGATGAAAATGCAATGACAATTAATTACTCATTTGTACCATTCATACATTGATGCATCTTGGCTTCTCTAATATAATTAATATGATAAAATGTTAGAAATAGTATAAGATGCTAAGATGATATCACATAGATGGTTTAGCCAATTGAGTTATAAGGATAGGAACTAATATAAAGTATACAGAAATATAGAAAAAATAAAAAACTAGGAAGATTAGCCTTCAAGACATAAATCATGGGACCAATTACTCATCATTAATTTCATTAAAACACTCAAATATTTTAAAGCACTTAATTTAATTTAATCAATCAAAACCCAATGCATATGTAAAAGAGAGTGGAACAAGGTTTTTTAAAAGTAAAATTTATAAACGAACTATAGAAAAATTCAGATGAACCTCCCATTAACTGTGTGTTTTTGGCTTCCCATTATCCAACTGACCAATAAATATGTTATGACTATATTCTTCTTTGACGAAAAGAACGCTAGTTTTCTTATCTTTTTTTCTGTTCTTGCAAAATAATCAACATAAATGTATTATTGGAAGGAAAAATGAATTCCCCCTTTTTGCACCTTACTGATCAGAAAAAATAATGTCCTCTTTTCTATCAGAAACAGATTCATTTTTTTCTAATCACCTAATCAATTATTTTACTATTCCCAATGAAAGCAGGGAAATGGGATACTTTTTAAATATGTCAAAAGTCACACTGGTTATTTGTGAGTTATTCCTCTAGAAGAGTTTACCTGTAATATGAGCCTTTATCTGATGTTTTCAAATGAAATAAATAAAAGATTCCCTCGTGTACATTTCATTACAAAAAAATACAATTCAAGAATTTAGTTTAAATTACTAAAACTAATCACTATTAACATAACTTACAAGAAAATCCACGTTTCAAACAAGCTTATCATTAAAACACGTGATTGCTATCATGCTTAGTTCTTTTATCAGTTTACTGCGGGAGTATTGTTTCAGATCGCTGAACCAACATCATATACTATATTTCCTTGAAGAAAAATGTTGATGAGCCACGTGTGTTAGCACAAATTAATTCCACGTGATAAAATTATACTAATAAAAGGAATTATAGTAATCTTGTTCCCAAATAAAAGGAATGCTCAATCACAAGTGAAAGAAAAAGAAGTCATTAAATATCGACATCACCAACAATAATGGATTAACACCGAAGAAGTTTGATACAAGAAATCAAACACAAATCCAGGTCCAACAGGAAAACTAATGAAAAACTTGACAAAATTAAGGAAATATCGGAAACAAACCTGGCGAGATTATTACTCATCCCTCGGAGAAAATGCTTCTGCAGATAGAAAACCGACCATAAATGCAATCAGAAGCTGCTCGGAGGGGCTCATCCTAAGCGTGATCTGCAGATCATCAACAAAACAAAGAACAACAGATAAAACACCGGAGAAGTTTCATCAAAGAAAAATAAAACAAAAACCCAGACGTATTAAAGAAACAAACCTGGAGAGACTAGTCTTTCAATCCTCAGAGAAGATGGTCCGGTAGACGGAGGCCGCAATCGGAATGACGCCCATTAGCGCAATCTGAAGCTGTTCTGAGGAGTTCAACCGTAGCGTGATCTGCCCGCTGCGCTTGTTATTCAGCCCAACTCTCGCGGCCACCTTGCTGCCACGCCCAACCGAGAACTGAGACTGCAGATTCGCGCCGAGCGCCAGGTCACCGCGCCACCTCATCAACGACAAGCCCAACGTGGACATGTCCTGGCCAATGGGGAATTCCCGGTCCCGCAATCGGATCTCCAAATTGGCACCATAAGCGGCATCTCCCTTGGACCGCATCGTCCCGGCGCTGGCCACGAGGCCGAGCCTCTTCCCCACTGTGAGCTCGTCCTCGACCTTCAGCCCTGCTGCAGTGTTCTCCCCCAAGAACGTGACAGAGACTCCGGCTGCCGTCCTGTTCTTCTTAAGGGTCTTGAACTTGGTCTCGCTCCGGAGGATGTACGCCAGCTGCTTGCCCACAGACTGGATGTCAAACCCGGCGACGGTCGACCCGTTGTCCCCGTGCTTGGCGGCGATGGACGAGTCCAGGTGGATGGTGAAGTCCTTCTTGTCCTTCGTGATCTGCGCAGAGACCGAAGCCGGGAACTTGCCGGCTATGGCGAGGTTGTCCTCGAGGCTGACCCCGTCGTAGCCGCAGTCATGGTCCCAGCCATGGGAGTCCAGCACCGGCCGAGTGAGCAGTTGAGAAGACGGCTCCAGGAAGCGGTATCTGTAAGCCGGGTTCTCGCCGTCGAAAGTCGGAGGGAGGACCATGTCCGGCAGAGGTACGGGGATGGTCGCCGGGGCGCCACCGCCATCCTGGTCGTAGTCTCCGCCCATGTCATCCGCGCCGGGGGCCTCCTGGCCGAGCTTCTCCCTCCTCTTCATCTCCTTGGCTCGTCTGATCTCCTCCTTCCACTGCTTCTTCTGCAGGAGCTTCACCCGGTAATCGTACTCGTCGAAGTAAGCCCGCCTCTGTTCCTTGGTGAGCTTGGCGAGCTGGGCTTTCCTCAGGGGCTTGAAAGGGGGGAGCCTGTCGTACTCGTCTTCTTCTCCTTCTTCTTCCTCCTCCTCCTCAGACAGGTCCTCCACATCCAGGTCCGACTCCCCTTGGTCAGCTCCCAGCTTCGGGTGAGGCTTTGACTGGAGAAGGGAGGACAGGAGGAAGGGAAGAGGCGGGGACCGGGAGCGGAACCCGAACAGCTGGCTCGGAGATGAGTCTTGCAGCTTCAGAACACGGTTGGCCTCGGAGAGGATCTTAGAGGAGTAGCAGAGGAGGAGGAGCTGGGATCTCCAGCTGAGGCCATTGGGGAGGATGGGTTGACCTTCTCTGTTTCTTCTGCAGGACGGGTGGTTCTCGACCAGGGCCACCGGGTTCATCAGACGCATGTCTCCGGCGGCTTGGCGGATGGCATGCTGCACCACCCGCGAACGCTGGTCCACGTAAACCTCATAGCTGAGAGGGGTCCCGGTGGAGCCATCGGGCGGGGCAGACGCGCCATGGGTCAGAGCCACAATGGCGTTGAACCAGACTGATGGACCCATGGCAGCGGCGATCGATCGCAGCAGCGGCAAGTCGTTGAAGTCCCAGGCCTGGGTATCAAGCCGGTCCACATAAAGCACAATGTCCGGTGGGCATCGCTTGGTGTGCTTCTTGATAGACTGGAGGATCTTCTTGTTGGTGGCCTGGTCCATGACGGAGGCTCTGAGCCCAGGAGTGTCGATGATGTGAACCTTCACCCCGTCCACGGTGCCAGCGATCTCCCTGACCGCCGCCGTCGAAGCGTCAAAGGCGCTGGTGGGGACCTTCTTCTCGCCAAAGATGGAGTTGATGGTGGCGCTCTTGCCGACTCCAGTCTTACCCAGGAGCAGGATGTTGCAGGAGAAGTCCAGCGGCTCTTGCCCCTCTGCTTCTTCAAGCTCCAGGGCTTTCTTTTTGGCGTTCTCGAGGCTGAAAGCTCGGCCGATCTGCCGCCCCCGCCGAATCCCCTCTGCAAGGCTAAGGCGGTAGAGGACTTGGGCGGCCACTCTGTCTTCAGGGGAATGGCCAAGCCTGTGGACAAGGCGCAAGAACTTGACCTTTATCTGGTCCACCTTCTCCTGCAGCTTCTTCTCCTCCTCGTCCACGGCGGCCTCTGGCTCTGGGGTCAAGGAAAGATCCGAGGGAGAGAATATGCTGGGCCGGGCCGAGCGTGGGGCCGACGGCTTGAGAGGAGGGATGGAAGAACCCAACCCGGCAGGCCGGTCAACAGAGAAGATCCGGGTGCCATCTGGAGCAGTAAACGTGATTTCACCGTTGGATGAGGCCCCAGAAGCTGCCTTTAAGAGAGCAGTAAGTGCCGCAGAATCAAACAGCTCCTTTCCATCTTCATCGTCATCATCATCCTCCTCGGTCTCTTCTTCGTCGGTGTACGACACAATCTGCCCATCTGCCTCGTCTGAATACCCATCGGTGCTCCCCAAAACACGAGCAGCGGCAGAAGACCCATTGTCGAGAGCGACAGACTTTGCAGCGCTTTCAACTTTGATATCTTCATCATGTTCATCTAACTGATTTGCTTCAGCATCACTGGCTTCAGAGCCACCTCCAATTGGAACTTGATCGGTATTCACTGCATGATGAGAACCGTTGTTGAGAAGAGATGCCAGAGCAGTATCGCCAGCTGCAGGCAAAACATCTTTCTGGATGGTAATCTTTGAATCTTTCGCTGAAACCTGGCCCAACTCGCCTTCTTCACCACCGTCCTGGACCACAGCAGCAATCGCCCCGGATTTAAAATCAACTTTCTCTCCGGTGGTTCCAGCATCATCTACCACTTCAGATGGCTTTTGCTTGTGGGATTCTTCAACATCCGCAGGCCCCTGCAAAGACTTTGCAGAAGAGCTTGGCTTTTCACCGGCGCCAAGGCCATCAATCAAAGCTGCAAGTTCTTCCTCCGCCAAAGCTAAAAGTTCTTCCTCCCCAGGCACTGCAGAAGCAGCGATGGCAGACTGATTTACAGCTTCAGGTGAAGCAATCGGAGTCTCCTTCTCAACATGCACCAAACCCTTCTCTTGGCTGCCCTCAATCAGTGGTTCTTCATGGATAGCCTCTGCATGCAATTTATCACTTACCAAGACCTCGCCAGTCTTCTCTAAAATGCCACCTTCATCGGCCACAACTCCAGGAAGTGAGATTCCCTCAATCTTCTTCTCAACCACAGCAGATAAATCTTCTTGAAGATTGCTCTCTTTCACAGTCTCGCCAGCCTGAGAATTCTCTACTGGAGGAGGCGCCTGGGTAACAAGTTTCTCCTGAAGGTTGTTCTCTTCGCTGGTTCCTGTGGAAGCCTCAAGGGACTTAGCAGGAGGAGTCGGAGTTGCAGAATCATCTTCGAGCTTGATCTCTTTGATGGCGGCGGCAACTTGGGAAGCTTCAACAGGAGATTCTTCCCCTTCAACCTTGCTCTCCTTGCTTGTCGCCTCATCAGCAGCCAGAGGAGACTCTGTGATGTTGGTCGGAACAGCAGATTTTCCAGGATCAATTTCAGGCTTGACCTCTTTAATGGCCGCAGAAATCGGAGAAGCTTCAACCGGTGATTCTTCCACTTCAACCTTGGTCTCTTTGCTCGTCATCTCATCAGCAAGAGGAGACTCCACAATCTTTGCCGGAGTCGCAGGGCCATCTTCAATCTTGATCTGAGAATTCCCAACAGCCAATTCTTTCTCTTCAACCTCGCTCTCTTTGCTGGTCCTCTCGTCCGCAAGAGGAGTCTCCGCAATCTTAGCCGGGGCAGCCACAGTCGCAGGCTCATCTTCAATCTTGATCTCTTTAGTCGCCGCAGCAACCAGAGAATCCCCACCAGCCAATTCCTTCTCTTCAACCTTGTTCTCTTCCCCAGTCCTCTCATCTGCAAGAGAAGACTCTACAATCTTAACCGGAGCAGCCACAGTCGCAGGTTCATCTTCAACCTTTATCTTTTCAATGGTAGCAGCCCTGACAGCCGATTCCTCTTCCTCTTCAGCCTTGCTCTCTTCCCCAGTCCTCTCATCTGCAAGAGGAGACTCTAAAATCTTAGCAGGAGCTGCAGTTTCATCCTCAACCTTGTTCTTTTCAATGGAGGCAGCCTTGACGACCGGTTCTACTTCCTCTTCAACCTTGCCCTCTTTGCTAGACCTCTCCTCTGCAAGAGAAGACTCCACAATCTTCGCCAGAGCCACAGTTTCATCTTCAATCTTGATTTTCTCAACGGTGGCAGCCTTGAAACCCAATTCTTCTTCCTCTTCAACCTTGGCCTCTTTGCTAGATCTCTCATCTGCAAGAGAAGACTCTACCACCTTAGCCGGAGCAGCAGTTTCATCCTCAACCTTGATTTTCTCAACGGCGGCAGCCTTGAAACCCAATTCTTCCTCCTCTCCAACCTTGCCCTCTTCGCCAGTCCCCGCATCTGCAAGAAAAGACTCTGCAATCTCAGTTAAAGCAGACCCAAAAGCCAATTTTCGAAAAGAAAACTCCGCAATCCGAGAGCGACCCAACAGGAGATTCGGCATCCAAAAGCTTACCCAATTGAAAAAAAAAGCCAATTCTCGAAGAAAAAACTCTGCAATCCGAGAGCGATCCAACAGCAAATTCGGCCTCATCAGGCTTACCCAATTGAAAAAAAAGCCAATTCTCGAAGAAAAACTCTGTAACCCGAGAGCGATCCAACAGCAAATTCGGCCTCTTCAGGCTTACCCAGTTGAAAAAAAAGCCAATTCTCGAAGAAAAACTCCGCAATCCGAGAGCGACAAAACAGGGAATTCTTCATCTTCAGGCTTACCCAGTAGAAAAAAATGCCAATTCTCGAAGAGAAAAACTCCGCAATCCGAGAGCGACCCAACAGGAAATTCTTCATCTTCAGTCTTACCCAGTTGAAAAAAACGCCAATTCTCGAACAAAAACTCCGCAATCCGAGAGCGACCCGACAGGAAATTCGGCATCCTTAAGCTTACCCAATTGAAAAAAAAGCCAATTCTCGAAGAGAAAACTCCGCAATCCGAGAGCGACCCAACAGAAAATTCGGCGTCTTCAGGCTTACCCAGTAGAAAAAAACGCCAATTCTCGAACAAAAACTCCGCAATCCGAGAGCGACCCAACATGAAATTCGTAATCTTTAGACTTACCCAATGGCGCCGGGGAGCTGTTCTTGGCACTAGACGAGAACTCGGCCTCGTACTCGGCGAGGGCGGCGCCGAGGAGCTCGGCGGCGTCGTCGTCGGCGTAGGTGACGGGAGCTTTGGGCATAGAAGAGGACTTCTGCAGTGCAGCGGCGAGCGGGGGAAGATTAGGGTTGAAATCGCCGCTGATTTCTTCTTCCTCGTCGTCGTCGTCGGCGCCGCTGAGGAAGAACTCTTCATCTGAGAGAGGAGGAGAGGCTTCGTCGAGAGAGGAGACGGGAGCGCGGATGAGCAGAGAGCTCGAGCCCGCCGCTTCCATGGCGAGCGAAGTAGAACTCTTCTTCCCTGCACAGTTGGAGAGGAAGAAGGGAGAAGAAGGGAGAAGGGAGGGGATAAGGCAGTTGGAGAGGAAGAAAGGGGGGAGTTTAAACCTCCTGGCTAGATCGGAAGGGGGAGGGAGGGCCGTCGGATGGGGATCGGAGGGCGGGGAAGGGGGGTGCTAGGGTTTTGATCCGACGGTGGAGGATGGATGGTGGGAATTACGGGCGGAAAAAAATGAAGGGGTGGGGGGAGATATTTGCGGGGTTTGGATGGTTGCTTCTTGGGATTTGATGATTACAGGGCTCAAAGGGAGGGGGTTCTAGAGAGAGAGGGGAGCCCATAGAGATGAGAGAGAGAGAGAGAGAAAGAGAGAGAGAGAGAGAGAGAGAGAGAGAGAGAGAGAAAGAGAGAGATATAAGGGTGAGAGAGAGAAGAGTGAGAGAGAAAGAGAGAAAGAGAGAGAGAGAGAGAGAGATATATATATATATATATATATATAAGGGTGAGAGAGAGAAAGAGAGGAGAGAGAGAGTGAAAGTTACCAGGGTGAGAGAGAGAGAGAGTTAAAAGGGTGAGAGAGAGAAAGAAAGAGAGAGAGATGTGTAAGAGTGAGAGAGAAAGAGACAGAGATGGGTAAGAGTGAGGGAGAAAGAGAGTGAAAGTTAGTAACAAGGGTGAGAGTAAGAGAGAGAAAGATATAAGGGTGAGAGAAAAAGAAAGAGTGAGATATATGTATGAGGCTAAGTGAGAGAGAGAGAGAAAGAGAGGGAGTTACAAGGCTGAAAGAGAGAGATAGAGCGAGAAAGTTACAAGGCTGAGAGAGAGATAGAAAGAGAGAGAAAGTTACAAGGCTGAGAGAGAAAGAGAGAGAAAGAGAGAGAAAGTTACAAGGCTGAGAGAGAAAGAGAGAGGGGAGAGAGAGAGAGAGAGAGAAAGAGAGAGAAAGTCACAAAGGTGAGGGAGAAAGAAAGAGAGAGAAAGTTACAAGGCTGAGAGAGAAAGAGAGAGAAAGTTACAAGGCTGAGAGAGAAAGAGAGAGAAAGTTACAAGGGTGAGAGAGAGAGAGAGATAAAGAGAGAGAAAGTCACAAGGGTGAGGGAGAAAGAAAGAGAGAGAAAGTTACAAGGCTGAGAGAGAAAGAAAGAGAAAGTTACAAGGCTGAGAGAGAAAGAGAGAGAAAGTTACAAGGGTGAGAGAGAGAGAGAGAGATAAAGAGAGAGAAAGTCACAAGGGTGAGGGAGAAAGAAAGAGAGAGAAAGTTACAAGGCTGAGGGAGAAAGAAAGAGAAAGTTACAAGGCTGAGAGTATGAGAGAGAGAGAGAGTTACAAGGCTGAGAGTAAGAGAGAGAGAGAGAGAAAGTTACAAGGCTGAGAGTGAGAGAGAGAGAGAGAGAAAGTTACAAGGCTGAGAGTAAGAGAGAGAGAGAGAGAAAGAGTTACAAGTCTGAGAGTAAGAGAGAGAAAGAAAGAGAGAGAGAGAGAGAGAGAGAGAGAGAGAGAAAGTTACAAGGGTGAGAGAGAGAGAGAGAGAATGAGAGAGAAAGTTACAAGGCTGAGGGAGAAAGAAAGAGAGAGATACATGTATAAGGGTGAGAGAGAAAGCAGGAGAGTGAAAGTTACAAGGCTGAGAGAGAGAGAATGAGAGAGAAAGTTACAAGGCTGAGGGAGAAAGAAAGAGAGAGAGAGAGCTTTGTATAAGGGTGAGAGAGAAAGTTACAAGGCTGAGAGAGAGAATGAGAGAGAAAGTAACAAGGCTGAGGGAGAAAGAAAGAGAGAGAAAGTTACAAGGCTGAGGGAGAAAGAAAGAGAGAGAGAGAGCTTTGTATAAGGGTGAGAGAGAAAGTTACAAGGCTGAGAGAGAGAATGAGAGAGAAAGTAACAAGGCTGAGGGAGAAAGAAAGAGAGAGAGAAAGTTACAAGGCTGAGGGAGAAAGAAAGAGAGAGAGAGAGCTTTGTATAAGGGTGAGAGAGAAAGAGGGAGAGAGAAAGTAACAAGGCTGAGAGAGAGAGAGAATGAGAGAGAAAGTTACAAGGTTGAGGGAGAAAGAAAGAGAGAGAGAGAGAGCTTTGTATAAGGGTGAGAGAGAAAGTGGGAAAGTGAAAGTAACAAGGCTGAGAGAGAGAGAATGAGAGAGAAAGTTACAAGGTTGAGGGAGAAAGAAAGAGAGAGAGAGAGAGAGCTTTGTATAAGGGTGGGAGAGAAAGAGGGAGAGTGAAAGTTACAAGGCTGAGAGAGAAAATGAGAGAGAAAGTTACAAGGCTGAGGGAGAAAGAAAGAGAGAGATACAAGTATAAGGGTGAGAGAGAAAGAGGAAGAGTGAAATTACAAGGATGTGTGAGAGAGAGAGAATGAGAGAGAAAGTTACAAGGCTGTGGGAGAAAGAAAGAGAGATACATGTATACGGGTGAGAGAGAAAGAGGGTGAGTGAAAGTTACAAGACTGAGAGAGAGAGAGAGAATGAAAGAGAAAGTTACAAGGCTGAGGGAGAAGAAAGAGAGAGAAATATGAATAAGGGTGAGAGAGAAAGACACAAGAGGGAGAAAGAAAGATATGGCGTGAAAGAGAAAAAGAGAAAAATATAAGAGAGAGAAAGAAAGATACAGCGTGAAAGAGAAAGAGTGAGAGACGTACGAATGAGAGAGAAGAAGAGATAAAGATATAAGAGTGAGAAAAAAGAGAGAATGGGGGAGACAAAGATAGAGAAAGAGAGGGAGAGAGATAAATATAGAGAGAGAGAGAGAGCGAAAGAAAGAGAGAAAGAGAGATAAAGAAAGAAGGAGATAACGAGAAAGAGAGTGAGAAAGATAGAGTGGGAGAGAAAGATAGAGAAAGTGAGAGAGAATGAGAGAAAGATTTGAGTATGAGAGAGAAAGAAAGAGAGTGAGAGAGAGACAGTGTGAGAAAGATAGAGCGTGGGACAGATAGGTAGCGAGAGAGATAGAGAAAAAGAGAGAAAGACAGTGAGAGAAAGAGAGAGAGTGAGAGAGAAAGACAGAGTGAGAAAGATAGAGCGTGGGACAGATAGGTAGCGAGAGAGATAGAGAAAAAGAGAGAAAGACAGTGAGAGAAAGAGAGAGAGTGAGAGAGAAAGAGGGTGAGAACGAAAGAGAAAAAGAGATACAGTGAGAGAGAGAGAGAGAAAGAGAGAGTTAGAGGGAGATGAGGAGAGAGATAGAGAGAGAAGGGTAGAGAGAGAGAGAGAGTTAGTCAGAGATGGGGATATAGAAAGAGAGTTAGGAAGATGGGGAGAGAGAGAGAGGTCGTTGACGATGAGCCATGACATAAGCGTTTACATCCCCCTGCAACATAAAACAATCCCAGAGATTTAAGAGAATAAACATCAAAAACTGATAAAAAGAACTAAAATCAGGGAACCTCATTTTCTGAAGCAGAATCTACATTTATCAGCTTGAATTTTCTGCAAAAAAAAATGAAATGATGGACCAATATATTCTTTTCAAGAACGTATCGCAAGAGGAACAAGAAGAAAGTTGGAATCCAGCTTTTCGGCAGTCGTTCCGTGCGCAGCGGATAGACCGGAGATCTGTACTTGATAAATTGGAATTCTATTCAAGATCACAAGTCAATTGATATTATATATGGAAGGTTTTCCCCAAGATCAAATTCCACAGATTCTCGATATGAATTAGATGTTTCATGGGTAGAGAAAACAAACGGGCAGCTTGTCCTTGTCGAAGAAGCAACTTCTAGGAAATAGATCTCATTCTAGAAAGAGAATGGAAAAGACAGGAGTGGGAAACTCATTCTCCGAAGCTGAATACACGTCCCTCAGTATTAATTTCCAATTCACCAAAAAAATTCAAAGCAAAAGACACCCCCTTCTAGGAAATAGATCTCATTCCAGAAAGAGAATGGAAAAGTGATATGTTCTTCTTCTCAAGAAAATTCTCTGAAGCAGAATATACATTCCTCTGCATTAATTTCCAATTCAGCAGAAAATTTAATAGCAAAAGACACCCCTTGAGAAATCAAAAACAAGAAAATTTGGGAAACACATTAAGAATGAAAAACAAGGATATTCCAGAAGAAGGATTACGAAGAAAAGTGAATGGAATTCATCCCAAGCAGAATCTACATGCATCAGCACTGAATAACAGACGACGTTAAAATAAATGGGATTCCGACTAAACAGATTAGGCCCTCGAGGAAGAAGCAGATAGAGCAAAGCTTTGGCATGAATATTTGGGAAAAACGAAAATATTTGGGAAATACATTAAGAATGAAAAACAAGGATATTCCAGAAGAAGGATTACGAAGAAAAGTGAATGGAATTCATCTAAAGCAGAATCCACATGCATCAGCGCTGAATAACAGACTCGCGTTAAAATAAATGGGATTCCGACTAAACAGATTAGAGCAAAGCTTTGGCATGAACGTCTGCTCTTTTCAGAATGAGAGATATTAGGTGGTTGAAACATACTGGTCATAACAGTGATATTGAATGTTAGAGCATGTTACGAAGTCCCACCGGCTGAACATTACAAAGTCAATTCAGATGCATGCTACGAAGTCAATGAAGATTAAGATTCATGTTATGAAGACAATTCAGATAGTTCTGCAAGGTACAAGTCAGAATAATAGTACAACCTCTGGACCGAGGTACTTTTATTTATTTTTCATGCCTTATGTAGAGTTTATGAACAATATTAGCTACAAAAAGATTTTTTTATTGACCGCGTCACAGCAGATCACTCCTTTTATTCCAAATTTTCAAAAATGCTAAGGACCAGAAATACCTTGCTAACTTATCATTAAAAAGTGCATTAACATAAATACGGCTATATCCCTGCATCCTTTGCACGGCTTGTTGCAACAGTTGATGCAAATTCACAAATTGTCATTCCAGAAAGAGAGACAATCACAAAATGTATTGAACTCATCCTTCGAGGTCGAATCTAAATTCATCAGCAACGAGTTGCAACTCAACCAAGGTGAAAGCACATTTCAAGACTATCTGGAAAATGAATATGGTTCTGTTAGGGTTCAACACATCAAGCCAAGACCTGATCAACCCACTTACACCAGACGAGCGCCGCCAGGCCCTTTGACTGGAAACCTTATGCAGTGGGATTTTCCGATAGATTTGGGCATTGGTTATTTTGGGAAGGTTATCGTGGAAGGAGTCGCGCCCCTTGCGAGCGCGTGTCGGGATCCTGGACTGGATCAGGATCGAACAAGCAATAAAATATATAAATCAACCAGATACTGCTATTATTGGCAATTATTCAAGAAACGGAAATCCAAATGACAACTGAAGGAGAGAACACGAGGAAAAGATAAGAATTAGAGGTGGAGTCAGATCAACTCGCCCTGCCACGCGAAGGAGTATCTCCCCCCTTCCTCAAGAAGCTGCAGCTCCCTCTCCACCGAGAATCAAGAAAATGATTGACGTCTTTCTGCTCCCCTCGTCCCCTTTATTTGAATCCGTATGTACAGGCTCGGAGACACATGTGACAGGCACCTTTTCCCCTTGCTGATATGATAGGTTCAAGTAAGATCGATATCAGGGCAGAGGACTGAACCTTGGAAGTAGATTTCGGATCATCGTTCCTGTTTTCCAGCTCTCTACTCTGTCTACGATCGATCTTCATCTCCGGTACTACATCAGATTACAGAAAGAGAATAGAAACAAGAATTGAGAGGAACCCATTCACCTCAGAAGAAAGTACACAGCTTGATTAAATGAGGTCTTGCGTTTGGAAAAAAATTGAAAGAAGTAAATAATAAGGGAAAATATACGTTCATCAACAATTATTCTCCAACTTGGACGAGGTATATTTCATATGAACGTCAAAATTTGGAAAACGATTACAAATAAAATAATATTTGGAAACTCCTTAAGATTCCAGAAAGAGAATGGAAACAAGAAACTGAGCGGAGCACACTCTCCCTGAAAGAAACAGCAATGCTCAAATAAATAGGACTTCTAGCGTTTGCATTAAAATTAAAATACCTGAAAATAATGGGCAATTGAGGTTCAGATCAGACAAGCTGAACGACAGCCACAACACGAAGAGCCCCTCCTTGGAGAAGATCTGGAAGTTCGTCAAATAGAAGGGCTGTGCGCCAGCCCCAGCCCTTTGGGGCCTTTGGGAGCAACGTCCCAGAGTCCTTGAAGCTCCCGACCACCATTACTTCCCTCTTTGAAGGGCAGATCAGCTGAAAAATAATTAATTTCTCGTTAAATTAAAGTAGTAAATAAAAGTTCAATCAATTTTGATTTGGAGAGAAAAGATCCTATAAGAACAGAACGACTGATAATTTTCTGATCATAAAAATTTTAAAAAAATGGGAAATTCTTTCTGGGGTGAAAAAATCACTTATTCCAATTATTTTATCACGGGACGAAGAAAAAGAAGAAAACAATTCATGATCATTTGTATTATCAATTTCGGGTTGATCACCGGTTTCAGGTGATCTTCCCTTTTTTTCTTCAAAAAAAATCCAAAAAATCAGAAAAACCCAGTATTTTTCTTTTCAATTCCAGATACTGAATACGATTTTCGATAGAGTCATCACCCCGAGATCAAAGCATGAGCATCTTATGTTTTCACTTATTTTTGAAAAAATGATAAATATCTGATCCACTCACCGCCTCATAATATTATCACAACCTTCAGCAGTGAATGCCAAAATGTATGATGATTTTATCTCCGAAAAAAGTTAGCAAAAAATCAATCAAATTTTACTTCGATAGAGAAAATCGTGCAATCTAAAAAGAGTAAGATGATTCATTTTTTGTACCTACCAGAAAAAGACTCTCGGTATTTTCACGATCAGTGAACTTTAAGAAACGAAGAAATCTCTTTACGGACAAAATTCATTTACCTCTATTTCTCAAGAACAAGAAGAATCTGTGAATTTTCTTTTCTATACTGGATACCAATTAAGATTTTCAATAGAATCATCATGCTCACGCCATCCTAGTTTTTATATCATGCTATATAAACCATCTGCCTGAGAACATGCTAGATCAAAGCATGAACATCTTATATTTTCTGCTCTTTCATATTCCAAGGTTTATAAATCGCATGCCTGGCGTACCTGATAACGAGCAGTGACCTTGTCCCTTGAATCTACGTACATATGAGCCTACAGAGTATTCAAATA
Source organism: Wolffia australiana (assembly GCF_029677425.1). Taxonomy (NCBI): domain Eukaryota; kingdom Viridiplantae; phylum Streptophyta; class Magnoliopsida; order Alismatales; family Araceae; genus Wolffia; species Wolffia australiana. The sequence continues at coordinate 1,965,406 of NC_135851.1, read as the reverse complement.
TATGATTAAAAGTAATTACAGCGAAATACTAACAAAAAATTATCTGGTATTATCATCCGACACTTCCACTAGTTCAAGAAGAATTACCTTTCTCAAAGTCTCTGATGCCTCTGCCTTGCGCCGGTGAAGAAAAAGACCTGATAAATTGGAAAACCAGAAAATAACGTGTCTGTGAATTTTTTTTTCGTAGAGGAAGATCAGAACTGAAATGTACCAATGGTACGTCGTCCTTGAGGGTACTCATTATTGAAAGCCTGAACACTAACCTACAGCACAATCACGGATCAACAAATTAGGATAAAAGCACGAATGTGGCCAAGCTATAGGAAAAAAGAGAGATTTTTTAGAAATATCGAATGCTGCAAACAAACCTTCCACAAAGAACCTGCATAAAAGGCTTCAGGAGAGTGTTTCACTTGGCCATCAGCCAATCTGTGCACATCTTCAAATTCTACTCTGATTTCAAAAAAAATGAAGCGGAAGATAGACTACATTAGTAACACAAGGTGCTCACGTAAACTTGTCAGAAGCAATAATTTCGAAGGACAATGAATGATCATTGTCCTTCCATGAAACTACCCAATAGAGTCCCCACTACTCCCAAACTTTTTTTTTTTTTGAAAAGTGATTTAAGGCGGTCACCCAACAAAGCGGTAACCACTTGGAGTTACATGTGGAGAGAGTTAAATCTCTCCTCCCACTTGGCCAACCCCTCTCTTAACTGATTACCCCTCTTGCGAACCGGCATGCCATGAGGCCTTCGACCTCGTGGGCTAGCCCTTCCTTGGATACTTTGGCCCCCCTAAATACCACCTCATTTTGGTGTAGCCATATCGCCCAGAGCACTGTCAACGCTCGACCACCCACTTCCCTCCTCCTAGGGCCCCTTTGCCTTATGAACTCCCAAAAAACCTCTTCTGACGTCGCATTCGGCGCCAAATGCACTTGGGTAGCCCATATTGAACGGGCGACTGGACACGCAAAGAATAGATGGTTGCAGTCTTCGTCCCCATTCGTGCATAGAGTGCACGTCACAGAGGTATTAGGATACATCCTCCGACGGAAGGTGTGTGCACTAGTCTCTTGCGTAGTAAGAGCCAACCAAAGATCTTAACCTTTAAAGGAATCTTGAGGCGCCAGATGGCCCGACATGCCTGGATTGTTGATTGATCCTCTGTTTCTTGGCATAGCTTCGTGTAGGCCTTCCGAACAGAGAAGGGAGTGTCTGTCCAAGTCCATCCATCTTGGTCACCATGTCTTGGCCGGCGCTGAGACAAAGCTTGTTGCATGCCTAAAAATTCTGCCACCCTTTGATCTGAGAGAGCACCGTCTACCGTTGGATTCCATATGTTGTCCCAACATTCTGCCACTGTGGCATCGGGGCATCTGGCAAGCGCATAGAGACGAGGAAAAGCCTCCTTCAAAGGGATGTCCGAAGACCAAGGGTCTCTCCAAGTCGGGCAGTGAAAAAGTCTTTAACTTGGGGGAAAATCTGTCTAAGGCCCTGCCAAAAAGGCGACATTCCCCTGCCTGGGGCTGCTTTCTCCTCCCAGTTTAAACACCGACCATAGCTGTCGCCCAAAATTTGGATGGCTAGTTCTTCTCGAAGGTGCATAGGCCGTGTCACCCACTTTGTTAGTAGTGCTGTGTTCATGCGTTTTGGGTGGAGAACACCCAGGCCTCCATGTGTGGTAGGTCTGCAGACGATATCCCATGCCACCAATGCCAGCCCTCGACCCTCGTTAGGCCCAGCTCCTTTCCACAGGAAACGACGCATCAGGCCTTCAAGCCTTTGACCGATACCTACTGGCATCTTGAACACCAAGAGGTGGAAGATGGGAATTGATGACAGGACTGACCTCACTAGCACTAGTCGGCCTCCTCTAGACAGCACCCTGGCTTGCCAACCTTCTAGTCGTCTCTCGACCTTCCCTACCACCGGCTGCCAATCTACCTTAGTCATCCTTCCTGCGGTCACTGGCAGGCCCAAGTATCTCATGGGTAGACTTCCAAGTGGTGTACCAAGTGTCTCTGCGCATCGTGACGCCTCCTCTTGAGAGAGGCTCCTACCCACAAAAGGTGATCTAGCCCGGCTGATCTGTAGACCGGAGAAGTCTGCAAATAGATCTAGTAAGGTGGACAAGTTTTTCGCCTCCTCCACCGAGCCTTCTATATAGAAAATGGTGTCATCTGCGTATTGCAGTAGTGGAATACCCTCGGGGTGGCTTGCTGTCTGATATCCTTTTAAGAGCCCATGGGAGCTTGCTAGGTTGGTGCAAGTTGCGAGTGCGTCTGCCGCTAAGACGAAAAGTAAGGGGGCAAGCGGGCAACCGTGCCTTACACCTCTTTGTGGTTGTATACGCCCTCCTTCTGGCCTCCTGTTCACCAACACCGAGAGAGAGTGTGAAGTTATGCATCTCTTTACCCATGTGATCCATTCCTTCGGGAAGCCCCTTCTCTGCATTGATGCCCGAAGAAAACGCCAATCTAGTGTGTCATATGCTTTGGCGAAATCCACTTTCCACATGAACCCCTTGGTCCCGTGCCGTTTCCATGAAGCAACTATCTCTCCCGCTGCGACTGCGCTATCCACCAGTAAGTGGCCCGGTATGAATGCTGATTGGGAGGCCCGACAAGCTCTCCGATCACTACTCTCAGCCTATTCGCCAGGACCTTTGCGATGATTAGGTAGATGGAGTTGGATAGAGAGATTGGTCTGAAATCCTCAATTTTATCTGCGCCTTGTATCTTTGGAAGGAGAAAGAGGTATGCTTGGTTGATTCTCTCCATACTGCCCGTTCCTTGGCGAAATTCTTCAAGCGTGGCCATCACATTTGGTCTCACCAAATCCCAAAACTCTTGGTAAAAGAATACTGGCAAACCATCTGGGCCTGGCGCCCCTTCGCCATTAAGACCTTTAATTGCCTCCTTGACCTCCTCTGAGAAAGGCCAAATCAAATCAACCTTTTGAGCCGGGTTCAACATTCGTGCACCCTTACCACACCACACCCACCGATTACGCCGTCCTTTTTTGTAGAACGAGCGGAAGTGTTCGGCAACAGCACAACCCACTAGTTCTGGACCGATGTGTTCCTGGCCTCTCACTTTCAGCTTTTGAATGTGGTTTATCCTTCTTCTCCCATTAGCAGCTAGATGGAAGAATCTCGTGTTTGCATCCCCTGCCTTTAACCACAGTTGTCTAGACCTTTGTCTCCAGTCCATCTCCAGCTTCTTGTCTTCTTCGGCAACCACGCCTCTCCATTTTCTTCGCTCAAGGGCTTCAGCTTCGTCCAGAAATCGAGTATCCTCTAAGTCATCCAAAACTTTGATCCTATGCAGGGCTTCTTTTCTAGATTGCCTTCTGTTCTCGTGGATGCGCTTACGAACCTCCACCAGGTGGTGCCTCAGCCCATGAATTCTTGCTGTAAGTGTTTCCATTTCGGATCTGAGTTGAGTCTGTGCTGACCACTTTCTCATTATCTCGTCTTTGAAGCCAGCCTCTTGTAGCCACGACTTGTCGAGCTTGAAATAGGTGGGTCTTCTGTTTACTTCGTTTCCAGCCCATACAATGGGAGTGTGATCTGATAATGGCCTTGGGAGGGATCTTACGTCTGCTAGTGGGAAACGTTCTGCCAGCTCCACCAAGCATAAGAATCGGTCTAATCTCGACATCCAGTTATGGCCCATTGTGATTCGCCATGTATACGTGCAGTCGATAGGACCCATTTCGTGGAGTAATGACTCCGAAATGAAAGCCCAAAAAGCTTCTGAATCGACATCTCTCCCTCCTGCTCCGAAATGTCACATTGAAGTCCCCTCCTATGAGTAGAGGACACCCTTGGAAGGTGCCCACTAGATCGGCCAACTCTCTCCATAGATCGTTTCTCCGTGAGGCGCTGGTTGGACCGTAGACCGAAGCTACGACCATTTCAAAATTGTCATTCATGCGCTTTAATTTGACTGCTGCGGCAAATTGACCAGTCCACGAGTCTATTTTTGAAAAGATTCGCTCGTTCCATGCCACCACTACTCCCCCTGACCTTCCTAGGGCGTTGACCACCAAAAAACCTTCAAGAAAGCCCCCTCCCCAGTGTATTCCATTCCCGTGACTCACACTTTCATGCATGGTTTCCTGTAGGCATGCCACGGTGGCTCCCCATTCTCTCAGATACCTTCCCACTTCTCCGCGCCTATTTTCATCGCGGAGTCCACGAATGTTCCATGAGATACACTTCATGGAGAACGATCTTCACCCCCTTCGCTGCCATGTGCCAGCTTTAGTCCAACCTTCAGTGCTATCTCTTTAGCCCTGTGGTTTATCACAGGGTCCTCCATCGCTGTTTGTTCTCCAACAGGCTCAGTGGAGTCACAAATTGGAAGGTCCTCCGTGATTGTTTGATTGCCCACCGGCTCTGCTGCAGCACAATTGGGAGAGGCCTCCATGGTCCTTTTTTCCATCGCCGGTTCTATTGTGACGTGGTTGGGAGGGTTCATCATGGTTGTTGCTTCGTCAGCTGACTCTACTATGGCACTGCAGGGATGGCAGAGAATCTCTTTGCAATTGCCATGGGGTTCAGCTGCCCCTTTCAATCCTTGGTCCTCTCGATTGTTACCTCGGGCCTTGTATTCAGCCGCTAGTAGCAGACGGCCACTTTTCCCAGCCTTTGCCCATGCAACTATTTTCACGTTTGTACACAAGCCTTTCACTACGTTGGTGACCCTTCTTGCTTAGCCGCGGGCGCTGGCTTACAGTTTCATTGTTTCCTTCACTGATTTTTGCCCTTCTACTTGGTGTGCTTCCTAGTTCTTGCACAATCTCTTGGCTCTTTGGTTCTGCCCCCATCCCTAAGTCTGCCTTGTTTATCTCCTTTGAGGCAGATGTCTGTTGCATCTGGTTTTCCTGTCGTACCTGCATTGTGTCTCCTGGATTGGGTGAGATCCCTTTAGGGTCATCCTCCTTCCCTGAGTTGACTTTTGATTGCTGTCTCCTTGGCTCTAGGGTGACCGTCTTCATTCTGGAAACTGACGTCTCCCCGGAAGGAGTTGCTACTTCTTTGCCTTTTTCTCTCTCAGCCCACTGTCTATTAGCCGATTGCGGTGGCGGTGGCGGTGGCAATTTTGTTGTGATTCGAACCTCATAGTTTCCTTCTGGGCCCCAAAAGTTCAGGATGGGCGGAGGCGTGGTTGCTTGGATGCGCTCGACTTCTAGCACCACTATGTTTGGGTTCCCCGACTCCAAGCCATAAGAAAAGACACGTTTGAGAGTTCCTAACGGTCTAACCAAAGCCTCCAGCGCCGGTCTGGTCCGGTATCCCATTCGAACGCCTCGAGCTTCTATAATGTGTGAGACACTGGATCCCTTCGTTGAACCATCGCTTGGTAGAACCCGACACCATCTCACTAGTGCACCCCCGCTGACTTCTTGCTCCCAGCTGATCAGTGATGTGTAAGCTGCCATTGATGCTCCCGAAGAAAGAAGTTACCTCTTTCCAGGGTCCAGACCTCTGCCTTGGCGAGGGCTGTAACTTTTATATGTAGACCCTTCCAAACCTCGTCTGCTGTAGGGGAGCCGCGCAAGACCTCTCCGATTAGGCAGCCCCTCAGGGTTCCCTGGTGGTCTGCCGGTGCTCCATTTTGCCGGATGTTGTCGTTTTTTGGTTGAGGTTGAGGGCCCTTGGGACCGTGGGTTTTCCGGTTGAGGTATGTCTGTCTGACCACTTCTTTATCGTCTCTTGGGAATTCCATTTGACGATGGCCTGTCTTCCAACATCTAAGGCAGACCAGCTGGCCCCGACATTCCCTTGCCCGATGGCCGCTCTGCAAGCATCGATAACAGTGCTCTTCAGTCCCTCCCGCTATATATAACTCTGGCAGACGGGTAACTCGTTGTCGTCGTGGACCGACTCTCACCCACCCGTCTACTTCTTGTACCTCTGGCACTTGGTCAACAGTGCATATTCAGCTAGACCCTGGGAGAGGTTCTGACCACCCCGCTCTGTTACAACTTTCTTCCCCCCGTGACGCAAAGCATTGTCTAAGCATCTTCCTGGCTTGGTGAGGGAGACTGCGACTCCATCGCATTGTATCTCCCACTCCCCCATGCGGACCGTCTTCTGTAGGTCTGTTCGATTTTTTCTGCAGGTTGCCAAGCGTGTGGTGCAAAGAGCCTGCATAGCGTGTTGCTCCGCTATCCTCCCTCCATGTCTTCGGGAGCATCCTCCCGGTCCTCTCGTCCCACTGAACCCTCTCTCTTCGTGTGGCATTGTGGGGTTTGCCTCCTGATGATCTTCGCATCCCACCAGGCCGCTGGGCATGAGCTGAGCAACCCGGGACTCCTGCCAGCCAGGGGTCTCCTTGCAACTTTCCAGGCCACCTAAACTTTACTGTTGTCTGGCCTGGGTGCCTTCCCACCTGATACCCTGGCCTCTGCAGCCCCTCGGTCCTTGTGTAGCTCTCCTGATCGTGAGGCCAATAATGTTGTCTCAAGTCGCTCTCGCCCAGTGAGTGTCGTCCTGGCTCCCCCCTCCTTGTCCCGGACCCTGCTTTGAAGCGTCCTCCGTAGTTACCTCCTTGCGGGATCTTTGCGTGCTTGCCGTCTTCACCTTGTTGGCGCTGTCGCATTCTCCTGAAGCTAAAACCATCACGAAGGCGGAGTAGAAGGCTGCAGGACGGGTAGAGACCATCATTAGACGAGCAGATGATGGTCTCGTCGTAGATTTCTCTGGATTCAGAGACCAGGCGGAGGAGGTGCGGGGGAATTCGGGTTATGTTGTAGAGATGTTGCTTCAGGGTCTCGCAAGAAATAGGGGCTTGGGGGATTTGGATGCATCGTGTCTTTCCGTCAAGTAACTTGATAAGCATTTGGTTGTTCCCAAAGGCTGTTCCCCTTTCGACATGGTCATTGCTATTGCTGGGGGCCCGGGATTTGTATCTGTCTGTGTTGATCTTCGCATCCTTCTGCTTCTTCCGCTTCTTGAGGAAATCAGCTATGAATTGCAGCTCCTGATCCTGGTACTTCAATTTCGCCTCATATATAAATGAGGTGACGAGCTGCAGACCCACTAATGATGCCACTTGACGATAAACCCGTGGTGGAGCGCATGACAGTGCAACAGTGTAGTCGATCCTGAAGTTTCTATATTGGATTGTATTCGATCCGCTGCAGCTTTGGTACCCATGACAATCAGTGCCGACCCGTTCTTCGTTCCTTTCGATCTCAGCATGACATCCTCCACATCACCGAAATTTATGATCATGTAAATTTAATTTTCATAGAATTTCAGTCATATGATGCATGAAAAATAAGCAATCATAACTAGGCTTGAATTTACTGAGACTCTTTAACAAAGGCCTTCTGCAAGCAAGAAATATGTCAAAGAAAGTATATCCCTTCAGAAACATAACAACGAAAAAATATTCTTTAATCTCGGAATAAGTTAGTAGTATAAATGAAGATTTTACTAAATCTGATTGTAGAGTTAATATTATCCTTCAGCTTTTAAATGAAAAAATTCACCATAAGAAAGGAAATTTTCCAGTCAAATGATTTCCGTGATCAAAAAATCTCGAAGTAGTGTAACCATCCCAGGAAAGTCGTATCGTCATCCAGAAATCGCCATCGTCACGAACTCTGCGATGATGACGAAATCTCCACCATCGTCCTAGTGGCGGGCAAGTGTCTATATCAAAGAAGATCTCACCATCTTCATCCTCATCCTAGTATTATGCACGTGTCTATAACGACGAAGATCACACCATCTTCACTGTCATCGTAATACTAGGCAAGAGTATACAACGATGAAGATCTCAGCATCTTCATTGTCATCCTGGTTCAGACAAATGATGAGGATAATGAAGTTTCGTCATGTTGCCATCTTTAACAAAAACGAGAAGCTAGCGATGGAGGGTGGGAATGGTGTTGTCCCTTGATACGACTCTGCCACATACGTATCAAAGGTCAAAGCGCCGCCGGTCAACTAAGTAGGGATGGTTAACATAAAGGCGTCAAAGGGGGAAGCGGGGATTGCGAGATTTCAGTTGCTAAAGATCGGGCTGGAGAGCAGGAGAGTTCCCGGATCCAGAGGGAGGGAGAATCGTCGCAGATCTCCCTATTCTTTTCTTGTTCTGTTTCTCATTGTCCTTCCATGAATATCTCTATCTCTCTATTCCTCTTGGATTCTGGAATTCTCGAATATTGGACGATCGATTTTGGAGTTTATTCTTCGATCTGCTGGGAGTCCTGTCCTTTTTATCCTCCCGATACTGGGAGCATAACATCCCTCCATCATAGTCGTCTGCTGCTAAAGTGATGATGACAATGAAGAGTTACTCATTGTCGTCCTAATTGCAGATGGTTCACAATGACAATGACGTCTTCATCATCATCATCATCTTGGCACCGACAAATGATATGGACAATGAAAATTCATCATCATCATTGAGGGTAGAGAACACTAGCTCCAATAAATTTCAAGAAGCGATTGCAAAGTATGGAAGGATTACCCAAAGCGGAAAGGGGGGAAATGTCGAAGAGCTGTTTTCAAATCCCAAGATACCGATGAAACATCAGAGTCCTCCCACCCATTCCCAAGATCACCCTCTGGCGCTTCCATCATCTGCATCGACACACCGCTTGTGCTAGGAACGTGGGATGCCGTCCGCAATGACTCTTGCAGCTCTGTTTGATAAGCATCTGATTGCTCTGCATGAACATGTAAAGCTCCTCTGTGACCAAGTCCAACCAAAGCTGTTAATCCATCTCCAGATATGTTCCCTGAGGAATCAACTCTAACTTCTGACTCATCATTGGCTAGTGACTGATGACCATTTCTGTGGCCAACTCCATGAGGGACACGAGAAAAAACCACACGCGTGGAAGGCCAAGCTGCCCCATGAACAGGTGAAGTTCCCCTTCCAATACCAGCGAGCCCATCAATAGGACCCCTTACGTGGACACGAGCCGGGCTAATAAGACCGTTTCTTTCTCCTTGGGCATCTGAAATATATACATTTCTCAAATTCTGCGGTCCATTGCCTCGGGTGTGTTCTTGCTCATAATACCCTCCAAAATTACATCCGCGTGAAAAGCCATATGCTTGTCGGCATGTGCATTGAGACATTGTGTTGCAACAGGAGATGCAAGTGTCAGCAGCAATTTCTTGAACCCTGTGACTTAAGAGCATCTGAAAAGAAGAAAAGTATAGTTAAGAAAATCTGACTAACCCAACAACAATATTAGAGTTTCTGAAAATCTTTTTTTTTTTGAAGAAAGAGTTAACGAAAATCGTAACCCAAGAATCCAAGTCGAAACCCCAATCTGCAGATACTGCTATAAAAATTTGAAATCGAAAATAGTGAAGAATGATTCACGCTTCTCTGAGAGAAACCCACAATCTCCAATAATCAAAAAATGCATAGTAAACGCCAACCTTTTAACCGAACATCTTAAACATAGAGATAAATTGGAAAAAGCCGCAAGGAGATATGGTTTGAGAAAAATTAAACAGTTTTTTGTCCTTAACTCCATCGAATTTAATATTTTTAATAGCAATTACTTGAAGAATCTGAATCCGGATTTAGACCCATCTCAATGGAAGAGAAGTATCGTTCAGCTACTCTGATTAGTCCTAGAAATGAAATCAAATTAACAAAAATCCATATCAAAAATCTAATAAATCAACCTTGGCTACGGAAAATCCAAGCCCAAACCCAAATTCACAGATGCTATCCAATAGAGCAAAAACTCACGGACAATAAATTGAAGCACACAATTTCAAATACCCAATAATGCACCATAATGCCAATCCTCAAACCAAGGGAAAGTATCACCAGGAGAGAAGAGAGTTTGAAAAAGTTAAATTCGTGTACTAGAAAAAGGCAATTCAAAATTTTAATTTGTTTTTTACGTTCTGACCTGCATCCAAAGACCGTCATTCACGGTTTTGCAAGGAAAGCCCCATTCTTCAAGTTGTTTTCTCACATGTAACAATGCCTCAAAAGACATGTGACAGTATAGAAGGGAACCTCCTTCGAAGATGTTGATAAAAGCCTCATACTCTTCTCTTTGTGCAATAGGGACACTCTTCACTGACCCCTCTGGGTGACTTTGGCAGTATTTTCTCTCAGCCCATTCGAAAGGAAGCCCATCGGAGCCTCCCCAATCTGCTGATGAATCCCGTTCAAGCTGAAAATGAGACTCATCAGTGGACGAAGGCCCTTCCATCAAGGACATCGCATCTGATACTCTGCTTCTTTCACCGCAATCATGTGCCTCAACACGAGAACATGGAAAGGAAGTCTGCAGGAAAGCAAAGTTTCCAACTTTGTCCAGCTGTCTCAGAGGCTTTGTGGCAGAGAGAGTACTTCCGTCGTTGGTTGGTGAATAGCTTGAAAGGTCAACTTCCTGTATGCTCATGCCCTCCAACTCTGATTCCATTTGTTTAATAGAAGGTGCTTTTCCCTTCAGAGAAGCAGAATCATCGAAGTTTTGTTTGAGCTCCACGTTTTTTGCTTCGTTAATGGAATCTCTCTTAAGCAAAGTGTGCAGGGCTAACTCAAAGCTGCAACGAGAGGACCGTTAAAGATTAACAACATAATCTCAAAGAACTTGACACGCTGATGAGGCATTAACGCAATACCGTTTCTCCTCATTGGGCACCCAAAGTTCATCTGATGTTAGAAGAGCGAGTAATGTTGGAGCAGAAAGCCTGGGTAGCACCTACTCCATAGAGAATCATATTCAGAGGCCTGTTTACGAGGATGAAGGAATATCCATAGAGGATTTTTTTCATAAACTGCTAAATAATGAGTGCACGAGTTTATTTTGTATTAATGTGCCGTCTTTTCAAAGAATCAACAGAATCTATGGGCCGTAAAATTCTTGCACGAAGAATGAGTTAGCAATTACGTGAGGTCTTAATTATTAACATTCAAATCAATGTTTCACAAGCAAACATTCACTCTTTTCTGCTTTGTTGACAGTTAAGATTAAACCTGCCTTTGTTTCAGAAAAATGAAATCGTACAATATTATCACATGAACGCCTGGCTCACCTCGAATGGCGGATCCACTACTGTTCCTTAAATACAACGTGATTAAATAAAACATTAGAATGGAAGGAAATCGATAAGACAAGATAATTTAAAGTGCTTCGTACTTTTTCAAGATAATTTAATCGGTGCATTAGAAGTTCATTTCTCCTTAGAAACATGACATGGGCTAAGATTCCTCTAGAAAACGATACATACAAGACCTCTATCTTCTAGAAAATGAAAAAGAAACTGATGCGTCACTGGAGAAAGTTCAAATGCAGTAATTACGAGTAAAATGGCTGCCCGAGAGGTGGTGATTAGACAATCTTCGAGAAAAAGATTTTTGGAACGACAAAGAGCGATTAGTCAAGTCCCTCAACACGCATTCCATTCAGTTTTACAACGAGTTGTTTGAAGAAAGACTCACATTTTCTTACCATCAGCAATAAGTTTGGGCACATTCCAGACGATTGAGGAATAGTTCTTTCTTCCTATAACTTTCAGAATTTTGTTATCTTTTATATCTCTTCCGTAAAAAGAGCTCATCCAGGAATATCACCTTTCTGTCCGACAAAAACAGGAAGTATGCGAGCTAAAGATCATCTCATTCTGTCAAAATTATCGAGAGTTGTTGTCCGTTGCTAGGAATCAAGGTTATCTCGTCGCAAATACTAGAATATTTGCCTCAAATACCAAGAAAACACGCCTTTGCTCATACCAACACAATAATTCTCAAGAGTTCCGGGTTAGAAATGAAGAAAAGATTTTACAGGTTCCAATATCAACAACCAGATCATTGACTTAAGTTCATTAAAAGAATTTTTTGAAAGAGAAAAGTTCATTAAAAACGTTGAGAAAAGTTCATACCTCCCTGAGCTCCACACATGCACACTGGCATAAATATCCCCAGCAGGCGCTTCTCACACGCTCCCCATGAATACCATAATCATGGCTCTCCGCAAATACCTAAACAATAAATAAAATACCAGGATAGGAATTTCTTGCCAATTATCAGGTGGAAATTGATGATCAGCATCTACCCAACGGGCCAACCTGATACGTCAAGAAGTTTGATGTCCACAGTTCAGAAATGATGAAATCCGTGCAAATCCCACATAAATCCTGAGGCATAAATTAACATTACATCCAGACTTCTCCTCCTTTTTGAAACGAGAATCCATCAATTTTCTTTAGATCAACCAGTCTAGGCAGTAAAACAAGAATTTCTGCAGAAAATTCAGCACCTGAAGATCAAGAAACGATGCAACGGCCAACACCCGAAACGCATTTCTATCACTGAACTTGGGATAATGTCCATACAAGTACGCCAACGCCATCGTCATCGCTTCAGGACTGACATTATCATCATCAATAAGCAATTTCAGAGTAGGCGCGCCGGCCTCTTTCCAAGGCCCCTGCAACATATTCCTGCAAAATTAAAAAATTCAAATCTGATCTGATCGGAAAAAAAGAGACCGTAGTATTGGGCACAACATATTTCTGTATGCATCTCTGATACACGACAGTGTATTCAAGTTCAAAGACAATCTCGAATAAAAATCTTGAATTTGCAAATACTACAATCCAAACGGCAGCGAATCGTACCAATGTCACTCAAATAGAAGAAGAAAACGATAAGAAGATAGATGGAGAAGGATCTCCCTCCAGGTTGATCGAATTTTTCTTCCAAAAAACAAAATTCCCGTTCAATTCAACTGCAAAGACAGTGGACCGAGAGAGAACTACTATCCAAGTGACAGCGAATGGCATCAATGTCACTCAAACAGAAGAAGAAAACAATAAGAACACAGATGGAGAAGGATCTCCGTCCAGGTTGATCGAAATTTTCTTCCGAAAAACAATATTCCTGTTCAATGCAACAGCAAAGACAGTAGATCGAGAGAGAACTACAATCCAAACGAGAGCGAGTGGTATCAATGTCACTCAAACAGAAGAAGAAAACAATAAGAACACAGATGGAGAAAGATCTCCGTCCAGGTTGATCGAAATTTTCTACGAAAAAACAAAATTCCTGTCCAATTCGAACCTGAAGTAGGGGCTTCGGGAGAGGATGATGCGGTGGAGATGGTAAGTGGTGCCCAAGGCCTGAACGACGACGTCGGAGAAGATTCCGCCGGTGAAGCCTTCGGATTGGATGTGATCGCAGAGAGATGTGAGATTGCAGTCTAGGGCTCGAAGCTCGGCGACGCTGCGATCGCAATCCATGGCGTAGGGCTGTTTGAGCGATTCGGAAGGCTGATCGAGCGATTGACGAGGGCGCGGGATCGGCATTTCTTCGGCGATCGAAGATCGCAGAGCGCAGATCACAGCTGAGAATCGCGAGCTCGGATCATCTCCTAGTCTTCGCTGATCGACTGCCTCGCCATGAACTGGTGAAGAACAACTGAGAAAGAGAGAATAAGAGAGAGAGAGAGAAAGAGAGAGAGAGAGAGAGTAAGAGTCGAAGAGAGAGAAGGCAAGAGAGTGAGAGAGAGAGAGGTAGCGAAAGGGAGAGAACGAGAGAAAGAAAGAGAGAGAGTGAGAAAGAGAGAAAACGAGTGCCAGAGAGAGAGAGTCGAAGAGAGAGAAGGCAAGAGAGTGAGAGAGAGAGAGGGAGCGAAAGAGAGAGAACGAGAGCGTGAGAGAGAGAGAGGGCAAGAGAGTGAAAGAGAGAACGAGTGCCAGACTGCCAGTGAGAGAGAGCTAGAGAGAGAGAGAGAGAGATGGAGAAAGACAGAGAGTGAGATGGAGAGACAGAGAAAGACGAAGAGAGAAAAGGAAAAAGAGAGAGAGAGAGGAAGCGAAAGAGAGAGAGAACGAGAGCAAGAAAGAGAGAGAGAGAGAGAAAAAGAGAGAGAAGGAAAGAGAGTGAGAGAGAGAGGTAGCGAACGAGAGAGAACGAGAGCAAGAAATAGAGAGAGAGAGCGAGAAAGAGAAAGAGAGAGATAGAGAGATGGAGAGACAGAGGGAGAGACAGAGTGAAGGAGAGATGGAGAGACAGAGAAAGACGAAGAGAGAGAAGGAAAGAGAGTGAGAGAGATAGAGAGATGGAGAGACAGAGTGAAGGAGAGATGGAGAGACAGAGAAAGACGAAGAGAGAGAAGGAAAGAGAGTGAGAGAGATAGAGAGAGGGAGAGACAGAGAGAAGGAGAGAGGGAGAGACAGAGAAAGACGAAGAGAGAGAAGGAAAGAGAGTGAGAGAGATAGAGAGATGGAGAGACAGAGTGAAGGAGAGATGGAGAGACAGAGAAAGACGAAGAGAGAGAAGGAAAGAAAGTGAGAGAGATAGAGAGAGGAAGCGAAAGAGAGAGAGAACGAGAGCAAGAAAGAGAGAGAGAGAACGAGAGCAAGAAAGAGAGAGAGAGAAGGAAAGAGAGTGAGAGAGATAGGTAGCGAACGAGAGAGAACGAGAGCAAGAAATAGAGAGAGAGAGAGAAAGAGACTAAGAGAGAGAGCGAGAAAGAGAGAGAGATAGAGAGATGGAGAGACAGAGGGAGAGAGAGAGAGATGGAGAGACAGGGTGAAGGAGAGATGGAGAGACAGAGAAAGACGAGGAGAGAGAAGGAAAGAGAGTGAGAGAGAGAGAGGTAGCGAACGAGAGAGAACGAGAGCAAGAAATTGAGGGAGAGAGAGAGAGAGAAAGAGACTCAGAGAGAGAAAGAGAAAGAGAGAGAGATAGAGAGATGGAGAGACAGAGTGAAGGAGAGATGGAGAAAGACGAAGAGAAAGAAGGAAAGAGAGTGAGAGAGATAGAGAGAGGAAGCGAAAGAGAGAGAACGAGAGCAAGAAAGAGAGAGAGAGAACGAGAGCAAGAAAGAGAGAGAGAGAGAAGGAAAGAGAGTGAGAGAGACAGAGGTAGCGAACGAGAGAGAACGAGAGCAAGAAATAGAGAGAGAGAGCGAGAAAGAGAAAGAGATAGAGAGATGGAGAGACAGTGGGAGAGAGAGAGAGATGGAGAGACAGAGTGAAGGAGAGATGGAGAGACAGAGAAAGAGAGAGAGAGAGAAGGAAAGAGAGAGAGAGAGAGAGAGAGAGAGAGAGAGAGAAAGAGAGAGAGAGAGAGAGAGAGAGAGAGAGAAGGAAAGAGAGTGAGAGAGAGAGGTAGCGAAAGAGAGAGAACGAGAGCAAGAAAGAGAGAGAGAGAGAAGGAAAGAGAGTGAGAGAGAGAGGTAGCGAAAGAGAGAGAACGAGAGCAAGAAAGAGAGAGAGAGAGAGAGAGAGAGAGAGAGAGAGAGAGAGAGAGAGGTAGCGAAAGAGAGAGAACGAGAGCAAGAAAGAGAGAGAGAGAGAGAGAGAGAGAGAGAGAGAAGGAAAGAGAGTGAGAGAGAGATGTAGCGAACAAGAGCAAGAAATAGAGAGAGAGAGAGAGAGAAGACAAGAGAGTGAAAGAGAGAGAGAGACTAAGAGAGAGAGATAGAGAGTGAAAAGGAGAGGGAAAAGTCAAAGAATGAGAGGTAGAAAGATGGAGAGAGAGATAGATCAATAGAGAGAGAAACAAAGAGGGAAAGTAAGAGGGAGAGAGGGAGAGAGAGAAAAGAAAGAGAGCTCTACTCCACTCCACGAGTAATGAAATGAAATTCAAAGTGAAATTCAAAGAGAGAGATATGAAATTCAAAGTGCCATGGACGGTGTGGATACCTCCACGAGAAATCACAGATGCAATCTGTGCATGTGTTCTTCGTTTCAATGTTTTATTGATGTTGTTGTAATTCCATTTTAAGTCTTCCACTGCACGGAATTATCATGTTCATCCAGTTCAAGGCCACAATAACCCAACAAAAAAGTACTTAGAAACCAATTTATATTCAAGAACCAAGGTTCTTTTTATCGAATATTGACTTTAATTTTGGTGAAAATTTGGCTGTTATATTCAAAATAACATTTGAACCATGGATGGATTTAATTTGGAGTAAAAAACTACTTTCTAATTATGGATATTTTAAAGTTGGATTAGTTGTCTAATTATCCAGCCGTTTTTTTTTTGAGGGGTAAGCAGACTTCCCCGGTTTAGGGATTTTTATATTTAATAATAGTCTTGGTTAAACGCCTCTTATGGGAAAAAATGCTATTTGGGATGAAAAATCATGTCTTTATTTTAGAAGTAATCGAATAAAGTAAATGATTAACAAGGCATTTTTATCTAACATCCATGAATATTTTCAACTTTGTCGTGAGGTATGATAAAATAAAATTTTGAATCATCAAATGTTTGAGGATGAAATTTGTTTTTGGTATGGGATGTAATGGCATATTACCCTTGAAAAGTACTCTCTTTAATACATAGTTTACTGCTTTATTGGCTGACTTAAATATGAAGGATAATTAGCCTAACAGATGAATGGACACTTGAGAAGGAAAATAATAACCAAGGGCATTTATTGACATGCATGTTTTTTTCATATTTCCAATCTCTTGATTTATTTAATTAGCTTCCATGACAAAAAATCATCGATTAAAGGAAACAGTTCGACTAGTAGTACACTTTGGCAAGAAGGACGAGCAGTAGCCATGGTTTTCAAAACTAAGTCGTACAATGCTTCTTGAAAATTCAAGCATCTTTCAGAACCTAGGAGTTTAGATATTTGTTAAGGTTCAATATGAGGTTTAGACTATTTATACGTATACCTTTTATATTCGGATAAGAATTTCTGGCAGTATATACCATAATGTAATATATTCTTAAGACATATTTCAATCATCTTTGTAGTGTGAATCAATAATATTCGCCAGGCAAGCCATGGTAGTTCACATTTATTGGAATACACTTTCCCTATCTGTCAAACTTCTTTACTATAATTGGTTTTGTATCAGTATTGCAATGGCATGTTCAAAAAATGGACATCAATCTTCATCATTATATTTTATAATGTATATTTGGCTATGTCCTATCGATTTTTGTGCTGTGATTTAAGATAACATCTGATTGTGACAATGATACAATATCAGTCCAGTTTCTACACAAATCCTCTTTTTTCAATGCAGTGATGTGTTTTGCCCAACAATGTACAAGTGCTGGTTGTAGTTTCCATAGCTTCTCACCTTTTCTTTATCTTTTTGGTGTCAATTTAGAAGGTGAAACAAGGATCCATTCATTTCATTATCGTCAATAAAGATTCGATGAATTAAATTTCTCCCTCTGAAGTCGGAAACAAAATAGACATCTTCTAATTGGAATAACAAGGAACCACTTATCTTTCATGACTTATACAAAAATCATCATCATCATCATCTGAATGGGAGCTAAAGAAATAAAAATTCTAGGCACTATTTTTCCTTGAAAAACATAATTTTGCTAAAAAAATGGATGATAAATATATGAACAATGGATGATAAAAATAGTTCTACGGAGAACTAGAACACTATTTTTAAAAAAATCATCATCATCATCATCTGAATGGGAGCTAAAGAAATAAAAATTCTAGGCACTATTTTTCCTTGAAAAACATAATTTTGCTAAAAAAATGGATGATAAATATATGAACAATGGATGATAAAAAATAGTTCTTCAGAGAACTAGAACACAGTTTTTAAAAAATCTTCATCATCATCTGAATGGGAGCTGAAGAAATCAGAAATCTAGGGACTATTTTTCCTTAAAAAACATAATTTTGTTTTAAAAAAAATCATCATCATCATTATCTGAATGGGAGCTAAAGAAATCAGAAATCTAGGCACTATTTCTCCTTAAAAACTTAATTTTTTTACAAAAATGGACGATAAATATATTAAGAATGGATCATAAAAAATAGTTCTTCAGAGAACTAGAAACTGTTTTTAAAAAATCAACATCGTCATCATCTGAATGGGAGCTAAAGAAATCAGAAATCTGGGGACTATTTTTCCTTAAAAAACATAATTTTGTTAAAAAAACGGATGATAAATAAATGAAAAATGGATGATAACAAATAGTTCTTCAGCGAAGTAGAACACTATTTTTAAAAAATCATCATCATCATCCGAATGGGAGCTAAAGAAATCAGAAATCTAGGCACTATTTTTCCTTAAGAAACATAATTTTGTCAAAAATATGGATGATAAATATATGAACAATGGATGATAAAAAATAGTTCTTCAGAGAACTAGAACACTATTTTTAAAAACTTGATTATCGTCATCATCTGAATGGGAGCTAAAGAAATTAGAAATCTAGGCACTATTTTTCCTCAAAAAACATAATTTTGTTATAAAAATGGATGATAAATATATTAACAATGGATCATAAAAAATAGTTATTCAGAGAACTGGAACGCTATTTTTAAAAACTTGATTATCATCATCATCTGAATGGGAGCTAAAGAAATCAGAAATCTAGGCACTATTTTTCCTTAAAAGACATAATTTTGTTAAAACAATGGATGATAAATGTATTAACAATGGATTATAATAAATAGTTCTTCGGAGAACTAGAACACTATTTTTAAATAAATCATTATCATCATCATCTGAATGGGAGATAAAGAAATCAGAAATCTAGGCACTATTTTTCCTTGAAAAACATAATTTTGTCAAAAATATGGATGATAAATATATGAACAATGGATGATAAAAAATAGTTCTTCAGAGAACTAGAACGCTATTTTAAAAAAATCATCAACATCATTATCTGAATGGGAGCGAAAGAAATCAGAAATCTAGGCACTATTCTTCCTTGAAAAACATAATTTTGTTAAAAAAATGGATGATAAATATGATGCAGGACGGCTACGGAATGGATTATTAAGGAATGGATGACTACGAAAAAGGGTGACCGAGGAGACGGATGGGTTGACGACGGGTAAAGGGTGATAGACGGGTTTGTAGGGAGGGATAAAACAGTCCACAGAAATTCAGACGGTCGGATTCGGACTTTAAAACCGATTAAAATCTGGTGGTGCAGCTCCAACCCTTATCGAGGGCGGGAGTACTATCTTCCCCCACTGCGACGATGCCTAAGCACCGAAATCAATACCCGAATTCGCGTCGCGAGGAAACACTCGAGAAAGAGGGAGAAGAAGTAGAAAATCTAAACCAAATCTAATTCTGACGGCGGTGGAAACTTCTCGAGAAAACACTGAACGGAGAACACTTCGACACCAAAGAGTTCAGGCGTACCTCGTCACCGTAGTGCGTGAAGAGGTTGCGGGAAATTCAGATCGCGATGAAGCTCGGCAAATACGGGCATTGAGAGGCCCGCTAAATGACGGAATCTGGGCGCTCCGGGTGTTGAATGGCCCTGGTTGAGACTAGATGTTGTTGTCGCAGAGTCAGGCGTAGGCAAATATCCGCACGCCGCTGCGTAGAGCGCGCAGAGCGCCGCGCGCGGCGCGTGCTGCGCGCGAAGCGGCGTAGGCGCGCGCATAGCGCGGCTCAGCGGCTGACGACATGGCGGCGGCTGGCGGCCTGTGCAGCCTTGGCGGCCTGGCTAGCGGCCTGGCCTTGAAGGCAGCCTTGGGCGGCGGCCTTGGCTGGCGGCTGGCGGCAGCGGCACGGGCGGGCGGCCTGGCCAGGCGGCCATGGCGTGGCAGCCATGGCGCATGGCGGGCGTCTGGGTGGCTGCCTTGGGCGGCCTTGGAAGGGCGCCTGAGGCAGGCGTGAGAGAGAGAGAGAGAGTGGGAGAAAGGAGGAAGAGAAGAAGATGGATGGGGAGAGGTGGTGACTGGCGACGTGACGGGGGCGGCGGCGACGGCGTCAACGGCGATGGTTAGGGTTTGAGGGTAGAGGGAGGCAGGGCAGTCCTCCAAGAAGAGTTTAACTGAAACTCAATTCTTGAAATTATGACTACCTAATGTTTCTTGAGAACAATGGCCTATATATAGGCCTTGGAGGAAAGAGAAAATGAAAAGAAATTAGAAACAAGAAATTAAAGACATGCGCCGTGTCATGCCAAAGGGCAGTTGTGGATCTGCCTTTGGCATCGTGTCATGACGCGCGTAGGGACGTGCGCGGGTGGAGACGTGCTAGTTGACGGTTGCGGCATTTTGACTTTGGAGTTGACTTCGGTTGACCGTGGCGGGTTGACTTCGGTTTACTTCGCCGTCGGGTCCATAGCACGCGTGTTGTTTCCGGTTGACCGTGGTGACGCGTTCGACGGTGATGTGTTGGCGTCCTCGCCATCAAAATATATGAACAATAAATGATATAAAATAGTTCTTCCGAGAACTGGAACGCTATTTTTAACAAATCATCATTATCAACATCTGAATGGGAGCTAAAGAAATCAGAAATCTAGGCACTCTTTTTCCTTAAAAAACATAATTTTGTTAAAACAATGGATGATAAATATATTAACAATGGATTATAAAAAATAGTTATTCGGAGAACTAGAACACTATTTTTAAATCAATCATTATCATCGTCAGCCGAATGGGAGATAAAGAAATCAGAAATCTAGGGACTATTTTTCCTTGAAAAACATAATTTTGTCAAAAATATGGACGATAAATATATGAACAATGGATGATAAAAAATAGTTCCTCAGAGAACTAGAACGATATTTTTAAACAATCATCATCATCACCATCTGAATGGGAGCTAAAGAAATCAGAAATCTAGGCACTATTTTTCCTTAAAAAACATAATTCTGTTAAAAAAATGGATGATAAATATATTAAAAATAGATTATAAAAAATAGTTCTTCAGAGAACTAGAAGATTTTTAAAAAATTGATTATCAACATCATCTGAATGGGAGCAAAAGAAATCAGAAAATGTAGGGACTATTTCTTGTTGAAAAACATAATTTGTTTAAAATATGGATGATAAATATTTGAACAATGGATGATAAAAAATAGTTCTTCAGAGAACTAGAACACTATTTTTAAATAAATCATTATCATCATCATCTGAATGGGAGCAAAAGAAATCAGAAATGTAGGGACTATTGTTTTCTTAAAAAACATAACTTTGTGAAAAAAATTGACGATAAATATATGAACAATGGATGATAAAAAATAGTTCCTCAGAGAACTAGAACGCTATTTTTAAACAATCATCATCATCACCATCTGAATGGGAGCTAAAGAAATCAGAAATCTAGGCACTACTTTTCCTTAAAAAACATAATTTTGTTAAAAAAATGGATGATAAATATATGAACAATGGATGATAAAAAATAGTTCCTCAGAGAACTAGAACGCTATTTTTAAACAATCATCATCATCATCATCTGAATGGGAGCTAAAGAAATCAGAAATCTAGGCACTATTTTTCCTTAAGAAACATAATTTTGTTAAAAAAATGGACGATAAATATATGAACAATGGATGATAAAAAATAGTTCTTCAGAAAACTAGAACGCTATTTTTAAAAAATCATCATCATCATTATCTGAATCGGAGCTAAAGAAATCAGAAATCTAGGCACTACGTTTCCTTAAGAAACATAATTTTGTTAAAAAATGGACGATAAATATATGAACAATGGATGATAAAAAAATAGTTCTTCAGTGAACTAGAACACTATTTTATAAAAATCATCATCATCGTCATCTGAATGGGAGCTAAAGAAATCAGAAATCTAGGCACTATTTTTCTTTAAAAAACACATATATATATATTTTAAAAAATGGATGATAAATATATGAACAGTGTTCTTGTTCTTCAGAGAAGGATGATCAAACTTCCTCTTTCATTCGGAGCGGCGCTCGCGATATCTCTCTGCTGTTCTTCCTCAATTCCTCTTCCTCGCGCGAAATCCGCTACCAAATCCTTGTTCTTGCCGTATTCCTCGCCGCCATGTCCATCGGCGATCGCTACAGATCTTCTTTCCGTTCTCGGATCGAAGAACGACGCCTCCGCCGTAGACAAGATGGAAGCAACTCGGATTTGGTCATGTCTCAGGTTTCTCGTTCCATTCTCGACGGAAATTCTGAAGATCCGTAGCGATCCGCGGTCTAATCGTTTCCACGCTGAAGATTCTGGATTTTCTCGGGGAAGAATGGAGATCCGCCGTCGATCTCTCAGAGAAGAGGATGAACGGATCAGATGGCCACCGGAGCCCGTGATGGAACTCGCGCGATTGGCGGTGGATTCTGGTGGAGATCCCGCTGCCATTCAGGCCGCTTTGGATCCCGCCGTGTTGAAGGTGAACATTCAATGCTAGAAAGTTCGGTTCAAATTCAAATTCCAACATCTGGTTTTCTATTTTTCGGCGTCAGATACCCGACGTGGAAGGATTGGAAGAGGATAAATGCCAACTGACAAGAACTCCATACGGAAGACGCTTCATAAATGAGGTGCAACGATGAGTTCTATACTGTGAACATATTCCGTTTGTTGTCTTTATAGAATTTAATATCTGGAAATTTTCTGGGTTTAGTGAATGCATGATTTTGAATCTAATTAAGTTCAGAGTTTTGCATTATGTCAGTGTCGGGGACTAATGGATATCTCGCTTTCCGACTTTGAATGATTTGAATGACTGATATTTTCTGTAGAAAAAGATATATGTGCGTAGCTTTTCCCAGTACTAGAATTTTTTCGTTGCCTAATTTACTAACTATGAGTCAATGTCTGTAATTTGTCTGGGTT
Organism: Wolffia australiana; assembly: GCF_029677425.1. NCBI lineage: Eukaryota > Viridiplantae > Streptophyta > Magnoliopsida > Alismatales > Araceae > Wolffia > Wolffia australiana. Next base: position 1,942,870 of record NC_135851.1, on the reverse strand, counting down.
TAATGAATTCAAGTTTTTGCACGCCCCACATTGGAATCTGCATCCTGTTTCTGCAATTTTCGGAGTTTCAAAGATTGAATCATATTTCGCCTTCCTATTTGAACTGATTTCCCGGGAGTAATGTTTTCTATGTTATAAGAAAATATTTTATCGCTTTTCCCCAATTCTAGTTATTTTTTTCTTTGCCTAAATTTCCTAACAGAAATCAATCTTTGGATTTATTCTGGGTTTGATGACTACAGGATTTTTCATTTTCTGCACCGAAATATGAATCCTCTGCCTACAATTTTGGGAATAATGGGGACTGAATGCATAAGTCACCTTCCTGTTTGAACTGATTTAAGGGGCAATTTTTTTCTATATTATCAAGAAATTTATTTGCATTGCTCTTCCAAGTTCTAGATATTTCTCATTTAAAAAATACAAATCAAGAGCTGGCTTTTTCTGGGGTTAATGAATGCAGGATTTTGTACTCTCTGCATGGAAATCTGAATCCTGTATCCACAATTTTCTGTGTTTCAGGGACTGAATGCATATCTCGCCTTCCTGTTTGAACTAATTTCCGATAGGAGCCCAATGATTGGTCTAAACATTAATCTGAGCCGCTATGACTTGTTCCATGGTCATATTTTTCTAGCCCCCGACACAGGAAGACTAGGTATACTGTAAGTTGACTCAACTTTGCTCTTGTTCAAACTACAAGATAGACTTGCAGTTTTTTATGAGGCCTTTTAGCGGAAGCAATCTGATACGACAAGGTAGTATCAATGAATTACTTCTTAATTGTGACTCAAGAATTATCCAAGAAATCCACAATGTCTTTCTGGATTTGAAACAAGGAAAGAATAAGACGAGAAGAACAGTATGAAAGATCATCGTGGTGGCGCTCTCTCCCTCTGACAGTCGTAACCGTCAGCCTCTGACTTCAAGAAAAGCCCGATACCTTTCCCCATCAGCTCTTCTCTTATTTATAGGGGCTTAGTCCCCATTGGTCAGGTCGTGCGGTCAACGGGCCGTTGACCGGCTGACTCCTTATGCCTTCTCTTGTACTTCTTCGAAAAGAACATATCACAATCTTACTGAAAATAGTAGCCAGTATCCGAAATATCAGACTGACAAGTTGCTAATAAATAATTCTAGTTCATAATTATCCTTGAAACATACATATTGATTGTAGGCCTTTGACCAAAGCACAATATGAGAAGTTCTTTGAGAGAACTTCTTATCAACGAAGGAAGGAAGGTGCTGCCAGGGTAGCAACTACATGTGCTCTCTCGGTGGCACGTGCCACGAGCATATAAATACGACCTGAGGCATTCAAGATTCATTTTCAAGAAGTTCCAGATTGGGCGGTCGTTTCACAACCGAGGCTGGGGGCAGGGAGTGCACCTGCGATTCAGGAGGAGAATTTGCCTCCTTATAAGTTCTTTTTAAGAAAATATAAAAGGAGGCGAGCTAATTAAAGAATCAGGTCCATGTCAGCTCAAAAGGAAGGAGGGGGCTAAATACCCTATAAATAAAGACAAGGGAAGACTGATACGCGGCTGTATCGAATTAGGTAAAAATACTGTGAATGTAGACTTACAAAATAGCCTCAACGATGCTCCTCGTCTCTTCCTAATACCACACGGTGTCTTCACGCTTGCTCCCCCGAGAACTCTGGAGAGATCCCTCGCCGAATGCAGCTCCCGTATCTTCCAGACCCCTTGCTCAAGAAAGTCCAAAGACTCCGTATCCTTTCTTGTCGCCCCTGCCTCCTTATTTGTACTGCTTCTTTATTTCCTAACTAACTACCTTTCAAGAAAGGTGGTTATTTGGCCAGCTCAGCTCCAGCTGGCCCACTTACTTTCTGCCCACTCCTCTTTCTCCTTTCATATACTCTTATGGGTATCGTATCAAAGACCTACAGGTATTGATTTCAAGAGCAGGGCGATAGGCTGGAGAGCAGGAGAAACATCCAGAAGAATGGATCGCTTGATCCTGGTTCCTGGTATCTTGCATTCAGTTCCGTATACCTACGTTATACAAACCTTGTATATCTCTTGTTCTGCTCACGCATTGTATTGAATTGATAAGAGCTTTGTTTCAAGAAGACACAAGAAGATCACAATTCCATTTCGATTTTCTCATAGTTATCACCTCTTGGATGGTTCTCCAGTCCATATTTTCTCTATTACCCATTCTCCTTCCATCTTCTTCTACCCCATAAATCCTATCCTGTGATTGTGACACTGATTGACGTTGGTAGATTTTCATATATTTTTTGTTACAACTGATTTGAATATATTGATCTGATAAGATCCCCGTCTTATCTACGTCTCTATTACCCATTCTCCTTCCATCTTCTTCTACCCCATAAATCCTATCCTCTGATTGTGACACTGATTGACGTTGGTAGATTTTCATATATTTTTTGTTACAACTGATTTGAATATATTGATCTGATAAGATCCCCGTCTTATCTACGTCTGTTTTGTTACTCCAGTCCAATAGGGGTATTTAAGTCATTTGACCATTACGTAATTCCTTTAAATAGGCAGCTCTCCTATGGGAGAGCAGCCAAGAAGTATCAAGAGATGTGTCTGACCTCCTCTTAGGCAGCGTCCAGTCCATCCCGGCATTCCCTGTCCCTCCTTAAGGAGAGTGCCGACAACTATTCCGGCATCTTCCATCCTTTCTGTCCTCTCCCTTAATACGAACTTACAGGCACATATTATGATCTTGGCCAAAAGCTGAACGATCCAAGTCTGTGTCACAATCTTTCTGAAGATAGTAGCCAGAGACCCAAATAACTTACACACAAATTGTATGTTCTAGTAAATAGATTATTTTCTTCTTATTTGAAGTTCATAATTACCCTTGAAACGTGCAAATTGATTGCCATCCTTTTAACTTAGAGACACTATTTCCTTCTTAATCCCAGTTCATAATTTTCCTCGAAACTTTCAGACCGATCATAACGAATTAGTGTTCCTGTTGAAAAACAACTTTCGCGTTATTATGATTCTTACTATTTGCATTTAATGGCCAGGTTTCATGCCAGAGAGTATCCTGCGTATGAGAAGAACATATTCCCCATTAATATGGGCTACTGTCAAAGAGGTGGAGATCTCTTTTCTTTTTTATACATTCGTTTTCAACCTTGTTATTTCCTTTGTTCTGCCCTCGTACTCGTGAGTTTGGCTTATAATAGACTTTCTCCCAGGGTCTTGCTTAGCATATGATGATTCAATGAATCTGAGGAATATTCTTTGGCTGGCCCCGTTGCCCTGTAACCGAACGAAGGGTTGGTTGGCACCCGGTAAATATTCCTTAACTCAATGCCCTATATTACCCAAGCTCCTCTCTTTTTCGACATTGATCCTTTTATTTCTCTACTTTCATTATTTAAAAAATTTCTCTACTTCCATTTCTTTATTTGTCTATTCATCTCAATTTACTTCCATCTCTCTAAGTATGTATATGTGTAGATATCTCTATCTCTATCCACATTGATGTCTCTGATACGAACCTTGATCAAGGTTCATATCAAGGGAGAGGAGAAAAGAGAGGCCGAACAGAGGAGGCAAGGATTGACCAGGGACGAGCCGGCTAGTGATGGGTTGAAGGGTTAAGGATCGCAGGGATGGGGATCATAAAAAATTAGAAGATAACCGGTTAGTAGAGGTAGGAATCGAATTGGAGGGGAGTCGGCTGAAGATCTTGTGAGGCGACCGTGAGGATAGGGGATCATTGTACAGTCAGAGGGGACGTATATGATAAGGTTAGACAGTGAGCCAAGAGGCCGATCTTACCTTGATTCTTGACTGCCCTCTTAAACACATCGAGATCTCTTTCCAAACAACTAGTATTTATATCCTCAGAAAACATAACCATGAGGTTAACGACATTCCTTTGGCCCAGTTGGTGTCTATCTCTCCCCCTCTCTCTAAAAACGTATTTATCTACTTTCATTCTGCCCTCGACCTATCTTGAAACTTATATATCTCCTCTATACCAATTCCCATAAAGGTTATCATAACTGTACTAACATTCAATCCTTGTGCCCCAGGTGTCCTGGTTGCTTTGGATGCTCATCCCGGTGGCATCATCTACGATTGTTTGGTTCCAGAATACGTTAATTACGTGAGAACCATCTACGAAGGTTGAGAGCTCCTTAACTCAAATCTATCGAGCTTTTTCTTCAATTATTTTTCATATTCCATGCGCATTTCCTATGTATTATAATCCATCCTATGACATGTACACTAACGCTCATATACCTTGAATAAACACTACAGACAATCAGAGTAGCTTAATTCAATGAAAACATCAATTGAGTTTAAACATTAAATTGACCTAACTATTTTTACAGCAAGAACAATTTCATTTTATAATACAAAAGTTTTGGAATTTAATTTTCTTATTCTCCTTCGAGGAACAGATGACCTTGGGTATAATGTCGCTGATGTGAACTATTTCAACATCGCTGACACTCCCTCCAGCCGAAGGATCTTCATCTGCTAAAAATGAGGTAAATACTCTCTTATTTTCCATGCATCTCGTATATGCATAGATTTATCCTTACTTTTCATTTTATCACGCTAGAACTCGCCTTCAAAGTCCAGTCCCCCAGTACCTGATATCATCCGTAAATATGAAATGATTACCTATAAATATTTTTTAATAAAATTCATTAAAAATAATTGAAAAGCCACGCACCAGTTTCATCTTCCTCATCCGCCCACTTCTCCCAGTCAACCTTCAAGTAGTGGGGTGGCTTCTCATTGTCACGTAAGAGCTTCCTCCACCACCGACTCTCTGCCTTCTTGATTAAACAGAATATTTTCCTCGCGCTTGTATTTATTTTACTTTCCTGATTCGGCGAAAATAAAAATGAAATACATGAGATGGTGGAAAAAAAAGGAAAGAAAATCGTGATGCTTTTAATCTCTTATTATTAAAATTTAACAGGTAGTCTCTGCCTTCTTGACTAAATTGAATATTTTCCTCGCGCTTCTATTTATTTTATTTTTCTAGTTTAAGAGAAAAGAAACTCCTGGGGAGTCACGGAAAAAGGAAAAAAAGATAATCTCGATGAGATTAATTCCTTTTTTTGAAAAAAGAAACACAGACTCCGCTTTCTTTAAGAAACGGAATATGCCCCTCCTGGTTGTATTTATTTTACTTTCCTGATTTGACAAAAATAAAGTGAAACATCTGGCAAGTGACAAAAGGAAAATAAGAGAAAACCGTGTGCTTTTAATTTCTTATTATCCCTCGCGCTTGTATTTGTTTTAGTTTCATGATTTGGTAAAAATACAATAAAACACCTGGCAAGTCGAAAAAGGAAGAAAAAAATAGACAGTCATATGTTTGTATTATTTTTCTTGTTTGAAGAGTTTCCAGTAACAACCGACTTTCTGCCTTCTTCCTCGCGCTTGTATTTATTTTGCTTTCCTGATTTAACTAAAAAAAGGAACATCTGGCTAGTCCCCCAGAAAAAGAAAGAAGAAAAGAAAATCTTGGCTTAAAAAAAAACTATATTAATGTGGGAGCTAATAATCGAATCTCTGCCTTCTTGACTAAATGGAATATGTTTCTCGCGCCTATATTTATTTTTTTCTTTCCTGATTTAACAAAAAAAGGAAGAAAAAAAGAAAATCGTGTTTCCTTAAAAAACTTATCATTTAAATGTTACCTGCACGTTGATCTTATCATGGAGGTTGAATTTAAGCTCATAGAGATGGTTTTCTGCGCCGGCATTTGCGGAGAAGGTCAAAATTCCCTCCGGTTGAAGATCAGCGTTCACGTTTCTTGCATCTGGCAAGATTATTGTGAGGTAAACCTCGTCGGCTCTCTCTGCCCACTTTACTTCGGGATGCCGGCTGGCGAATTCGAAGAAGATTGTGGTCAGATGGAAAAGTTAGAAGAAAAAAAAGTGAAGAAGACAATTGGAACGCCGAAATCGAGGTACATTAATTTCTTTATGCCTGGTCTGAATAGATCTGGAGGATAAAAATAGGATCGGTAAGCTAGAAAAAATGGAGCAAGAAAATCAAAGGTAGTGAATTTATTTATGCTTGGTGTGATTTGATTTGGAGGATAAAAATAGAATTAGTAAGCTAGAAAATGAAAGGATGTGAACTTATTTATGCTTGGTGTGATATGATCTGGAGGATAAAAATAATATTAGTAAGCTAGAAAAATGGAGCAAGAAAATCAAAGGAAGTGAATTTCTTTATGCTTGGTGTGATTTGATTTGGAGGATAAAAATAGAATCAGTAAGCTAGAAAAATGGAGCCAGAAAATCGAAGGAAGTGAGTTTCTATGTGCTTGTGTGATTTGATCCGGAGGATAAAAGAATTATATTAGAATCAGAAGTTAAAAAAATGGAAAAAATGAGTGGATATGATTTGTTATTGTTGGTGTGTTTTCACAGGAGGAAAAGGATCACTGTTGAATCAAAAGGCTAGAAAAATGGAGGAAAATTGAGCTAGAAAATCAAATGATATGAATTTCTGAATGCTTGGCGTGATTTGATACGGAGGAAAAAAATATTAGAGTATCAGAAGGTTATAAAGTTAGAGGAAATGAATGGATTTGTTAATAATTTGCGTTTTTTTTACAGGAGGAAAAGAAATCATCGTACAATCGAAAAGCTAGAAAAATGGAAGAAAATTGAGCTAGAAAATCAAAGGTTGTGAATTTCTTTATGCTTGGTGTGATTTGATCCGGAGGAAAATTAAGTAAGTTGGAGAAAATGAAAGGTTTGATTGTTTATTGGATGATATGATTTAAACAGGAGGAAAAGAATCACTATAAAATTAGAAATTAGAAAAATGGAGGATTACTTTAAGGATTAGTTTTTCTTTATGCTTGGTGTGATTTGATCTTTAGGAAAAGATAGAAAATCATGGTAGAATCAGAAGGTAGAGAAAATAGAGAAAAATGGACCTAGAAATTCAAAGGATGTGAATTTCTTCATGGTAAGGTAGAAAAAAATGGAGAAAAATGGAGGTAGAAAATCAGAGTATGTGATTTTTTTTATACCTGGGGTGATTTGATCCTGATGATCAGAAAAAAGAGACATTAAATAATAAGAAGCCAGAAAATGGGAGAAAACTGGAGCAAGAAAATCAGAAAATGTGGAAATTTTCATGCTTGGTATGATTTGATTCTGATGAAAGAAAGCGGGAATCACCGTAGAATCAGAGTAAAAAAAATTGAGAAAAATGGAGCCAAAAAAATAAATAATGTAAATTTTTCATGCTTGGTATGATTTGATCAAGAGTGAAGTTCCATTTTGTAAATTAATGTAAAATATTTTACACAATTTTATTTCTTAATGTAAACTAGATCAAGAGAGAAGAAAAGTTGAGAAAATTAATGTGAATTTCTTAATGACTCGTTAGATTTGATCTGGAGAAAAAAAAGAATTGCCATAAAATCAGGGGCCAGAAAAATGGAGGAAAATTGAGAAAACTATAAATATATTTAAATTTCTTCATGTTTGGTACGATTAGTTCGAGAGTTAAATTAGAGAGTCGAAAAAACGGAGACAATTAATGTGAAATTAGTAATAGCTGGTTTGATTTTAGTATGTAGAAAAAAAAAGAATCGCCAGAAAATAGAGGAAAATGGAGCTCCAAAAATAGAGGAAAAGAGAATCAGAACGTAGAAAAACAGAGGAAAATTGAGAAAGAATTGGAGCTAGAAATAGTTAAATTAGAGAGCAGAAAAAATGGAGGAAATTAACGTGAATTTATTATTGGCTTGTTTGATTTAATATGGAGGAAAAAAAGAATCGCCAGAAAAATAGAGGAAAATGGAGCCAAAAAATTAGAGGAAAATCAGATCAGAACGTAGAAAAACAGAGGAAATTTGAGAAAGATTTGGATCTAGAAGTAGATGTAAATTTATTAATGTTTGGTATGATTTGATCAAGAGTCAGGTTAGAGAGCATAAATGGAGAAAATTACTGTAAATTTCTTAATGGCTGGTTTGATTTGATCTGGAGGGGAAAAAAATTGCCATAAAATCAGGTGCCAGAAAAGTAGAGGAAAATTGAGAAAAATTGGAGCTAGAAATACATGTAAATTTCGTCATGTTTAATATGATTCGATCAAGAGTTAGGCTAGAGAGCAGAAAAATGGAGAAAATTAATGTAAATTTCTTAATGGTTGGTTAGATTTGGTCTGGAGGAAAAAAAAAGAATTGCCATAAAATCAGGAACCAGAATAATAGAGAAAAATGAAGACAGTTGTTGCTAGAAATAGATGTAAATTTTGGTATGGTTCGATCAAGAGTTAAAGTTAGAGAGCAAAAAAATGGAGAAAATTAATGTGAATTTATTAATGGTTGGTTTGATTGAATCTGGAGAAAAAAAAAGAATCGCCATAAAAATAGAGGAAAATGGAGCTAACAAATTAGAGGAAAATAGAATCATAACGTAAAAAAATAGAGGAAAATTGAGAAAAAATTGGAGCTAGAAATAGATGTAAATTTATTCATGTTTGATATCATTTGATCAAGAGTTAAGTTAGAGAGCAGAAAAAAATGGAGAAAATTAATGTAAATTTCATAATCGTTGGTTAGGTTCGGCCAGGAAAAAAAAAAGAACTGCCATAAACTGAAAAAATGGAGCTCGAAAATAAGAAAATGTGAATTTCCTCTTATTCGGTAAGATTTCGATCCTGCAGAAAAAATAATAAATTAAAGTTACAAAATCAAAGGATTTGAATTTCTTTATGCGTGGTGCGATTCGAATAGGAGGAGAAAAAAAGAATCATAGAACAATCAAAAGCTAGAAAAAAGAAAGAATAGAGTAAATGGAGAAAAATATATTTAGATAAAAAGATGGATTTAACTTTCTTCGTGATTTATTTGATTCGATGAGGACCAAAAAAAAGATACACGAAAAAAAATATAGAAAAATGGAGAAAAATGGATCGAGAAAAACAATGGAGTTTACTTTCTTAACGATTGATTCGATTCGACCCTGACGAAGAAAAAGCTAGAAAAATGGAGAAACATAGAGAAAAATGGATCGAGAAATCCAAGAATGTGAATTTCATCATGCTTAGTCTGAATTTTTCGTAGGAAAAAAAGATTCACCGTGGAATCAAAACCGAGAAGAAGGGTTGAACAAACATGAGTTAATTAGATAAGCATCATTATAAACTTTTAAAAAATATGATGAAAGAAATCTATAAAATGTGAATTTCTTCTCGCTTGATCGCATTCGATCAGAAACAACAAAAAAAATTAACAAATAAAACTGCTGGAAAAGAATAATCGTACAAAACAGAAGAAGAAAAGGAAGTTCAACGAAACTTATTCAAAACTCCATGTATAGAAATTCCTCTGGAGAACAATCTAAGAATCAGAGCAAGATCATGAAGAATTCCTTGATAGAAATATCAAACCTCATGAGATTATCTGCTGCAGAATGAAGAACAAAACAAACCCTTGGCGAGGGAATTCTGTATGAATCTGATTGATGATAGAGAAGTGTTCTTGAGCAGCTTCTAGAACTTGCCAGTACTGAGAAACGTGTCGTTGGGAGGAAAGGCAGGAGAGGAGGAGAGAGAAAGTATTTGTTAAATGACGAATTTGCCCTCCCCATGAGTTTCTCTATTCAATTTTAGGGTTAGGGTTATCTAGGGCTGGTTTGAGGACGGATGACTATAGTACAGGGAAGCGAACGGGACGGTTATTTCGTCCATGGTCTAAAAGATCGTTCCGTCCGAGAATGGCCGTACGATTGACGGGGCCAAGAATCGTCTGCCTGTCCTCAAACGGGACGAAACAACCATCTCGTCCGCGAGCTTGGACGGAGGACGGGACGGTTTCTCCGTCCTGCGGGAGTGCCCTAAAGCACTACCGCGTACCGGACGAGGGACGGGACGAGAATGTCTTCGACAGGACGGTTTTCTGACGTCGACGAAAAATATTAGACAGGGCGATCTGGACGAACTTCGAAAGACGGAGGACGGGACTGTTTCTCTGTCCTGCGGGAGTCATGTATCAGTCTGAGAGCTCCAGTTGAAAGTTGACACGTGATGTGCCACGTGTCAAATTCTGAGTGGCCTAAAGCACTACAGCGTACCGGACAAGGGACGGGACGAGAATGTCTTCGACAGGACGGTTTTCTGACGTGGACGAAAAATATTAGACAGGGCGATCTGGAGGAACTTCGAAAGACGGAGGACGGGACTGTTTCTCTGTCCTGCGGAAGTCATGTATCAGTCTGAGAGCTCCAGTTGAAAGTTGACACACGATGTGCCACGTGTCAAATTCTGAGTGGCCTAAAGCACTACCGCGTGCCGGACGAGGGACGGGACGAGAATGTCTTCGACAGGATGGTTTTCTGACGTGGACGAAAAATATTAGACAGGGCGATTTGGACAAACTTCGAAAGACGGAGGACGGGACTGTTTCTCTGTCCTGCGGGAGTCATGTATCAGTCTGAGAGCTCCAGTTGAAAGTTGACACGTGATGTGCCACGTGTCAAATTCTGAGTGGCCTAAAGCACTACCGCGTACGGGACGAGGGACGGGACGAGAATGTCTTCGACAGGATGGTTTTCTGACGTGGACGAAAAATATTGGACAGGACCATCTTTATCCCGTCCCGTCCTTCGTCCACGTCCTGGACGATCCCGCACTATACGGATGATGAAAATATTGGATGGGACCATATGGCCGTCTGTTCCATTTTCCTTCCAAGGATTTGTTGTCATCTGTCCAGGTTTCATCATCGTCACTGTTCTGTCATTCGTCGGTGCCGAAGAACATAACGGACTATCTCTCTTGTTTCGCCATCTCCCTTAGAAGCTTTAATTTACTTAATAGAGTAAGCATTCAAAATAACACGCATTTTGATAAATAAAAGAAGGTGCGAGTTTACGAGCAAGAGCGGAGTGAAGCGACAAGCAAAAGTAGTCAGTTCATTCATGTTGAATCTCACATATGATGCAAGGTTATGTTAATTTTGTCATCATTTTTGGTAGTCTCTGTTGGCATCGTAACCATTCTGTCTTTACTCCTGTTGTGTCATTCCTTTATGCCAAAGCAGGAACATAATGGCCATTTCCCTCTCTATCCCTCCTCCCATCGATAGTCGGCCTTCAGGTCATCCATTCCAATGGTTTATTGTTGTCCCTTTGGCCATCTCTCCATAGTGGGATATTCCTCTCTCTCTCTATAGATATATAAAAATCTCCCTCTCTCCCTCTCTCTCTATCTATATATCTAACTCTATCTATCTCTCTCTACATATATCTATCTATCTTTATCTATCTATCTCTCTCTCCCTCTCTCTCTCCTCAGCAACAAGAAGCTGAATAGGAATAATCTTTCGTCACTTCACTCTTAAAGGTGCTTCTGCTCATAAACACTCTCGCTCGCAAACTCGTACCTTATAAAAGATTATAAAGTTAAAGTCAATAAAAAAGGTTTTTTAAACCTATCTCTCTCAGAGCCACCGCTGGTTTGTGTCTCTCTCATTCCCTCCCCCTCTCTCCAAATGGCATCTTCCTATCTCAATCTCTTTCCCTCTCACTCTCCAAATTTTCTGTCATCCGTTGTCCGTCATCTCAGATGGATGACTGATGACCAATGTCTAATGACGGATGACTGATGACTGTCATCCTTACAACAGTGACAGATGATGGATTGGGATGAAAGGAATGACAAACCATCGTCTGTCCACTAATCATAGATTTTTAGTCTTTCGACAATGGTGAATAAATGATCAATTGCTTGCTTGTGGGTTGAGATCAAGCTGTTGTTATAAAAAATTATAAAAGAGCATAGTTTCTCTTAAGTTCTCGCTATTTTCCCTAATGAAAAACTACACTTAGTTTATTTTTTTGAATGCATGGTTGTGGCATAATTTTATATCAGTCCTTAAACTAAACCAGATATATAGTTCCGGATCATCTGGGACGTGGACGTTGGACGGGACAGGACGAAGCCCGTCCGGTCCTACATCCCAATTTTTAGAACTGGACCTGTCAGGCACATCCTATACTCCCACACGACGCAGAAACCGTTCCGTCCCCCGTCCAAGGCCCCAGGCGAGACGGTTATTTTGTCTATGGACAAAGCAATCGTCCCGTCTGGGGACGGGCAAGCGATTCTTCGTCCCGTCAATCGTCCTAAGTCCTGGACGGGACGATTTTTTTGTCCACAGACGAAATTACGGTCCCATCCGCATCCCTGCACTATAACCACTATATGGAATATGCATTCTGTCCAGTGAGAGTACGAATTTATAAATTTAATATTAATAAATAATAAAATTATTCTCTCTTTGACCTCTGATTTCGCTGTGGAAGATACCCATGAATGTCACTTGTTCCAAATTCATTTCTGTTTCCAGATGCCTTATAGGTACATTTTCTGACTGAAACTCTTTGATAAAACTTATATTTTTACAGAGAGTGATCATATTCAGTATATTAAACCATTGAAAGTTTTTCAGTTATGGAATGAGCTTTTTTTTTACGAAATCATACCTACAAGGCTACAACCACCTGTTTTTGTCAGATGTAACATTCACCCCGATTTTAAAAAAACAATCGTAAACTTTTAATTAGCAAATTATTTTGTCAACTTTGAGGCATTTGATTTCAATAGAATACTTTAATTTATTTTAGAAATACTCTAAGTTTGATGCCCTAGTAAATTAAGATTAAGTCCATGGGTACCATTGAAACTGTTTGAGATAGAATTCTTAAAAGAATTATCCCCTGATTATTATATTTGAATGAATTATAAGGAAATGCAAACATACTTCAATAATATTTTCCACCTCTTTTCAAGTGAGAGATGTCCATCATTCTATTTCTCTCTCTCCCATGTTATGTTTAATCATCATGTCTCTCTCCACTTTCTTCAGTGATATTCGCAAAATCCAACAATTTTTAACATGTATGAGAACCCATCACAAGAGCAACCTTCTTGCTAAAAATACTATCACAAACACAAGGGCTATCAACATCCAATAATCTGCTAATAAATCATCAAGTGTTTACAGCCCACCAATTGTTTCAATAAAACTTACAGAAATAGGTAAAAAAAATCATAGTAATTTCAGAGAATGATTGCAATTTTCCATCCGTAAATGATCAGCAGGAAATGGAAATTGAAGCTGACAAAGTGAAGAAGATGGAAGATTGATATGAGGGACTTGTCAATTCCGGAAGCCATAATTTAACTCCAGGATCACTATCGAAGTCCCTTTGCAGATTTATGAACATGATAAAAAGCGAAAAAAAAACATCTAAAAGTTTTAATTCAGAAAAAAAATCGCAATTAGTATCTCAATTGGGAAATTCGAACAACACTTACATAGTTCACTTTCGTAAGATGTTGAAACTATTAAGTAGTAAACTGAATGCAAATTCTCAGATTGAAACTGGAGATCGATAACCCTTCCCAAATGATTCAGTGAAAAACTCGCAATTAATCTCTCAACTGGGAAATTCGAACAACACTTGCATAGTATATTTCGTAAGATGTTGAAACTATTAAATAATAAACTGAATGCAGATTCTCAGATTGAAACTGGAGATCGAAAACCCTTCCCAAATGATTCATAGGGTTTCTTTAGAAGTTAAAACTTATCTATCGACGAGAAAATTAACAAGGTGGGCACATAAAAAACACAAGGTATATAATTTCTTGCAATAAATGAAATGCCGTTAGACAAGTAGGCATAAATCAAATCAGAATAACCAAATTAACAATAACAAATCTTCTTATAAAAACTAACACACAGATCATGTCACAGAAGAGAATATGATACGTGCATTGCCGAAAATCAACGAAATAATGAGAAAAATCAGTATTTTCGAGATCAGCGGAAACAAGATAAAGTAATTCCAACTTTCAATTGCAAGAAAGACGATAAATTAAATTCTAATTACCGAAGAACAGACCAGGCGACTGACAAGGGAGCGCCATTTGATTGAAAATGCCGACGAGATATTTATAGCTAGGGTTAAGGGCCGTGAACGGATGACGAACTGAACGGGGCGTCATCTTATTCCCCCAATCCATCATCCGTCCTGAGCTCAGAAGGGGGGAACTAATATTTGATTATGAAATCTTGTGCATACATTTGAAAATATGAAAAATTATAATTAGATGAACTTGTGAAGGCTCAATTGGAGAATACACATTTATAACTATATGAGTTTATAATATAAAGTTATAAACTTATAAAGTCATGAAGACTCTTTTGATCTCTTTATCGATTGGGGCCTCCTTGAGAACATTACATGAGTGAGAGGCGAGAGCACGTCGTAATGAGTGATGACGTGTTGTTGCATTGATCTGTTAATATCTCCTTTTGCATTGAATCAGACTGCAACACGTGTCAGAATGCGATAGCTACCATGTAAAGTCATTTAAAACCATATTAAATATTTAAATAATTCCAAACATATATTCTGCCTTAGAAGATTGATATCTCTATGAATCCAATGTCATAAATTTCTGATGACACAAACCCAAAACTCGGATAACCAATTATGATTTAATAGTTGACCATTCCCAAAGTCATAATAAGAGCATCAACTGGATGAGGGACTATACTTGCACAATTACCGATGGCAGACAAGTTCCAAAATAGCCTGGCACTCCTTTGTAAGCCTTGTTTTAATGATATTTAACCTAGGTTCTTATTTTCCCTTGGTGATATTTCTTTCCAGGTCTAAGCTTTAGATTTCACAAAAGTTTTGTAGCTTCTTTAGGAAAAACATCATCTCTTTTAGTTAATGAATTCAAAATGTGTTCAATTAATTAATAATTTAAATAAGTGGATTTAGCTTTTATGTTTTAGTTGACTACTTCAAAGAGTTTGGGAAAGAGGAAAATATAGCGTTTACAAAAGGGCTTGAAAAATATTCCTATTAAGAGCATAGTGTGACTAAGGGTTAAATCCCATGAGAGATTATTTCAAAGGCAGATTCGAAATCAAGTTTCAATTTAAGTATATTGTAACTAAATATATTTTAATTAAATGAAAATAGTAAAATTAATTCAAAATAATTATCAAATGATTATTAAATAATTATCTTAATTAACCCAAATTATTTAAAATTATAAAAAAACTAAATTTGGGGATTTTAATTGAAATTTCTACAGAGAAATCATATTTAATTCTCATTAAATTTCTTAGATGGTTCTTTGGATGCATGGTGACGGCTGATGGAAGTGGATATGAGTGGATAAATTAATATTTCTGATTGTGACAGCAATGGTGTTGGATATCATCAAAGATTGGCAAAGCAGGGCAAGTGATGATGATTTTATCATTATCTCTGGCAGCAGAGGTGGAGGAAAGTACATGGTGATGAGCAGGGGAATTGGAGGCGGTTTGTGAGATGATGAAAACCTAGGAAATACGGAGAACAATCTAGGAAAAAGGATGGCAATAGGAGTAAAAAAAATACAAAGATCACAATAACCTTGTCGTCATGTGCCCAATGTTGTGTTTTATGAATCTCGATGTGAATAACCCCTTTAATTATTCACTCGTGGAATGCAAGAACAGAAACAAACGAGATTCTGAATGAAAAAATCATAATTCAGAGCAGTCCGAAGGGAGGCCTTTTTATAAGGATGGAGTCTACTTATAGATCCAATATGGTCTATAGATAGAGGGGTAAATACATCATTTAGAGTCCTTCTAGCTTCGTTGATACATCATTTAAAGTTAGAGAAATTTTAGCCATTTATATTTTCTCTCTCGTCTTCATAGATCCATAGTGTGGTTCAAAATTGTCATATTTATCAAATGTTTTGCATATGATACGGATTAAAAAAATGCTCCATTGCTCCTCTGGCACATGTCTTCTCAATAAAAACCTCCAAGGTACGTGCAATATATAATATGCGGACATGTTCTCAAATTCTATTCCTGTGATCATTTTTTTGTCCAATCTTATGGCGCCCCATATAACTGAAATGACAGAAAGAAAATGATAACTTTTTGCATTAAATGTGCCAGTTGTTTCTTCTCCTCCTGTTCCATGTGGTGGGCACTTTAATTGCAATAAAATAGGTAATTTTCTAATTTCATCACTTGTCCTGGGCATCAATTTTTTTTTTAAAAAGGGCACTTGAAGTATGTGTTTTAATCTGTTGTAACAAGCAGATGTCAAAAACACTAAGAAAGGGGTTGAATTGTTGTTTTTAATATCAGCTCTTATATTTTTCTAAATTCAAATTTTATATTCCCGGAGTGACACTCCTACTCTTCTTCAGTCGGAGAAAAAAAAATTATCCTGTTTCGGGAACCAACCTGCTTAGTTTTATAATTGAGTAGAAAAGTGTCACTAAAACTCCGAACTATCATTAGCAAAAAAAACCAATATATTACAGAAAATATTTAATATAGCTTTTTAAAAAAAATTCCAAAAAATATATTTGAAATTCACTACTGCATAAAGTTTCAGAACATTATTCAATATTCATTGCTATATAATGACTACATAAAATTCTGATTCAATTCATCAAAACGTGGAATCTCTGTAAGAAAGTGGTATCTGGGATTACAGAATCTCAACAGTTAAAAGTTTCAGAGAAATTGTAAGTTCAAAAAAAATGAAATGAGCTTCTAAGAAATTTCATATTGAAGATTTACTATTTTAGACGCTTTAAAACTTTTAGGTCAAATTTCAATTTGATGCTCTAGGAAATATTGTGGAGAGGTTTACGGATTTTAAATCTATGAAAATTACGGATGAAAATCCAAATTGATGATGTAGGCAATCATGTTGAACGAGAGTTAAGGCTTTTAAAGCTGTGACAATTAGAGGTAACATCCAAATAGATTTTGTAGGAAATTTTGCAAAAATAAAGGTAAAGCTTTTAATACTGCCAAAAGTACAGATAAGAATCCAAGTTGATGCTGTAGGAAATTTTACAGAAAGAGAGTTAAAGCTTTTAAAACTTTGAAACTTGCAAGCTATCTCAGAGATCTGTAGACAATTTTTAGAAAAAAATTTAGCTTCAAATTCAGTAATACAGGGTTAAGAAAAATTCAGATTTCTTTGTAGACAATATTTCAGATCTCTATAGATGATATTGCACACATCTGTATTGATGTATTGCGCATATCTCTATAGAAGAAAAAATCAGAGAGCAAACAATTACACAAATCAATTAATATTCATGGATGACTAAGAATCAGTATTGGGTAAATTGAACAATGCTTTTGAATCATGTCCTCTCAGTTTTCTGTCTCAAAACCAATTCAATATACAAAAATTGACTTTATTAATATTTAAATTCATTGTACAAATCAGCTACAGTTTACATGACAATAAAATTCCATATTAATCAGATAATAAATGATAAACATCTCCAGAAAATAATGCAGAATAATCGATAAAATAACATCTATAAAGGCAGCAGGGAGAAATAGCCAATAATATTTTCACCAATATGTCAATGATAGGAAACAAGAACTGTGATTCTTATCATCCAACACATTACACGAAGCAAGAAACAAGATGGAGACTCCCAGACCACCAGAACCACCATAAGAGAAAGGCCAGAATCTGAGAGAAAATAATATCAGAAAGAGAGAGTGTGGTCATTCAGAAAGAATTCTTGAAAGATAGGTAGTCCATACAGAAATAATTCCACAAAGAGAGCTAGGCCATGCAAAAAGAATGCCAAAAAGAGAGAGCTAAGTTGTAGAAAGAAGTCCAGAAAGTGAGAGAATTAAAATTCAGAAAGAATGCCAAAGTGAGAGCGATGTCATTAAGAAAGAATGCCAGAGTGAGAGAGAGCTAGATTGTTGAAGCAAGATCAAGACGCAAGAGACAGTCAGATCCTTGGAGAAAGAGAGAGTCAGGTCAGTAAAGAGATAGAGATAGATAGATATATAAACAGATAGAGATAGAGAGAGATAGAGATAGAATGCCAAAGAGGAAAAAGGCCAATAGCTATAGAGAAAGAGCACCATATTTTTTATTATTAATTTATTTTTATTTCTAAATGGGGCTTACCTTGTATTAAGTTATTCAGTTCATAAAAAGACGATTCTCGCTTTGTAAAATAACCATTGGTGCAAAACCCTAAAAACTTGTAATTTTCTTCTGAAAATATATCGTATTATTCCTGCTGTCTTCTCAAATTTTCCTAAAAATCAACTTATGTACCTTCCAATTTACTTAGAAAAAATAATTCATTTAATCAATAATATCATTAAAAATTACAATACTTTTTTTTACATAATCATTGGCTGCACTAAAAATTGCTGCAGCCAATCATTGGCTGATGGCAATCATTGGTGATGATCCAAATGCTGGATTGGGATATGGTGGAGAACATTAAATTCAATAAATCCGTAATAAACATTTAAATAAATTTTAAAGTATGTATTCTTTGTGAATAAAGTGTCATAATATTCCGTAAAAATACCAGAAAATTAAGAAACCTCAGATTTTTTATTTGAAGAGTATAATAAACCCCTGAAATTATTTTAATCGTACAAAATAAAATGTATATTTTCTGTCTTGTATAAGTATCTACATGTGAAAGTAATGTTACAAGATTCTATTCAAATAACATAAAATCAAGATAATTCATAATTTTATTATAAAATTTAGTAATTCATTTTAGACTTTAATAACATGCATCTATGACCATCAATGAAAATAATCATAAAACTACATGGAACTACTATAGGAAGAAGCATGTTTTTTTGTGTTTGTCACTTACCCGTCAGGATGAATGACTCAGCGCTCAAAAGTTTATCCCTTTTTTGATTTAGAAAACCCGAGAGGGGTTATCAATGTTTAGAATAAAAAAAACATCTTTATACAAATAATGATTCTCATAGGTATGATATGCTCAATAATATCTGTAAAAAAAGGCATGATCTCGGAAAACAATTATCTTCTCCAGGCCTATGTTTTTACTCCTAGCGGTTCACAATAGTAACTTTGTGGATCACCTCGATAAATTTGAAAAAAAATGGTTTGAAATTAAAAAAATTCATGTTCTCTAGATCCTTTGTTGTACCTGATAAGCTCAAAGTTAGGTTTGAAATTACCATTGGTGCTTTTGAAGTTAATCAATAAAAATATAGTTTTATACTCATGTAAATAAATTTAGTTAGTGATGAGTACATATCATATCCACATGTTAATTATGGATTCAATATTATTTAAATAAAGACTAATGAGATGATGGGGATATGTATGAAATACAGTGTATATAGACAATGGACATATGAGGCATGAGGTGATAGTTATTAATATGATTAAGGTAATAATAATGGGTAGGAGATAGTGATATGAATTATATTATAAGAAAGAGTGAGATAGACAAGGGAATAACAAAAAAAAAAGAATGTATGTATATAGATATCCATGCGATGAAAGAATGATTCATATAAGTGGGATAAGTGCATGATGACAAAGCCATAATGATGTAAAAGGCATGCGATGTGATTGAACGGTGTAAATACATGATGTGATGGCAAGATGTGTATAAGCCAACACTTCCCATGGATCCCTATGCTCAATCAGGGTCACGACAACTCGCAAGTGCAGGTAAGCCCCTTCTCTTCTCTATCACCTCTTCTTAAACACCTAAGAGATCAAGGACAAGATTGATGTATCTCAGAAACTCACTCTCCTTAAATCAGCCGACCGACAATGAAAATTATACATACCTTACATGATGCGGCGACGTGGACTGAAACTCCACGTCAACGCGTTGCCTTCTTTTTTGCCAATCATGTGATGTTACATCGCTGCGCTGACTTCTTTCAAAATTTTGATTTTTGAAAGAGCATCCAAATAACGATATTTTCTCAGTCTTCCCACATTCATTTATATGATTTTAATCTCATATTTTTATTGGTCCACTTCGCCCTACAAATTAAGTTTCACCAGCCAGTCATTGGCCATTATGGCATCACATTTATGATGCCATAATGGCTCCTTTTTACACTGACTAGATGTGATAATCATTGTGAAAGTCATGATTGATCAGCGATCAATCAAATCAAATGGTGAAATGTGGCAATGGAAGAAAATAAGAAAAAAAATTAAAATACCCATAAAATAAATCCTAAATCATAACACATAATATATATTCTGACTCATAAAATTAATTTCATTTATACGGTGGCAAAAAAATCACTAAAAATCCCAATAAATCCACAAAAATAAATATTATGTTACTAGAGATATATAAGCCTTTTAGAGAGGATAACACACATTCTAGTTTAATGCACAAAGCATGTAAATTGGATGACATTATTCCAATAATTCACATGTTATCATACCCCTCTATGTAATCCATTGCTAATCAATTGCATATGACCTTAAAATTTTCTTGGATTGTACACTCTCTTTCTGAGCCTAAAAACATGAGTGTGAAATATTAAAGATATGAAGTTGGAACCTAAGTATGGATATTTCCATGCAATGCTAGAGCACACATGTTAACTCCCTTAGGATATCAGAAAGAGCTGGTGGTGATGAGGAGGGAATATTACTTCTCACTTGGTATGGTACTATAATTATTCACATGTGGATCAATTATTCACATGTGAATAATTATAGTACCTTCTCCTCTCTTCCTATCTGGATCAATTATTCACATGTGGCTGCTACTTAGTATTTGGAATTTCTCACTGACCTTCCAACTACCTTCAAGTAAATGATATGCATTCTTATCCTCTTTTTTAAGCACATAATATCAATGGTGTAGCAATGAAACCTGGGTGGTGAGGCTCCTATCAAATTATGGGTACAGAAGAAAGATAATGGTGGATTGCTCGATATAATGGATAAACATAGGGAGGAAATAATGGATGGATAAATAATACTTAAGATATCTTACTCTTGAAGATAGACAAAAGAAAATAATACACCAAAGGTATTTACAAGAATTTGCCCACTCGACTGATGAATGTTAAATTCAATGATTGACACTTCCTTAAAATAATGTAATAATGTTTTATTCTCATCTTTTATATTTTTAATTTTTTAAAACAATGCTATACTATAATAAAATAATTTTGTTAAAAAATAATTAAGTGCTGATGAAATAGAAGCTCTTCATATGATTCATCTAATGATAATAAGAAAAAATGATAGAGAATTAAGAAGATATATGAAAAATAAAGGTGGAGTAGCAAGGAGAAGATATCATGAAAGAATGATATCACAAAGGAAAAGAATACAAAAAATGGGATTAAAGGACATTTGTATAATAGATGGATAATAGATGGGCAAGTATAGGAATAAATGACGATAGGTCAATGGTGTAAGGTAGGCCAGGATGGGGGGTACATGTACATGTTTCAAAAAATACTTTAGGTAGCTGAAAGGAACGTTGGGGAAAGAAAGCCAATCACACTTTCCATATCTGATTTAATGCTCATTAATCCAATGTATTTATTATGGCGCATGTGTGATACTTATATTTTAGTCCATGAATACATGATCCCACTTAGTAAATTATGATGAGATCATATATGTATATCAACAGTCTTTAAACATGTGTTCTTAATATTCATATTTGAAGGATACTCATGAAGGACATTGAACATGTTTAGGATTATATTGTTTCACTCATATGATGAGTATAGTGGATCTAGTAAGCATTATTGTGGGGACATAGGGGATATATGGTGGGTGCTCTTTTGCAGAAATAGTTCACTGAATTGATATGTATGAATCCCTGAATGTCACTCTACCAAACTCTCAATCAAGTTTATTCATATCACAGTTTTATAAATGGTATGACCTATGTATGTCCTATGACCATTCAACAAAAAACATCTCTCTGATTGATAGTTGTACTTGGTCTATGACCTATGAGTTCCTATTCATGGAATTCTGAATATTTTAAGCTTTAGGTGTCACAATATGTTTACAAAGATGATTGGATGGTAAACATATGACATATAGGCCTCTATATAAGAGAAGACAATTCAACAATTGAGAAATGATGAAGTCCTTGCCCTAGGACTTTAACGATAAGAGAAATGTTCTCTTATAATTTCCAAAGACATCAAAGTTTACCAGATGACCAATTAGGGTTTGATAGTTGAATATAATGTAAGTCATTCTAGAAGTGTTAAGCATATCAGGAATACACATAACTAGTAATTGATGACATTAAGGTTCTATGAGTGAGTCAATACACTCCTTGGTATCTTCTAGAGCACAAGGTGTAGTTTTATACCCTATGGGCTGGAAACTCAACCTATGGATTATAAACCAATACATTATTAATTAATATAAGATGAATTATAAATTTAATTATGTTAGCAAATAACATGTATTGGAGTGGTAGCTAGAGTAGTACATGGACCTAGACAGTCTCAAGGTAATGATCTTTTTGACGTCAAAATATATACTTAAAATTTATTAGGTTTGATAAAAAATCCCATTTAGTATAAATATGAGAAGGCCCTGCATATAATTAACCGTGGTTGAATTTTTCAAGTGCCGCACCCTTCTTCTCTCTTCTCCCTTTGTCTCCTCTCAACTGACTACTTGTCTCGGTATTTTCCTAGCTGCACCATCCTTATTGAGCTTCAAGAGCCCAAATGGTGGTGATTGCCGTCGAACAAGCCGCAATGTGGTCACAGTTTAAATATATGTGCCTGGGATTCTCTAAGACAAGATCATTGTGTGGAAGGTGATACTAATTGATGGGTTATACTCAACCATGGTTTGAATCAATGCACAATATCTTGCATAAACATGGGCTGTTTTCTAGAATGAAAATAATTTTTTCGTTTCCAAGTCTCCCATAACAAGTAAGATGTAATGATATGTAAGCATGAGCTTCCCTTAGAACTCATCAACACATCAAATATCTATTTTAGAAACCATAGTGGTGTTGTGGGAGTGACGAGAAATTTCCACCTAGGATGAGGGTTTGGATGGGATGATCTACATTCGGTGTGGGTTTATTCATTAAAGAATCATGCGGGAGTGCTACTGTGAGACCATGCTACTCCAAGATAATCCCCCTGTCACTCATAGGAGGTGAGCTTCCATTAGGGAATGACAAACATCGTACGTCACATAATTCATTACGGTGAAGGATAATGTGACAGTGATAGATGATGTTTTTCATTCCGGTGATGGTGACATAATACCTGTGAAGGGTGATGTGATGTCAATGGAGGGTCTCAGACGTGTGATGTGACGGGACGGCCGCCACATATAATGATGGTGACAGAAAATTTTAAGTGATAAAAGGGGGGAAAGGGGATAATAATTTTTTTTTATTTTTACAATAAAAGGAGAAATAGTGTGGATAAATTAAAATTATTAAATTATTTTAAAATACATTTTGTTATACAATTTTATTCCATAATTCAAAAGAAATACTATGGTGATATTAAGTATAAGATGATGCCAAAATATAAGGTATTTATGTATAAGAGCCTATGCGATATTAAAATTTTAAATTATGGGAAAAGAAAAGTAAATGGAAATTAAAATTTATTAAGACACATTAAAAGGAGAGATATGATGGTAGATATTAATATTTAAAAAATTATTTAAAAAATTAATACACTCTAATGTGTATAAATACACGAGGCAAAAAAATGATTATTCTTTAAACTGCCAAATTGAATAGAAGGTATTTATGTATGTATGTCAATATAATTATATCATACTTCTCAGTATTTTGATGTGAATATTCATGTACATAATAGTATATATATATACATAATATCCACTGAACTTCCATGATTGTATGTAAAATGACTTTAATACATTTTTTATAGTTTCTCTCTTGACACTTGTTTTCTTAACCATTCCTCCTTGTTCAGCGATGAAAGTATGAAAAATTAATTTGATTCATCTAATGATAAAAATTCTGGTATACTAGGTTTTTTATTTAATGGAGCTATCGTTATTTCATGGAACATTATTTAATGGAAATTCATCTATTTAATGGAGCTTATTACATTACAATTTTTAAGTAAAGAAAGAAGCAAAATTAAAGGGGCAATAGGTTTTTAATTTAAGGGAGCTTCATCTATTCAATGGACCATTCTGACATACTGTATTTCAGTATCTGATGGAGATTCGTCTATACAATGGAAATTTCTAATATTCTAGCTTAATCGTAAGTTAAATATATAAATCATTTATCAAGCATTATTGTATGAATATAGAGCATTATCGTTAAAAAATGTGTCTCAACTTAAAAAAAGACTTTTCAAATGGTATGGAATATTCCAAAGTTAAATCTAGACACATCATCAGTAAACTCAAAATTAAAACTCCATCAAGTGGTACAACTGCTCACCCCCGCCTTGGTACGCTCCCTCCCACTTGCAATATGAGGCACATATTGTTCTCTAAAAAAGGACTGGATGGGTAAATAAAAAAAAAAAAATTTATATGAAGTGTTTTGTGTATTTAAATGAGAACTATTACCTCACACTGCTAGTTATCTTAAGAAAACCCTTTTTTTTAATTGGCAAAAACACAATGCCGGGTACAGCCAACCCAAGGGTTGTTCCCGTAGACCAACCCAATTGTGCCATGGATGCCATCCATGGGGGTTTTATAAATTTAAGTATAGAGTTTATAAGCGTTTATAGGCGTGGAGCGAGCATAAATGTCCCAATTACACATGGACCCTACTTGCCCCTGCCCATGATGCAGTGAAAGAATAAATACAAGAGTAATAACTAGGTAGTGTTGGGAGAAGGCTGCTTGATGTCCGCAACGTGCATGTGCGCCATAGCTATGGTGATTCATGGAGTAGGGGCAATCCACCTGCCTTCATCAGATGCCATCGTTGAGGTGTGCGACGGGTACAACAGTTAGGCGAGAGGTTGTAAGAAAACCCCTTGTCATTATCCCCATCATGAAGTTGAAAAGTCTCAATACATAACCAACACTTCATAGTGACAAGAAGCTCAATGCTTTCAGTAGTAAGATGAGCCCTTTTGAATGTGATGACTGCACTTCATGTAGAGAACAAGAGCTCTGTTGGGGCACTAGTCACACATTCAAAAAGAAAGATATTGTGCAAGAGTAGCTAGTCGAGAGTAACTCTGCGTGCATATGCATGCCCTCCATCCTAGTGCAATATATGTGTCCTGTTTCTCTCATGCTTGGAGATAAGTTTCCAATTCCTCAGTTAGGTTGATTACTCATCGCCTCGTTTCTCTAGGGGTGGGGGGTTAGCCCATTGATGAGTTCAATGAGCCAATTTTTGTCCTTATTGTCACTTGAGGCTAGATCGTGGTCCCCATGAAGGGGTACTATTCATCATACAAATTCCACATCATCATTATTGACACTAGGATCGAGTGATGACCCCTTGTTGAACGGATCAAGAATGGTTGATGTTGTGATCGTACGGTTCTTTGATCAAATTGTTTCGTATTTCAATAGCTTAATCTTCATACTCTCACACGCATGTTCAATCGATGCAGCTAGCGTAGAAGTCAGATTTCATCCCCATGTAAAGATAGTAGATACATCAAGCTTGTGTAGCACATTATTGATGTCTCCTCAACGTCTTCAAAATGTGAGGCATTTCCATGACTCTCACTATATTTGAGCCAGTAACATAGTGTTTTGTTCTATAAAATTGCCCTCGGATGTCCCAAAAGTTGGCCAACATTTCCCACCCTTCGTGAGTCACTCTTATGTCCTTATCCATGGCAGCCAAGATTTGTAAAGCCATGTAATTGATGACATCTCCCTTCTCTAATGCAGCATGTAACATGTCATGCGTACTGTTCCATCATGTTTGACAATATGATGGGATTTGGTTATGATTTTTTTGTTCAAGGACTTTGCACATCTTCATGTATTGTTGGCATCATCGAGTCGTTGCTCGAATGCATGTGACTAAGACTCTCAATCGAGCAACCACACCCCCCAAGACAAGGTCAGGATCCTCAATGATTATGTCTGCCTAGATCGTCACAGCCTCATAAATGTGATCCAAATCATTAATGTCAGGGTCATCAACGCTACCATCTCCATCACAAGCTACAGTGCCATCCATAACCTAAGGGGGAGGTTTATTAGCGTTTATTTTGTAAAAGTAGATAGGTCTTGTCACCATTTACAGTTAAGGCCATTTATTATGTGCAGAGCACTTGATTCCTAACTGCTGTTAACGACTTTTGTGCAGAGCACTTATTTGCGGCTGACACCACTTATAGGGTATGTCGTTATACAGCTTATTTCACTCTTTTTAAGGTTCTTGCACATGGACACAAAGAGATTGGGAGTGATAATACCCGTAACATTCACCATAGGTTATGGGCTATTCCCATGTTAGAAGAACTTTTGCATTGAGGAAAGAATTTCGGATTAAAAAGAAGAAGTGGGCGAAGAAATTCTCTGACTATGCTGAGCTTAAACCCCGAAGGGACTCGCCTACAGAGCCACTCCTTACAATGGTATTCTACGGCACAAAAAGGTTACCTAATCTTTCATTTATCAAAACTTGGAGGGTCATCTCAGTTTATTGACCTCAATTATTCCTATGGTATAGCAAGGTAAAGTTTTGCTTATTTGTTCAAAATTCTTAAGTGACGAAGAAAATATACTCCTATGACCTCTACCCCCCACTTTTGTTTGTTCATGGGTGTCACTAAAGAATGTAGCTACATGCAATTCCAAACTAGATTTAACAACAAAACAAGCAATTCAAAAATAGAAATTAGAAGAACAAACCTTGGGTGTAGTGATGTTGTTGTACCTTGCTATTGAGATGATGCCACCTCTTGGATGTAGGAACATTCTTCCATCTTGCTTGGGTATGGTGATTTGCTTCCCCCTTGCTGTTGAACGATTTGCCTTCTTCCTTATTTAACTGTAATAAAGAAAATAAAAGCCAAAGTTATGCCTAACTTGGCACTCTCTCTCTTTTTTTTCCGTTCTTTTTTTTAAGAAAGAGTTTTATGAAAAGCAAACAAAGCGCATGCCACTAAAAAATAGATCTCATGCTGAAAGTTTTGATACTACTATACTAACACAAGTAATTCTATTCCCATATGGATGTATTTGTATTTCATGGTGGGTTTTATGCCTTGGTAAGTCCACAGATTTTTTATAGCAAGTTGAATTTTCAGAATATGGATACCAGTGCAATACAATTTTGATTTAACCCAGATAAAATAATCCATGAAATACCTATATGATCCTCTAAAAAGATATTTAAAGATGTTTTCCTGACATGATATATCAAGTTGTTTAGATGGGATATTATAGTCAATAACCATATGGGAAAGACTTTTATTTTCCATAAAATGATCATGCCACTCTGAAAAGAAAATCATTTTTAACAGAAAATATGAACTTATAGATTGATTAAGCAAGATTATTTGACAATCATGAGCTTGAAAACTCATTTTCTCATTATTGAAAAGATGATTATGCCAATCGGTGAAGAAAAATTTTGTTAGTTTTGGCATAATATTTACTTCTCTCATCATATTCCTTTTCAAAGATATCTAATGAAGAGGAAAATATGCAACATTCAACTGTTCATTCATGGATATTAAAGGTTAATCATCATAAAAAAAAGTTTCAACTATTTTAATATCATGAATGAAATCTATTTCTTGCTCTTTATGATAATCACATATACTCATATTTTTATTCTCATATAACTCCTTTCTATCCTCAATGAAATCTTTTTCAAGAAATTTTTCATCTTCTTCCTCAATTTCATTTCCAAAATCTTCAAATATCATATGCATATGGATAAGAATATCATCCAACTCCATCGTATGACCATTATCCTCCATAATAAAATCTATTTGTCTTCTAGGAGCTCTTGAATAAAGTGCTTGGGAAAAAGTGATCGGTGGACAATAACCCTCAAAATCTAAAATTTTTCCAATCACCAAGTCATTTTTCATCTTATTCTCATCTCCATTAATCAAATCTTTGCAATCAATGACAAAATCAGAAAATGAGTCTTCCTCTACCTCGTTTGCATCACTATCATACATGATATCCTTATCTCTGATTTTATTTTCATGAACTTCGTTTACACAGTTAAATGGTACTTCTCTAGGTTCGAGTTCATGAATATAATCATTTTCATGGTATGAAGATGATGAATTAGAAATTTGAAAACTAGTAATAGATTTGAGTGAAGATTGATCTTCCCTTTCATTAGCAGGTTACATGGATTGGAGTTGGGCTGAATCTTCAGAAAACTCATAGCTCATCTTGGTCTGTGTTGATTTCAGCATGTTGATCTGAATCATAATGAGCTTCTTCTCTTCATCCCAAGCTTCTTCCTTTTCCTGCAATCTTATATAATCTTCCCATAGTTTGTTTTCATCAATCAAATCCAACAAACTTTGGTTAGTTTGATCACGAGACATAGGTGAAAAAGCATTTGAAGATTCAGACTTGCAATAAGCATATGGATTACACTTTTTAGAAAATTTAGCGACGCTCAAAGCACTTTGCATTTCTTTCTCCATCATCACATCAAACAAAGTTTTACCACGAAGATCGGAAGTAGAAAGAGAAGAACAATCTGAAGATCGAGAATCATAGGATGAATGTATGTCAGCAATCTGAGAATTTTTATGTTCATTTCCTTGCATATATTTCATAGTTTTCTCAATCATCCATTCAAACAAGGTTTTATTGCCAAGATCAGAAGTAGATGGAGAATCACACTTAGGAGATTCAAAATTATCATGTGCATATGCATCACAATTGTCAGAAAAATGAATGATATTTGAACTATTTTGCATATTTTTTTCAACAATTAATTCAAGCAAATTTTCTTACCAGGATCAGTAGTAGAAGGGGAATAATAATTTGAAGAGAAATTTTCAGATTGGGATTCATAGGAAGCAAATTTGTCAGAAATTCTAGAATTATGACATTCATTTTCTTTAAATCCATTCATATTCCTTGAAATAGGAAAATTATCATGAAAATTACTAGAAATAGGATGAAAATTAGAATAATTGCTAGAAAATTGATCATATGAAAAATAATTTCCCGAGTAGTATTGATTATTGCAAATCTCCTATCTATTCTCTTGACATTCAATCATGGAAACGTCGATATGATTATATGAAGGATTGCAATACGAATTTGAAAATTGAGGATTAAGAGGATAAAGAGGAGCATGTGAGTGAAAATTATTTTAATAATCAGGGAAATTAGATGTTGATGCACTGATAAAATCAGAACAATAAGGAGAATAATTTCCCATATTTCCCATACTTCCCATATTTCCGTTATGGAATTGATTAATTCCATAACAGTTATACATTATTTCAAGCAGTTTTTTTTAACACAAAAAAAAATCAAATTCAAACAGAAAACACTTGCATAGTATTCATCATTCCAATAAGTATTTAAATGAATCCCTAAGTCGAAAAAAAATGAAAGTCAGCTTTGCTGCCTCCCTGGCAATGGCGCCAAATGATAAGCTCAATAATGCGTGTATATATGTTGTTATTTAGGGGTTTATTGAACTTAATCACTAAAATTTCTTTGTCCCTTAATGCTTGAGTAAGGGGTCGAACCCTAGGGAGGCGATAGGAAATATTCAATTTTCTTTCTAATTAGGGTTTTGAATTTGAAACCTAAATGAAATGATGTTTTAATTTCTTTATTTAAATGCTAATACTTGTAAATTTTAACTAACATTTTATCCTTTTGAACTTAAGTGATTTTAATGATTCTCTGTTATTAAATAACAGAGATATAAAACCACTTAAGTTTGTCTTTATATTTGATCTAAAATCTTTAGTCATTTTGAATTATATATATATATTGTAAATTTCTTTTTAATAAATTTGAAATTGATTTATCTCTATTTTGGTATATGGCTATGATTTGTTTCACTATTTTTATCAGAAGACATTTACTATTTTTAAAGAATCAGAAAACCAATTTTATGCTATTTTTAAGAGCATTTTTATTATATTTTTATTATATTTTTATCGTATCTTTATTCATTTGAAATTGTAAATATGTCCTAAATTAGCAAATCGTGAATATGACTCACGGTTTGCTAACTTAAGAACTATTTGACCGTGAAAACGATTCAGGAATTTTTTTGAGATTCAGTGGACAGATAGGATTCGAAATCAAAAATTTATAATCAACTAAGACTAAATGATTTTAAATTTCATTTCTATTTTTTCTTATTTCTAGCAGGGGGTACGTGGCAATGTGAGAATGAACCTGCCATTTTAAGTTTAAATGCATCATCCAACAAGAGAACAACATGACATTGTGTGTAGAAAAAAATTAAATCAAATAAATGAAAATTGATCCAACGGCTTAATTGGTCGATTTTCCTTTATTAATAACTTGATCTTGAAGTCCGATTGAGGTTATTTTTTTATGGATTTGCTCATCTCAACCTCCTCTTTCTATCTGTATCGTTGGATCATTCAGATCAAGCGTACATTGATGGATACAAATTAATTACTAATTGGGGGTGAAATGGTAATTTTTACCATGTAACCTAAGTATAAAAGCCAAATTTTGAGAGGAGGTCATTCTGGAGGTTGCTCTTTCACAGCTGCAAGACAGAGAGAAGCTTCATCCTGGATTTTTCTTATTGTATTTGAATTTGTGGTGTAATTTGGATGATTTTTCAGCAAATTTCTTCGTGAGTCTTGTCAATCTTGGTCTGAACTTCTAAATTGCTAGGCTTGAGCAAAATGTACAAGCCCTTATTGGGATTCAGAGGAGTGGTGAGATTTACCTAGCTATTGATAAGCCTAAAAATGATGTATAAGTACGTCATTGATTGGGCTTTTAGACTTATGCAATTTTTTTTTAAAATACCCTTAATCACTAAATATTGGGTATAGAGCAAGCAAGGGCTCGAATCACAGGGAGGCAACAAACAAGAATTTTTATCTAATTTATAATAAATAATGAATTAATTTTATAATTAATAAACCTTAATTATATTTAAATATGATTTTAATTAATCAAAATTAAGTAAAAACTTAATTTTGATTTTAAATATTTTCGGTCAAAATACTCAACATAGGATAATTTTAATTATTAGATCAGATTAATTCAAATTACTAATTTCCCAATTATTCTAAAATTTTAAGATAATTTTTATGAATTAAAATTGGAAATTAATAATCAAAAAGGGGTTTTCAAAATTGGACTTCAAGATGGAAAAAATTTTGAATGAAATTTTATATTTAGGTTTTTTTTATATTGAACTAAGTTTCCAAACAATCAATTTCAAAATCTCGACAGAGAAAATAGACAAATTAACCTAGAGAGAGAAAGTGAAGAATTTGGGGGAAAAGTGAAATCTGACCCTATTTAAAAATCTTAAAATGCAGAATTTTTCCAAATCTATTTAAAACTAAAGATTAAAAATCAGACCTCGAATCAAACTCAAATTGCAATGTTAATTTCATTCAAAACCACTTCTAGGGTATGTACATTTCGCCCATGCCAAGGCGTTTTAGAATCTCTCAAGAAGAAGCTCAAAATACAAATGACAAACTTACAACATTGAATGCATAATGAAGATTTGTCGACTTCAGAATAACCTCTTGTGTCCTTCCTGGCCAAATTCTTGGGGAGAGCTTCCAAAAGTGAAATTTGCCTTTTTACAGACCTTTATTTGAAGATCTATATGGATCGTAGAGGGGTAAAAAAAAAACATGCCCTCAAAATTTCGGCTCAATCCGACGTCTAGATCTTAAGATATCGCCATTTTACTGGCGTTTAATCTCAACCGTTGGATCTTTTATCTCTTTTCAAAAAATCTCATAAAATGGCATTTTCTGATTGATTGACGCTTATTTTCTCGTTTTCCCCCTTCTCGGATCACATTCTAACACGTCGTTGTGCGCGTCCACAATGCGCAATCATTGGAAAATTGATGCTTCATTTAAATGGCTAGCAAAGCACCACGTTATCCGTGTGAACGCCCTTTAAAATGAAAAAATAGTAAAGCGGTGAGCTTACCTCAATTTTTTTAATGCACGCGATGAATTGACTGCTGCGTGCATTAAATAATGTGCAATGGGTTTATTTCTTTATAAATGCACGTGGGTCGGTTGCCGCGTGCAATCAATGCACGCGGCTAACTCACTGCACGTATGAGGAAGTACGTCTTAAATGCACGCGGATATCGATTCTCTGCGTGCATATATTGCACAAAAACAATAATAAAAAGAAAATGTACCTTTTCCTCACCGACCCCACCACTCCTTTTTAGCAACTCATTCGCTCATTATGGCATTGCGCATTGCAATGCCATAATGAGCAAATAATGCTCTCTCTCTCTCTTATAATTATTATTAAAACAAATGCATCCAGTTATTTGCCCAAATTTCATGCGAATGACGTGGATGTCACATGGTATATATGTACATAAATTATAAAATGCTTTCTTAAAATGTCAAATAAATAAAATATGTATTATTTAAATTCGTAAAATCATTTCTTGGCTAAATATTGGTCCAAAAATTATAAAAATATATGGAAAAATTCCAGAAAATTAGGAAAGCTCTTAACAACCTTTAGCCAAGTATTTAAGGCCTGTAAGAAATATTTATTCAATGAAATGAGGTTAAATACCATGTAAAAATAATAAAAAAGTAGAAATAATAATACAATCAAAGTGTAAGTCATTTGTCTCCGTTTATATATGATAACATGCAAATATAACCATTAAAACATATAAATGTACTAAAATATTAACCAATTAAACATTATAAATTGCAAGTTATCAGCTATTCCAAGTGCACCATAAAAAATTTACAAAAAAAGAAGGTTTAATTTCTAGGAGAGATTAAATTGCCCTTTATGATCTAATAGTTAATACATTTTGAATTACCAAATCCCTAAAACCAGCTAAAACGCAAATCAAGTTTCTATCTTTATCCCTCTACTTGACTCCTTTGATCCTTTTAATTGGATCAAAGAATTCAATTTAGAGCTCCTTGTTTCTTCTATTCTTCTAATCTCTTCTACCTCCCTTTCTAAATTATTCCTCTAATTAGGGTCATTTGATATTAAGTGAAGATTAAATTAACTCTAATCAGGATCAAATTATTCAAGTAGATCATCAATTGAATTACTTTACTAGCTTCCCATGGACGATACCTCTACTTATCATTATACATCTTAAGTGAAGGTCATATAAATTTTATTGCATAAGCTAAAATTAACAACGATAAGGGATTATAAAATTGCAATATCACCCCTGTCTCTGGCTTATCATCCTTTAATATCGATAGAGTTGACCTCATTCACAATATTTCGATGGAAAAATAGTACATAATGAAAAAAATTTGGTCCTCATGTGCCTTAGCTTATTTTCAAACATCTCTTGGACATCTCTGTAATAAATAATATATAGACCTCCCTCATCTATTGATTGACATAATTTGTGCCAGGACACCAAGTGATGGCGTTGAGTGCCCTCGAGTTGAACAATCCATAGTAAGTTTTTACACTTTTTGATGATTTGTATCTTACAACACCAAGGAAGACCGAATGCACCTCTAAAATCTGTAATGGTATGCTCGTGAAGACATGTCACATTAGTTGGTTGTGCCCCTTTAGGGATTAGAAACATCAATTCAATCTTGTAAGTTTGTTTCTGAATCTTCCCAATGACATATCAAAATAATGATGTTGTGTGGGGCTGAGAAAGGATAGGCCTCTGAGATAATCAAATGACAATTTTCCTACACAACTATAAAACTCATTGTTCTTTTAATTGATTTTTTTAGATTCATTGAGGAGGATTCTTGTCGTCTAAAAATAGAAAGATATAATCAATCAAACCCCTTTTCATATAGTATGGTGATAGACCCAAAATGTATCATGTAATTATACATATTCTAAAGAGGATTTGGGAACATTTCATGTGTATTTTCTCCAATTTTATACTAATTTTGCATTTCATGGACTAAATACAACAAGTAATGAAATAACACATTTTAATGCATGTTCACAACTTCAAATATTTCTCAGTAAAAATATATTGCAGACATTTTTAATTTTCTAATGTTCTATTTAGTATGTATCTATGTTATCAAAGGGAAGAAAACTAAGTTGGAGAAAGAAATAGACAGAAAGAAAGAGATAAAATGAAATGAAGAAGAAAGAGGAGAAATACATATAAAAATTAAAAAAGTAGGTTATTGGGCCGGCTAAGGATCTAACCAGGCCCGTAGCTGCCCAAGCTAGCCGCAGGCCATCGAGCGCAGGGCTCAAGCCAGCCCACTGTCGGCTAGGGACAGCGCCCGGTAAGCAACTGCAATGGCCACATAAGGTGCACATAGGTGCATTCATGCCCATAGGGAGATGCAAGTTCGAGTTCACATAGAGGTACGACATCTTAATTCAACAGAGAAAAGATGACGACGTTTATAAAGCATTTCATATTTCTATATTTTTCGGTAAGGGATGCAAATCCCATTATCTATTTTACTCTCGCATCGGGCCGGGATGATGAAAAACAAAGGGATCGTGGCCCGTTGATGAAATTATATATATATAAAAATTGGGCTTCGAACCAACCTGGCTCGAAGAATGTATCATTTTGGGGCATTTGAAATAAAGGGATATGATCTCGTCCGTCCGATCTTCTTAAAGAAGATCGGTTGGCGAGATCTATCCAATATTTTAAACTTGTTTTATATATTTTTTCAGGGTTGTGCTAGGCTCTGATGGTTGACGCGGATTGCGGGATCCTTCAACAGACGAATCAGAAGTACACAAGGCTGATGAGGCACTAACGTGGGCTGCTAACGGGGCAAGATGGAGTGACTGGGGGGGAACACCATACTAATCCGGGTCCACGGCTGTAATTTTATCGCAGTCGTTGGACCTAGATTAAGGCAATCCAAAGGCCAAGGGCATTTATGTCCACTCTCGCCCCTGGCCATCAACACTACTGGTCAGAGGCAGTTTTCGACCGACAAGGGGGGACCATTGGGCGATTTAACGTCCCGGGAGGACCCCAAAGCCATCCCCCTCCATCGAACTGCCTAAGAGGTCCATCCCAAGCCGTTAAAGTGGCCCCGAAGGCCCCAGTTTCAACATCTTTGGACCAGAAGTCTAAGGATGGCGTGGATCCCATCCAGTGGCGGCGAGAGCAAGAGGAGGGGTGTGACACCCCTTCGACCGCTATTGGAGCTCCGGATGGCGCTAGAGAAGGCTGAAGATGACCAGTATTTGTTTCCAGGACGGGGGAGAAGAGCTAAGGGGGCTGCATACTGAGGTTATGCGGTGGTGACCGGCGCCACCACCCTTGCTCAATGACTCAGGACGAATCAGGTCTGCTTCCTGCTTAATCTGGTAGAATTTCATGTCACCTACACTCATGCATTGGCAGATTTCAGTTTGAATCTATGAAAAAATAAATTTCATCGGGTATTTGTTTTCATCTTCATTTTTTTTTTGGTTTGAGAATTTCATCAAGCGCCTGGAGTGCAATTGATGATATAAATCAATCTACTTAAGTTATTACATATTTTTCCTTATTAAAATTATATATCAAATATAAAAATTACACCTCCTCTCTTGTTCTCCCTTCAAACACCTCTCGAGTGTCGACGTAACTACCTCTATTTCTTAATTTTTTACTTAATAAAATAAACGTATAAAAATATAAATCTACCCTATTTCGATATTCTATCGGGATTTCTGTCAAATACCTCAAGGGCGTTTGATAGAACTGTCCCTTAGCCCCTATTTTTGACGATAAAAAAATTATAGATAAAAGAATTATAAAAACTTATTACATTAGATATATTAGCTCTAGATTAAGCATTGTAACTGTATAATATATTCTCTGAAATTATAAGTGATTGTATATATATATACATACATATATTTACTCGCTCATTACTTCTTCTAATCCCTTTATTCGCTCTTAATATCTTCATATCTGTACTTACCTATCTACTTATTTAGCTATATTATATATAGGTAATTACTTAATTCTCTCCTTATATATGTTCTTAGTACATATAGAAATACTTCTCTAGCTTACTTAGTTACCCTTAATCAAATATACTTACACCTATCTTCTATCTAGAATACAATTACTATTAACTAAATAATATATATTATTATCTCTATTCAAGATATATTACTGCTATATCTATCTTATCTACTTTCTCACCACCTAGGTTAATATCATCCTTAATTACGATATCTAGTATCTCACTTCTTTACAATTCTTAATATTTACAAAATATATATACATATAATATATGATATTCTATCTTCTCTAGTACTCTTATTAAAGTAATATTCCATTTACTTACTAATCACTTTTCTCTTCGTATATTCATTATCTTTAGTATTATTACTATATTTTATTAATTAATATTAAAACTATTCTTAAAGGCCAGTCCCTGTGGAGACGACCTTACTCACAATATACATTTGAGTAAGTTTGTATCTTTTATCAAATTTATTTGATTGTAGGCAAGTTAATTTTACAACAACATTTAAAAATAACAATGCAATTTGCTTCCATCATATGGTTGAATAAGCCTTCACTGATCGCTCATGAGATGGATGAAGTATTGGCTTCTTCAACAGAGATAAAATTGTTTGGTTATATGGGATCACTTTACTACAAGCTCAAAATTTAGTGTCTTAATTCACTGTTGGTGTTTTTGAGATTATTCAAAAAAGTATAAACATATACTCACTAAGTAATTTTAACTAGTGATGAGTACAGATTATCTCCACAAGAAATGGGTAATTAAGGATTTAATATTCTTAAAACAGTTAACGGTTATTATTGTGATGAGATGTGATGCATCTAAAATATGAAATCAAGTGATGAGAAAATGAAAGGTGAGATAGTGATAATTAGTACTATAATTAAAATATTGATAGTAGTTAGTAGATAGTGATAATTAAGGTTTGAAAACATTGCGCAAGAGTAAGGATGAAGTGGTAATAATGAGAAGAAGTGAGGATCTTGTGATGCTTTAAAATAGTGCATGAGCAACATTCAGTTTGGATTTCATGAGTTAGTCCTCAAGAAATACATAGATTCTTAATCAACATTAGAAAGAATGTTTACTCATTGTTCCCTCCTTTTGGGAGATTT
The DNA here is from genome assembly GCF_029677425.1 of Wolffia australiana. Lineage (NCBI taxonomy): Eukaryota > Viridiplantae > Streptophyta > Magnoliopsida > Alismatales > Araceae > Wolffia > Wolffia australiana. Next base: position 1,905,785 of record NC_135851.1, on the reverse strand, counting down.
TGCTTCCCTTTTCTCTTTTTCTTGATCTCATAAGCATAATGCTTGAGCTTCCCATAAATATAGTAATTGAACTAAACTTTATATTCCAATCTCCCTGAGAGAGTCCACCTCATTGGTGCCATGATTTTCACCAGTTTCACACAAACAACCATGCACTCGAGCTCATCTTGACTTGAATCGCCGTTTTTCTTCTTTCATTAGGAACAAACAAAAGGAAATGTGTCATCTTTATTTATATCTTAACTCTATATTTTTTATTCATGCAACTTTAATATCCGAGTGACTTCCTCCAAGTAAGATAATTGAGGTTATACAACTTCTGTAAGGATAAGACCCTTATTTACATCTTAACTCTAGATTTGAACCTTACTCATTTCGCATGGAGAAGATTCATGATATTTTCTCAATATGAGAAAAGTTTACCAAGTGTCTGTTGGGTTCTAAAGACCTTGATATGGACGAATAAATCAAAATATTCTGCAACGTAAGACATGTAACGGAATCGAAACGACATCGATAAAATCATGAAACGAAGTACTTTTGCACGGATCGCATCCGCGATTTCTTGTATCCCGGAGTGAGACAATTCACACTCCTCAAGTGTGCAGCCTCTAGATGTATCCATGTGATCCTCGGCATGTCGGATCTCCTCCTTCTCGTTGGCGAGCCCCGTTCAATCTCTGTCGTCGTTACGTTGTCCCAATCACATCAGGGATGGAGAGGGGGTGTGGGGAGAAGGTAGAAGAAGGGGAAAGGCCCCTAAACAATTCTGGCCTAGGTGAATTTCATTCAAGGCCGTCCCCTATATATACTGAGTGGGTATTTTTCATAAAACCCCCCCAACTTAAGTATATCTTCCGACATCCAAAAGACTATTTGCGTGTGACCCTCTACGCCCATGTATCAGTCTAGTTAATGACTCTAGTGGCCCAACAACCTTTATTGGCCTTCCAAATTAATTAACTTTATCATCATATAGATTAATTAACGTCGGATCGATTTAACCCAATTAATAGGTCGACTCTCTAACACATGGGGGGCCAAGCTACAACTCGTGCTCTAGAGGATAGAAAGGAGTGTGTATCGACTCACTCATGAAATATGTTCGTCATCGGTTATCTTGTACGTATAATCCCTCATCCACTTGACGCTCCTTGGATGACTTAGGTTATGGTCAATTGTCAAACCCTAATCGGTCATCCGAGTTAGTACTGATGCATTCAGAAATCATCGTAGAACTCTTTTCCTATATTTCACTACCTTGGCCAAGAACTTCATCGCATCGTCTTCCTTGAGTTGTCACCTCTTATACCAAGGGTAGATGATCCCATCTTGACCACTCAATCATCTTCATGAACTTCTTGATGCATCCAAACTAAAACCGTTTAAAATCCCATGATTAGAGACTCGTTGGCCATAGTCAAAGTACACCTGCCCATCCACAATAAGTCTTTGGTGTCTCAGGTCTAAGGACCACTTACACCATCGTGACATGAATCAATACGATTGAAAATTCGGTGTAATACTATTTAAGGATTCATACTGATCAATTCAGTGAACTCTTTCCATTAAAGAGCACCCACTATCTATCCTTAGTGTCTCCACACTAATGGCTACCGAACCGGTCATACTCATCATATGAGTGAGGCTAGATAGTGCTATTCAATCAGGATACTTCGATGTCCTTCTCGCCTATCCTTCAAATAGGAATGTTTAGAACACATGTTTGAAGACTAATGATCTTCGTATTATGATCTCATCATAATTCACTAAGTATGATCATGTATTCATGGAGTTCATTATAAGCATCATACGTGCATTATAATGACTATGTTGTATTAATGAACATGGAACGAGATGTGGAATGTGTGATTGGCTTGCCGGCCACATCTATTTCCATCACGTACTACATTTGAGCTATAACTTGTTTGAATCCCATGATTAGAGGCTCGTAAGTCAAAGTCAAATTATAGTCATTCATCCATGATATATCATTGTTGTCTCAAGATAATGAATAACTTATACAACTCTGACATGAATAAACCTGATTGATGTTTAAGTATAATACCATTCAGGGATTTTTTGACTTAATTCAGTGAACTCTTTGTTCAAAGAACATCCACTATTTGTCCTTATTGTTGCCACACTAATAGCTACATGATCAACTATACTTATCATATTAGTAGGATTAGTTAGTGCTATTATATCCAAATAATTCACATTTTATCTTGAATATCTGAATATGAATATTTTAGAATACATGTTTAAAAACTAGTGATCACTATATTTTTATCTCATCATAGGTCACTACGTCATTGCACATACTCATGGACTTCATTATGAACATCACACTGGAATAATAATGAACATAACATTTTAGTCAATGAACTAAATGAAACATGGTGGTGTGATTTGGCTTGATGGCCATATAACATCCATTGATAATAAGTTCATTCAAAATTAGTTCATAGTGGTGCACTATGATCATAAAATCTCACAAATAGAAGCCAAAATCACTTTATCCAATAAAAACCTTGAGAGAGAGAGGGGTGTATATGATAGTACCGAATGGTTATTGATAATACCCATTAAGGAAGTTAATATCATGATATTCACAAATTTATTTTCATTATATGGATAATATATGCCTGTTATCAAGCATAAAAATGATTAAATCTATTTTTAGAATCATATTTTATTTTTTTTGTGAATTTTTAGGTATTTTTAGGGATTTGTATAACACGATATTATGAAATAATATATTTTTAAGAATGGAATATTATTTTTCCTGAAATATTTGACATTATATTCCCGAACATATGATTTTTTTGAGCTAGAAATTATATTGATTTATATTTTTTCACTTTAAATGAATTTCTAAAAGCATTTTTTGGGTCTTAATCTTCACTGTGGCACATGTTTTCATTCAGTTATATCAAATGGCCACCAGTCTGCATTTCTCAGAATTATTGGGATTGCCAAGCAAAAAGATGATATTATGGCATTGCTAGTCGTGACGCCATAATAGAAAATCATAATCTGAGATTGTAATTTTTTAATATGCATGTATGATGTGAATGGATCAAGAAAAGGGACATATTTTATTTGCAATAAATGTGTCATTTGGATCAGTGATGATGTATTAAAATAATTATTTTTATTTCTTGTGACTAGTGAATATATCAACACATAGGCAGATCCATGTATCCATTAATGCTCACGTGTTTAAGTGGTGTTGATGTGTCAATATAGGATTCATTTAAAAGATATTGAGTGTCAATGTGGTGCACACTGGCCCAACACCATGTCACACTCTTAATATAATTGATATATTATGATTTATTTTGTTTTTTTTTTCCACAAGGACACATGGCATGATGTTGTGAGCCATTGATTGAGAAGGAAAAGGAAATTCATCGCCAACCATTGGAAGAATTTTGGGGATATTTAGGAAGAATCCCTTGATATGATGTGGGCATTGTAAGGATGAGAGACAAATATTTGAATTATATCAATGGCCAATAATTATCCAACTTCAGAGCTTCATATCTGACAAGGCTGATCAACTTTGTCTCTCTCTTCTATATCTATCAATATATTTAGATTTATGAAATGAACCACCAAACTATGTAGAAAACATATTTAAAGGTGCTTCCTCTTAGAGAGGCTGATTGAAAAAGAGTGATGTTTCTGAAGATCCATCAAGGATTCTTGATGTCCTGCATGTATGAAGATCCATCAAGGATTCTTGATGTCCTGCATGTATGAAGATCCATCAAGGATTCTTGATGTCCTGCATGTATGAAGATCCATCAAGGTTGATCTAATTCTAGAAATTTCATTGATCCCGGCAGAAAATAGGGATCTTATGCAGACTATCTAAAGTTGGAATTAAGTATTTGATGAAGAAATCAAATTTTATTATAACATTTATTATGAAGATGAGTCATGTGTGAAAAAAAATTGTTAAACACAAGAAATTCTGAAATATTTTTATGTAGATAGAATTCCACTCTTTAAGAATGACGCAGGAATCTTTTCCTCAATAAATTCATGGCTTTTAAATAAATTCACTATGAAGTATTTCTACCATAAAACCTAAATTTAGGGAATATGCAGAGATGAACCAAGGAGGTTGATAGGATTGTCCCAATTAATGTACACAGACACAAACATCAAAAGGTTTGGCACCATTGAACTCCTTAAGAGTTCTCATACCAATGAGGGATATGAGTTAATTTGTTTGAGGATCATTCATAAACAGACTCTTGAATGGCGAGCAAAGATGAAATGAATCCCTTGTTCCTACGTAATCAGGTTCATCGTGTACATGAAGGGAGGGCAAACACCTTGGCCTATGCTCTAAACATTGGGAGCTCATTATAAGCTGATCTAGGACAATAAAAATAGAAGGATGTGAGATTTATCCTAAAGTATATAATTAGGGCTAAGTACATAACTCTAGTTCATGGAAGAAAAAATTGATACTAAAGAGGTACACATAATCAAGTTTTCTTTTGGGTCCAAATTATGTTAATTATATGTTTGGCATTTATATTCACACTGACCAAAGCTACAATTTGTTGGAAATGTTCCAAGCTAACCCCACTTCAAGTGGGAATGCATCAGTAACAAGAGATAGATCTTTAAATTGAATATAGATATCAACAATAGTCACTTTGCTAGTTTTTTTAAGGGATAACATGGGAGGGTGATGATATATAAAGGATGACAACAAAAGTTACAGAAGTGACATGAAATCTTGGGTCAATGAAAACCCTGAGGTCATGCAATACGATGGTGAGAGCTATAGCAACAAATTACATGGATCCCAAGGTTATGCAATGGTAAATGACAAACAATAGGCATAAATCTTGATGTCTATTTATGATGATGATCTGAAGGTGCTGAGAAGGCAAAAAAACTTGAGATGTGGTCCCTTCGTGAATTAAATATGGCCTATAATCTAGTCACACACTACACAAATTGTTCCATATTAATGAACTTAGATAATTGTTCCATATTTATGATTATACAATTGTGACAATAATAATGAAGGTGAAGAACATATAAATTGACTAGTAAATTACAATGAAATCATAATGTGATGATCACCTATGTTTGAATGTATTTTGAATAATCCTATTTAAAGGATAATTGAGAAGGAAATTGAAATATCTGTATATAATTACACTATTTTTTCTTTCTCATATGATGACCATGTTTGATCTATAACCATCAGAGTGGAGGTGCTAAGGATAGATGGTGCACTATAGAGAAATATATAACTATCCACCAGTTATATTCCTTTTATGGTTATAAAAGTTTTTCTTATAGCTGCGACACCTAAAATAATAAGTGTATGAAGGGGATTGTGTGGGAAATATGGGATAGTAAATCATTTGTATAAGAAGATACTGAATCAAGGAATATGTGTGATGAAGTCATTGACCAATGCAATATAAATATCAGAGCGAGTTATATGGTGATTTCTCAAAAAAATGATCCTAAATAAGATGACTGATTTGGGTTTGACAATAGACCATACACTAAGGCATTCAAGTAATGTCGCCCATGTGAGGGATGCCAAATATGTGGTAAATAATGAGAAAAAAGTTCTATAAAAATGGTGATGAACCCCTTGTCTCTTAGCAACTCATATATTAAAGGTGTTAACTTAGCTCATAAATAGTTATTAGGCTTATGAAGTCTGTAACTATATGAGTACATTTCTTCTAAATTTATGTCATATTTCAGTTTATATTGTTGAAAACTCATGTTCGATGATAGGGGTCCCACGGCTTTAAAATCCATATGTATGCAAAGATCCCAAGGTGAAATGATGTAATCAATAAAATATAAGGAAATTGTGAAGTTCTCTATTCTGGGAAGCATGGCCTTTATTAACTTTAGTTGAAGATTATTTTATACTAAAAATGGAAGATTAATTTTAAAGTTAAAACATAGAAAGTACAAAAATATCACATTTGCATGACTAAATATGAAATTTCTTGGTCCCTTGGATGATTCTCTTTGAGCCATTCAGATGTCAAAACTCTAGATGTATCCATGAAATCTTCAAAGCACATGAAATCCTCTTATTTCCTCAAATTATTATGTTAGACATACGATTTACATGCCATCTAGTCTCGCTAGAGGCATAACTAAAGACGAAGAGAAGAAAAAATGGGAGGATACTCATGAGTGACTCACTTGGGTATCAAATAAGGTACACCCCCTCTATGTATGCTCTATGGGAACCCTTTGTAAAATGCCTTTAGACTTCTTTAGAAGTCTTTGTCTCAACTTAGGGTGTAGCTACAAATGTTTAAAGATATTATGATTGTGACCATTGAGGACCATGTATCTGTCTAGTTTATATCTCCAAAGGCCCATTAAATTTTATTGGTCAACCTTATTGGTTAATTATATCACCATATAGATTGATCAATAATCAGTCCAACCCAATTGATAAGTTGACTTGGAATCGCGTGGGGTGCCCAGTTACACCTCATGCTCTAGAAGATACAAAGGAGTTTGCCAACTCTCTGATGGAATTCTTTATCATCATTTATTATCATGTACCCATAATAATTTATCCATATGATACTCCTGAATGAATTACTATATATTTATCAAATAAACCCAAATCAATAATTCTAGTCGATCCTAATGCATAGAGAAAATATAATAGAACACCTCTCATATTTCCACTTCTCTGGCTAGATATTTAACTATATCTTATTCCCTGATTCAATGTCCTCATAGCGCAGGTAGATAATCCCATCACAATCACATAATCACCTTCATGGTATTTTTGCTGCTTCTGAGGTAGGATAGTTTGGAATCATGTGTTTAAAGAGTCATAGGTCATGATCAAACACAACCTCCACGCATACGGCGTCTTTGATGTCTATGATTCTAAATAATATTTATAATTTTATTACATGAATAAAACTGATTGATGTCACATAGAATACCACTAAAGGATTCAAACTCAAAGTGCGCCCACTTTCTTTACTCAATGTCTCCACACAAATGACTATAAGATTGACTTTTTTGAATATTTTGATGTCATTTTCAATTATTTTTAAATAGAATTTTTCTAATACATCTTTAAAGACCAATGGACACCAACTATATTTATCAAATAACTTATTTATGTATTTCATATATTAATTGACTTATATTATAAGCATCAGACATGAACTATAATGGATTTATTTTATCAATCAATGTTAAACAGGATGTGGAGAGTGAAGTTGGATTGCTGACCACGTAGATTTCTAACACTCCAGCATTTATTTTGGGGAGAGAGAAAGAGGCTAGATCAAGGAGATAAAACCACATATATTTTTTCCATTTTATTTTGTTGCTATCCCAAAATAATCCAAACATTTGCCGGCAGGTTTTTGGGGTATGATGAGAATCACACACTTGATTAAATGATGAGGTTTAGAATTATCCAGTTATAGGTCTATTTAGTTTGTGACCTAAGAAGAGTGTATTAAGTTCACACAAATGTTTTAATGTAAACCTCTTCCCAAAGATTTCTTATTTTTGTCCTTTATGAGCAGATCAAGTGCCTTCAAAATGTATAGATGCTATAGGTGCAACTGTCAAAGGGTATCAGTGCCTTCAAGTGGTAAGAGAACTATATAAAGAGAGAAGTGGAGCATACAACATGAAAAATGTACCTAAGGTAGTGAGGTGTCCAGAGAAGGTTTGTTTGCCCTAGATTTTCTCATTCTCCCAACATAAACTATCCCATTTTTTTGTTGAATGGATACTTGAGATGCATGGACTATGGAGCCCCATGGAAAAAAATGGGAATTAAAATGAAACAAGATCTCTAGGCCTTGAAATGTGAACTAAATTCACTTCTTGAGGATACTATTGCACACGTAAATTATTTATAAGTCATCAAACAATCTTTTGGAATCACTTCACATGATTAACGTTAACAGGGAGTGAGTCATTCATGGGGGATCTCTGACTACCCAAAAGGAGTTTAAGACTCTCAAAAGGGTGGAGGGTGATTTGGTGGTGGAATTAACCGACAAGTTTTCCATAAACATTAATGAAATGAGGACTCTGATGGAAATAGATGTGGTCGGCAAGCCAATCACACATTCCACATCTCGTTCCATGTTCATTAATACAACATAGTCATTATAATGCACGTGTGATGCTTATAATGAACTCCATGAATACATGATCAGACTTAGTGAATTATGACGAGATCATAATACGAAGATCATTAGTCTTTAAGCATGTGTTCTAAACATTCCTATCGAAGGATAGGCGAGAAGGACATCGAAGTATCCTGATTGAATAACACTATCTAGCCTCACTCATATGATGAGTATGACCGATGACAATCTCAATTTTAGGGTTAAAATATGTCGTTGGTGATTGAGATTATTCAATAAAAATATGTTTAACCGTACTTGAAAATACTTAGTGATGAGTACGGATCGTCTCCACAAGGAACGATGATTACGGAATTACTTTCTTAAACTAGTGATGATCAATGAGAGGATCGACAAAGACACGATTCAAGGATATGAGCTAGTGATATCGATTAAGAAGCACTTAATTTATATGTTATTTTAACTAAAATAAAGAGTATGCGATTGTGACGGACACGATGATGAATGAAAGTATGAACGAGGATAGTGGTTGGATATGGAATGGTACGATGGCAAGGATGGAGAGATGAGAGAATGGGGACGTAAGTAAGTGAAGTGATAAATGAAACGTTGATAAAAAACTATAATTATGATAACGATGATGTTGGGAGAGAAACAACGTTAGGCGAAGACATTTACCTTAGAACCTTACATTCCGCTAGGATCACGGCGATTTGCGAGTGCTGGTAAGCTCGCCCTCTTCTCTTTTGTCTCTTCCCACACACCCAAAACACCAAGAACTCTCTTGATGGATCTCAAAACTCACTCTCTTTCAGTCAGCCCACACAAGTGGGAAGCAAGTTCAAGATGATTTTTACAATGATCCATGCCTCTATTTATAGATTAGAGGGTATGGATAGAAAGAGAAGGGGAAGATCAAAAGTTATGGCCGTTGGAAGTTGAAGCAATCCTAGCCTTTAATTTCTTCTCTCTCCACATCAATGTCATGAGTTTCGTGCCTATTAAGAAGTCAAAGCACTTGGTATTCTGTGGCTTTTTGTATTCCGTGGCTTTTCATATTCCATGGCTTTTTGCATTCCGCGGCTTTTCGTATTCCGTGCCACATGTACATGTCAAAAAGACAGAAAACAAAGAAAAAAATCTCTTTCTCGATGCTGACGTGGAGGCGCATCGGCACGCCACGTCACCCTATGCCATAAAAAAACCAAAATACTTAAAAACTTCATATTAAATCAAATAAAAGCCCAAAAAATACATATAAATATATATATATATATATACATATATTGACTCAGAAAAATCATATCTTTCCAAATTTAATATCCAAAAATCATATTTTGTCTCAAAAGTTATATTCTTTTAGAATATACTGTTAGAAAATTCCTAAAAATTACAAAAAATTCAGAAATTTGTTCTAAATATGAGTAATTTAATGCATAAAGACACATAAATATTATAATATAAGGCACTAGAAATGCATGTTATCAACCGGTTCGGTAGTCATTAGTGTGGAGACACTAAGGATAGATAGTGGGTGCTCTTTAATGGAAAGAGTTCACTGAATTGATCAGTATGAATCCTTAAATGGTATTACACCAAATTTTCAATCGTATTGATTCATGTCACGATGGTGTAAGTGGTCCTTAGACCTGAGACACCAAAGACTTATTGTGGATGGGCAGGTGTACTTTGACTATGGCCAACGAGTCTCTAATCATGGGATTTTAAACGGTTTTAGTTTGGATGCATCAAGAAGTTCATGAAGATGATTGAGTGGTCAAGATGGGATCATCTACCCTTGGTATAAGAGGTGACAACTCAAGGAAGACGATGCGATGAAGTTCTTGGCCAAGGTAGTGAAATATAGGAAAAGAGTTCTACGATGATTTCTGAATGCATCAGTACTAACTCGGATGACCGATTAGGGTTTGACAATTGACCATAACCTAAGTCATCCAAGGAGCGTCAAGTGGATGAGGGATTATACGTACAAGATAACCGATGACGAACATATTTCATGAGTGAGTCGATACACACTCCTTTCTATCCTCTAGAGCACGAGTTGTAGCTTGGCCCCCCATGTGTTAGAGAGTCGACCTATTAATTGGGTTAAATCGATCCGACGTTAATTAATCTATATGATGATAAAGTTAATTAATTTGGAAGGCCAATAAAGGTTGTTGGGCCACTAGAGTCATTAACTAGACTGATACATGGGCGTAGAGGGTCACACGCAAATAGTCTTTTGGATGTCGGAAGATATACTTAAGTTGGGGGGGTTTTATGAAAAATACCCACTCAGTATATATAGGGGACGGCCTTGAATGAAATTCACCTAGGCCAGAATTGTTTAGGGGCCTTTCCCCTTCTTCTACCTTCTCCCCACACCCCCTCTCCATCCCTGATGTGATTGGGACAACGTAACGACGACAGAGATTGAACGGGGCTCGCCAACGAGAAGGAGGAGATCCGACATGCCGAGGATCACATGGATACATCTAGAGGCTGCACACTTGAGGAGTGTGAATTGTCTCACTCCGGGATACAAGAAATCGCGGATGCGATCCGTGCAAAAGTACTTCGTTTCATGATTTTATCGATGTCGTTTCGATTCCGTTACATGTCTTACGTTGAGTGGAATCTTCTTCTTCATCCAGATCTAGATATTCATCTTTTTGTATGAGACAATGATGTGAATGTATCTTGACTATCAATCATATTCAAAATTTTAAGCCCAACATCTCTCTATATTGGATTACTAAAACTTAGGGATCCAACATTAGGTCCATCTAAATTTTTCTAGTATTTCATTACATCCAACAATCCACAATATAACATTGCAAATAATAAATCAAATAAATGATTGTAATATTAAAGCACAATTTAATCACATTAAATCATTGCTAAATTTTAACTCGTGACCATCATGATAAATAAATCAAGAAACACCCATTTAATCAATTTAAAATTGTTATAGGAATTTTTTGAATTTAAGAATTTAACTCTTAAATTATTCCATTCAATTATTCCAAATATAAATGTATTCCCTAAGTTAAGGAATTTTATTGACATCAAATAAATTAACTTTTAATTTATTTTGATGAATACAATCAGATACATATTATTCCTGATTTTTATGGAATTATTTGACATCAAATGATTTAAATTTTAAATTATTCAACTCAAATTAAGGAAAATCAACAATAAGAGGTTCACAGAGATGATTAAGTGGTTAAGATGAGATCATCTGCCCTCGGTATAAGAGAGAGTGACTCAAGGAAGGAGATGCAGTAAATCCTTGGCCGTGGTAGTGAGAATATTGGAAAAGATGTTCTGCAATGATCCATGTTACACATCAATACTAATCGAATGAAGGATTAGGGTTTGACGATCAACCATACCCTAAGTCATTTGAGAGTCTCGCGCAGATGATGGATTATACATATCCGGTAACTGATGGCGTTAAAGGTTCCATAAGGGAGTTCGAACACTACTCGGTATCTTCCAGAGCATGAGGTGTAGCTTGGCATCCCACGGGTTGGTGAATTAAATAAATCCTTAGTTAATTAATCTATATGTTGATATAGTTAATTAATAAGGTTGGCCAATAATTGTTATTGGACCCTACATTTATTAATTAGAGTGACACATGGGCCTAGAGGGTCACGCATAATATCATAGGGACATTATTGAATATATTTTATTTTGTGGGTTTTTTGAGAAAAAACTAAAGTAAAATATAAATAGGGAATGACACTCATTTCAAGCACCCATGACAGCCAGAGTTGAGAGCCGTCTTTCTCCACGATGCTCTGTTCTCTACTCAATCAAGGATAGTGTCTTCATGGTGAGAAGATCTTTAAGGTTTCAAGGAGAGTTGAAGAAGATGATGTGGAGATCCAAGAGCTATGTGATTGCGTGGATACTTCTAGAGGTCGAGCAATCTTAAAGTGAGCAGGTCAAGAGTTTAACAAGTTCCCCATAAGGTACACGTGATGTATGATTTCATAGATTAGTTTTGAATCGATTATCGCTTCTGCATCCATGGAAAAACTTATTTTCCATGATTGAACCAAGGCACAAAATCCAATAATCATTGCAACAACTGAGAAGGTTTCCATATAGACTCCTTTGTCTTGGCCAATAACCTTTCTCCACCAATCTTGGCCCAAAATTTGTCGAGTTTTCCTTTGAGTATGATATTTTTTTAAAGAAACACTTACACGAGATGAGTACTATATGTTTTGGACGGTCTATAAATTTATAAGCTTGGTTTGTGTTCTTGGACTAAATCTTTTTCTTCTTTCAAATTCTTAAAGCCATCATCTCCTTTGAGCTCTTTCACGGTCAATGGATTATCATCCTCCAAATCCAGTGTAGACATCACCTGAATCAATATGCCGAATACACTTATCACAATATCTGAATACACTATTCAGATATTTTTTTGTATCTGAATAGTGTTAGGGGCTATGTGTCCTAGTGCAATGAGTTGATCATGTGTTGATATACACTAATAAAAATAGCATCCTATCTTTTTAGTAATTTCATAATTTTTTATGCTTATTTATTGGAACATTCATAAATTTTATCCTTAAAATTAAAGGAATTATTATAATTTTCAAATTAAGTTCTGATTTTCTTAATTTTATGGTACTTCAACATAAATTTCTGACGTAAATTTAATAAATAAAATAATTGTATAACTAAAATATATATAGTTTTACTTTTTATCCATTTTAGGGTTCTCTCTTATTTTTCAAATGATATTCTGATTTTTTTCTGATTTCCTGGTATTTTTATCCAATTTTATGGAGTTAATTCATAAATAACATAATTTTATAAGTCATATCTATATAAATAGTTTTAAGGATTTAAATGGAACACATTTTTGTAAAGAAGTGTGGTCTGATGCGTGGAGTGCATGGTGGACAGAGAAATAATATTTAATAGCATGTACTCTTATATTTTAGTACACAAAGACTTGACATTATGCGTTTTCATGAAAGGAAAAAGGTGTATTTAATGTGCCAAAGATTTTCTTCTTTTTCTCTTTTCATATACATGGCACTGTAGGATTGGACACATGAAAAATGAATCCATTCATTGGGAAACATCTGTATTTCATTAAACACAAAGATATTTATGCCAATCATCGGTGAAATTTTGCCAAAATAGACGACATGCATTAATGCAGCAAGCACTAGAGCATTTTTTACGTGAATTTAGACATGAAGTCTTCAAGAAATCCAACAGTTCTGGCCATAATTGTTGATCAATTATGAAGAGAGAGAAAAAATGAAGGGCCCAGATCATTTCAACTTTGCGAAGCGAGTAAACCGTCCCGACGAGCGGCAACTTCAGCTCAACACGGCAAAGTTACTACGAACTCTAACCGAAAGCGAGCTCTCTTCAACACTACAGCAACGAGGGCAACTACAAATGCAACTACGAAGGCAACAATGAGATTCGGGAGGCTAGGTAATGGAAATATCTGACGATCTATAGAGAGTTTTTGGGCTGAAATTTAAGGGTAGTTGTGTCTTTAAATTCTCTAAAGATCCATAGTCAAAATAAAACTTATCATATTTTTACCCGTTTCCTAGTTAAAGGGCACATGTTGATTAAAACTAGCAAAGTTTTACCCTTTTCCTAGGTTATCATCATTGATACACGAGTTTTTTCACTGTTATGCACTTGGCTACCAACAATCTTGCTCATCAGTGCATATCCACCAACATCTTCATGGCCACCTGTGCAATAATTTTTGCTTTTATTGTAGGATTTACGTCAAGAGATAACACTGACAAACGTTTGACTCCACCAAATATTTCCTAATAGTAGGCCTATCCCATATGATTGTACAATGTCAGAACTATCATACTTAAAGGTTTGCCATTATCTAGATAATAATTTTGTTTGCCAATCTGATCCGAATAATACGATGGAAGTTTTACAAATATGCACTAATGTGACAGATATGGAAAGAGCTGACCACACCTTGAAGATGTTTAAATGTATTACCTTGACAAACATTACCGTCTGAAGATATCCTGTCATCTTTTTTCTAAAAGCCAAAGAGTGCCTCAACTTTTTGAAGATAAGGAACTTGATTGCTTCATTCATAATATGGCACGTGCTAGTATCTATAATGTTATATTATGTATAAATATTATTTTAACATCTTCTATCACTTTATTCTATGTTATTTGATGAGAATGAAGTTGATTGTTTCACTCATAATATTTCATGAGCTGGTCGCTGGCTCAAAGCCAGCCTTGACTAGGGATAAACTATTTTAGTTATCATACAACACACAATAAAGTGATAGAAGATGAAAATACAATATTTATGCATAATGGATAAAAGAATAACATACCACAATAATATTGTTGATTGTCGGAGGACATACAGTAATAAACATTATCCTAAACATATAACTTTTATGTTAATTTCACCGTCCTTTGGGATCAATTATTAAACATAACATGTCCTCAAGAAAACATTACTTTCCATACATCTACACAAACCATATTCCTAATGTCAAGAAAAATTAATCAGGCTAACAATGTTACAAGTTCATCCATAACTCTAGTTTGTCTATTTTCATCTTCGGGCTAGATCCACTATCCCTCCCTTCCCTTCCATTTAACTCTTTTAAGTCATATGCTTCTATGTATAGGCGGCCAGTCAAGCCAAATGTATTATTCACTTTTTTTCATATGTACAACACCCTTGGGATCGACAAATAGGGACGGCCCTACATGTCTCTAATTTTGCCGAAAAAAAGACAGGCATGTCCAAACAGGGCCGACGCGCTGTCTCGTCCCGCCTCGTCCCAAACAATCAAATACACCGATATAAGACGGGACCGGACGAGATGGTACAGGACGGGACGGGATGGGACATGGGGACACTTCCCATCTACCAAGGAATAGTATTATTTTCTTTAATATACTGTCTGGACCCCACAGACATCAGAGGTTTTTCTACTATAATAATTTATTATAGACAAAAGAAGAAATACTTCTCTCCGCACTTATAAAAGCTTATAAACACTTCACTGAATATATAAAATCCATTGGCTGGATTATATATAGGTACAATCTTTTGGTTTGTTGCCAATTAAAAAAAACAAGGCAAAAGAAGAAATAAAAACTCGATAAGTGAAAATAATTTAGCGGGGGGTAAAAAGTCTGATTAAATATAGAGGAGACTATTCCGGTCTAAGTTGAACAGTACATAAATTCGCTGTCTTTCTGTCCGTACGATGGCGTCAGGTGTTGAAATCTGAGCCGTCCATCTGGACAAGAGGGAGATGATCGGAGGGGCTATAAATAAAGAAAAATCAGAGGAAAAGGGGGCTTGTTTAGCTGTTTTCAGTTTGACCTTCCGATCGGAGCGAAGAGAGGAAGAAATTCGGATCTTGGGAAGGTTGATTCCGAAGGTTCGATTTCGGAAGGTTGATCGGATTTTTCCTGCGATTCCGGCGATTCTTGGATTGTTCGATTTGGGGGGATGACATGGCGGGATCGGGGGAAGCAGATCGGGGGAGCGATTCGGGGTCGGGGGACGAGGCGATGTTGATTTCTCAGGTTTCTTGCTCGATCTGCTTGGAAACCGTGAAAAACGGCGGCGATCGGTCCACGGCGAAGCTGCAATGCGGACATCGGTTTCATCTAGGTCGGTTCCTGACGATTTGATGGTATCCGGTGCCTAGCTGTGTCTCGATTCGCTAGCTTTCTCGAATAACGTGTGGGGGGAAGGGTTCCCTGTTCTTTTCTGTTGGATCGATGTTCATCATCTGGTGCTGTGCGTAGTTTATTTTTTTTCTGGGAAAGATGGAGTTTTTAAATTTTAATTTATCAAGGTTTCAATCGGCGACGATTTAATGTGTTATTAATTCAAGGAGCCCTCGTTTCTTTGTTCGAGTGGAATATGATTCATTCATAATGTTCAAACTCTTGAAAAAAAGTCGACTTTTCTTTGCAGAAGATTTCCCGATAATTTTTTAAATTCCTCAGGTAACAAAAATGACAAGAAACTTAAGAATATATGTCAGAGATTCTCAGTAGAATGAGTGGGGACAGTGTTTTAAGGGCTTATCTAAGCTTTAAGATTTGCGAAGAGAATTTTACATTAACAGATTCCAAACTAATTCGCTGCGGCGTCCTCCAACCCGATTTGTTTCTTTGAAATTCTATATGCACGCGTTAAAATGGAATTATGATTTTAAGTGTGAATTTCTAGTTATCATTGCTTCATAATTTGACTCACATTTAATGTTGCTGATGTTGTCTGAGTATTCTCTTTCATCGGTGCATCTATCCCTTCGCGTGATATTGCTCCCTATGTTTTCGAATGATATATGATATTCTATTTCTTCATCCAAGTGTTACCATTGGGTTACTAAACCAGAATATTCTCTTCTCTAGACTGTATAGGCTCTGCGTTCAACGTCAAAGGGATGATGCAGTGCCCAAATTGCCGGAAAATTGAGAAAGGAAATTGGCTTTACGCAAATGGGCGTTCATATCCTGAGGCGGGTATTGACGATTGGGGTTACGATGAAGACATATACGACCTAAATTATGCTGAAATGGTATGGCCAATTGATTTTAAAGTTGAAGCTCCTCTTGAAATTTTCTTTTCCTCAATTTCTCGGCGATTATGCGGTCCCTTCTTTGGGCTATTCAACTTTTCTCTCATCATTGGTGAATCTTATTCGACCCTGACCCTGACTTTTATTTCGTCATGTTGTATGCGATCACATTTGCTAATGACCGCTGACTTTGGATCCCTGAGTTGTTCAATTGGATAACTACCTGTAGAAAGCTTTAATCTTCTGTAAAAAGCTTTAAGCTTTAGTAATATGTAAACCCAAAGGCCTTTGCAAGTTAATCGCGGCATTGGTTGGCAAAGAAACAACCTTACTTAGTACCGTGCTTAGCGACTTAAATTTCGTCAAGGAAAGAACAATGGCTTGAACTACTTGCAAGTCCAACATGGGATTATTTATATCTTACTTTACTAGATACCGTCTACTTCTTCATTATCTAATATTATTTCTTATATATATTTTAAGTATGTTCTATGCATTGGCGGAAAACTCTTTTATTTACTTTAAATATTGCATTTAATCGATATGCACCTTTTTGTGCATGAGAAAAACCATTGTCCAAGTGGGTCACATTTTTGAAAGCATTTTGGTCCCCAAGAATGAATAAACATTTTTGAGAAAAACCATTGTCCAAGTTCTTCAGCTTGTTTTTGATTTAAATTGTTAATTTTTTCAGGATCGTTCTAGAATCCGTCATTTTATCGTCATATACCAAAAATACTGCGATGCTCTCCTTGAGGAACGATAAAAGAAAAAATAGGGTCCCCACAATCTTTTCGTAACCCCCATTTCATGGCTCACGCTGGTCTTTAGATCCAGGCTCTTAGGACTTGTTTATGCCGCTGCACTGCCTTCTTTAGTTTATGCGTATTTGTTTATTTGGGTCATTAATTTATACTTCTATTTCTCTTGATTGTTGTATATTTCACATTAAGTGGTTGCATTGAAGTTCTTATTTTTCCACTTTTGACTACCATAACCTAGGTTTCCAAATAGTCAGCTCCATAGGCTTGAATATAATCCACAAGTGTGCTTTGGTCCTTTCAACATAGCCATAGGCCTTTGTTTAAAAAAAAAGAGTCATAGGCCTTACTCTTGACAATGCAAGAAATCCACTTTTTCTTGTCAACTTGAGGTGGTACTTTCCCAAGTTTAAGATTTCACAAATATGCGTTTCCTCATCCACTGTTAGTTGCTATTACTTTTTAGGATGTTGCCCAAGGTTGGATGAATTATTGACTACTTGATGAAATGCGTGCTTTCACATCACTGATACCTTGGTTGATATCAGAAGCCTACAGATCTTGATTCCTCGGTTGATATCAAAAGCCTAAACATTTTGATTCCTCGGTTGATAACAGTGGCATGATTGAATTTTCTAGAAGTTTGCAGAGCTGGAGAAGGATCAATCTTTTTGCATGTCCTGTTGCAGTTATGGTGTAGGCCTGTTGTCGTGTAAATATTATTGGGACATTTCTGTTCACAGGAACAATTCTGCTACCCCAGTGAGGTCAATGTACGAGGGAGTATATACCATTCCTGAAAGTACTTATCATTTTATTATGTCGATGGGGCTCCTTCTTACTTTACAATTGTATCAGTAGTAGTTATGATGTTTTGCGAGATTGGATGAAAGAGGTGGGCTGAAATTCAGGTTATTGCAGAACCAGATGCTAATTCCAAAAACAATATTTCCTTGGTAGAATCTATATTTTTCACATAGAACATGGTTCTTCAACCTTTAAGTCCATGAGTATGCACTGTGTTGGCAAGAATTACTGGATAGCTGAAAATAGTTTACTTGGACTTAATTTGTCCTTTTGTTTTTTGTGGGGAGGCTGCAATTCAACATAAAATCCATTTTATAATCCCAAGGGTTTTGTGACACCATATCTTCAGGCTTATGCATCCGAATATGTCTCCTGCAAAGTTTAAGGTCAGAATCAGATGGATGCATTTATATACCTTTTGTATGCGGATTATACCGTGGACTTCAAACTTGATCATGCAGATATATTGTTGAAGTTATATGCCTAAGTGTGGAATATGTTCTCAAAATTTTCACTGAAAACTAATCATGTCCTAGATGCAAGGAGAACGAGGTTTAATTTCCTTTTCAAGGCCAAAACAAATATGAATAACTAGTTGTTACATGAGTAGCCACAAGGGGGGTCTCTCTCCTACGGAGTCAAGGTGATATTGGCTTGGAATGGTCCTCATAATTAACCATATTTGGCCCTCCTATCACCACGGTAATCAATTTTGCTGTTGAATCAGGGCCATGCAGTGGCGTATGGTTGATCTCCTGATTCAAGAAATAATTTGTATTTTTGGGTTAGAATCATTGGTTGATACAATTCAAGTCTTAATTAGTTTCCTGGTGTATCTTTCAATCACGCCAGTTTCTGATTATTTTTATCACATTATCATAGACACATTAGACTAAACACTGCACCCCATAATATTTTGTAGTTATTGGAGGGGGGCAAAACATCACTTTATGTTTTGTATAAAAGGAAAGAAATCTCTGAAGTATGTGGAGAAAAATAAAAACAGTGGTGTATAGAAAATACACAAGAGAGTGCAACAGAGAACTAGTTCTGTCAAACCCGTTGAAAGCTCACCCTTGGAAACTTCAAACGTTGAATGCGTTCAGTCAGCTGCAAATAAGTTGACAGGCTGTCTCTTGGTTCTGTAGGCTACCATTGCCCGCAAAAATGTCTTGAGCCTTTTATTAATTCACCTTGAAAGAAATAATATTTTGGGTGAATTTATTAAAGCTAAGTGGTCCATGGACTTTTTGGGAATATGTAAGTATTAAAGAAGGGAGTACTGAAGCATCCCAGAAATTGGAAGCTTTAGGAGAAGAAAAATTCAAGGAGAAGGACTCTTTATTTATTTGATGCAAGTACGCTCAGAAGCAGGGACTGGACATTCAGACAAACACTTGAAATGAAGGAATTAAAAATGAGGCGTCAAGGAAATTTTTTGCCAGTGATCATTCTCACCTACCCTTCTCAATTAGCTTTTTGCTATTGCCCACGCGTGATTTTGGGCTCTTAAATTTCGAGAGGAGGGAGTCAAAATTTTGTGGACTCCATGATTTGTTCCCCGTTGCACTGCAAAAGATTTTGTTGGCGATGAGCTAACTATGATTGGAAATCTTACTGAAATGAAGTAGAGAGGTATGTTTTCTACTTTTCTGGCTCCTCTTTGTTTTTGCTCTTGCAGCAGAAATAACTATCTTGTTGCTTGTCGATCAAAGTTATTGCTTTCTACTGATTTAGTTTCATTCGTATGCATGAATTTGATTGTTTTGTTTTGGTTTCCATGTAGCTTCCTGCATGCTTCCTGTTACAAGTGGAATATTTATTTACATAAGTCTCATTTTTTTGAGAGGAGTTTACACAAGAATTGTATCTGTTTGAGTACCCGCAAACCTTATTCTGGATGTGTGGCTTTACAACTCACCGATTCCACTTCTATGTCATGGCAGAACAAACAGCAGGGAGATTAACAATCATAAAGGCAAAGTGCATCATTCTTAATAAAAAAGTGAATCTCATTGTGTGTCGTGAGATCTTTAAATTTTTTTTGTTGTGAGATCTTTCATTACTGTTTGTTAAATGTTTAAACTTATTGAATTTTTTAGTCATCGGTAGACAGAAGTGGAAAGATATCAGGATAAGTTTGTCATAGTGTCACATTTTTCTAAACTTTGCCCTGCTGCCTATTTAGAGTTTCTGGTTTTATCAACCTTGCCTTGCAGTTGAAGGTTTTTTGTGCATATTTAATAAAGCACATTATGAATTTCATTTTTTTTTTTTGAAAAACATGTTCTTGAAGTGAGGGGACTAAAAAAGCTCTGAAGTGTTATTATGTCAGAAATAAACGGTGTTCAGCATTTCAATCTCTTGTCGAGATGTTCAATCATTATCCTTGCAACCCCTGATTGTCTCTGGGCTTTTTTGAGGTCGCTGTAAACAGAGATGAGCTTGCAAAATATATGAGAGGCTGTTTTCACACACACATATATATATATATATATATATATATGAGAGGCCATAACACGCCAAAATACATGTGCATCTTTTGGACTATCGAGAATATCATTGACCTCTGATTTAATGCATTCCCTATTTATTCAAAATGATGAAGCTCAATTGGACGAGAAATGGTTAAACTGAGTCCGAGCTGGCAAGCACTGATTTTTTTAGGTTTGATCTAGTCTTTCTTAGTCTTGAGGGAAGAGAAATTTTTTATCAAGTGACTACTGAGGACTGTCTGATATCATGGCGAATGGAAAGTAATTATTCCGAGTTGTGACTCTTTTAGAAATCTATCCTGGATCTGAGAGTTGTCTCGGAGTCATGTAACATAGTGCCGCAGTTCGAAATAATCTTAGTTTCATAAGTTTTTTTCCGAGAACTGGACAATGACCAGAATCCCCAGAGATGATTCCTCAAAACGCATTTATATAATCTTTCTTTCGCGCGGATTGAAGAAACTTAAAGTGATCTAGTCAGCTGGCGTCCTGGAGTGGGCCTAGAGTTCCTTTCTTCTGGTTTCTCTGTTCTTTATATTCTTTATATTCCTCTTAGGTTCAAGTGTAAATCAACTTGATAGTTATGGCCAGTATTTTTCATTTCGGCTTTGATTACCAATTGTATCTTATTTATATACTCAAAGTTTTTATTTTACTGTGCAGCCCTTTGGAATTCATTGGTGTCCGTACAGCAGAGTGGCTCATCTTCATTCGTCATTCGAGTAAGTTCAATTTTTTTATATGATAATATGGATGCGTTTACAAGTGGTTTCTAAGGTTTAAATTTCATGTTCAATGCCAAATTTTTATTACATGTGCAGCCTGGTTCTCGAACATGCGTTGATTATAAATTAGGGGAATTTATTTTTTTCTTTTAAAAAAAATATCCTATGTATAGCGGTCATGTATATGGTGCTGAACACGCAAAATCTATTCACTGCTTTGGTGTGATACCATTCTTTGGGGTCCTATATCAGTTGTCGTCCGTTTATTTACAGTAAATGACATTTATCCTTTCAATTCCCAAATTTTTTTATACCTATACGTTGTTGTATAAATATCTTATCGCGAATTTTCAAACATGTACATTTTCTATATTTATTTTATCAGTCCCCCATAAATGTTTACCATTAATTTGTTTCATATATTGTTGCTAATTATCCTGAATCTAAATTTTCTACATTTATTATGTCAATCGAATAGTTCCAAAAAAAAAAAATGTCAATCGTCCAACTTTCTATATCACAAAAAGTTAATTCCTAATTATCCAGCATTTCATTTTTTTATTTACTCTGACACTTCCCGAATCTTCTATCTCCATACCTTTCATCATAAAAACGTTATCCGTAACCATACTGTGTCTAAATTTATTATTTATTTTGTCAATTCCCCTAATTTTCTATACCTTTATACAGTGTGACATAAATATATTATTGCTAATTATCTATCCCGGTGTCCCCTGCCCCATTTTATATTCCAACGCATTATTACGTTAATAGACTACTGCTAATTATCTTTCCTTTTAACTTTTTTATATTTGCAGGGAGGGAGAATCTACTTCAATATCATGTAAGACTGATTCATTGCTTTACCGCATGCTCCTTTTTCTTTTCAATCTAATCCCATCATGAGTGGGTACGCCATTTTTTAAATTGCAGATCAAGATTTAGTAGCCCATCCGCCGTTCTTCCCCGATCATCCAGCACCATCATCAGTTCATTCGTGCCCTTACGCAGCCTATTTTCCCCTTCAACCTTCTTCCCAGCCAACCGCCGACTCTCGCGGCGCTGACGATGCCGCTATATCGTACCATCAATGGGGGGGAATGTTGGGCCGGTCTGATCTCCCGTCTTCCCGCAATTTTCAAAATCCTGAGTTTTATCCTCCGCCGTACTCTGGTCCCGGTGGGGGTCGTTCTGTAGGCACAGAATCAATGGCCGGAGCTTCGACGGCGTTGAGGCCGACGAGGCTCGGCTCGGATCGGCACCCCAGGCCTGCGCCTTTCATGTCTCCTTTCCTTGTCGGGCACGGGTAATTTCCTCTTGCTGTCTACTTTTATTTTAATGTTTTCTTTGGTTATTAACTTGTTTGATATTCTGAGTTAAATCATGAGACAGAGCGACAGTTCTTGTCCATTTAGAGGTTTAAGACTTTAGCATGTTTTCATTTCCAGTGGGGATGATTCGACGATTGGGCCTGTTGATCTCGTGTTTTATTATCCCTAAGAAATTATTCCATAATTTTAATTTTTTAAGCTGATTGGCTTGCATGTTTATGATTTGATCGTATTCATTTTAAATAACATATCTGATTTAGCACCATATTATCATATGCATGGGTTTATTTTAATTATATTTGCAGTGGAAAAAAATATTTGAGGTCATACTTAAAAGGTCACTTCAATTTTTAACATTTTTGAAGAAATCATATCGATCTATTTTATTTCCTCAAACAGTTTTCCATGTGTTACATGGTGTAAAAAATAATTATACACCATAAATTTCTTTTCACCAGAATTTTTTTGGGGGAGTCAATGATTCAGTGATACAATTCTTTCCATTCTTGATCCTTGAAATTTTAAACTTGTACAAATTGAATATATCATACAATTCTCCCCATTGTTGATCCTTGAAATTTTAAACTTGCACTAGTTGAATATAGCATACAATTCTTCCCATGGTTGATCCTTGAAATTTTAAACTTGTACAAATTGAATGTATCATACAAATCTTCCCATTCTTGATCCGTGAAATTTTAAACTTGTACTAGTTGAATATATCATACAATTCTCCCCATTGTTGATCCTTGAAATTTTAAACTTATACTAATTATACGTATTATACAATTCTTCCCATGGTTGATCCTTGAAATTTTAAACTTGTACTAGTTGAATATATCATACAATTCTTCCGATGATTGATCCTTGAAATTTGAAACTTATGGATCATATTATAAATTTCCAGGTCTCCTGCCACTGGGGCTGCAACAGGGGCCCCATCCATCTCAGTGGGGCCTACCTACCACGGGAGCTCGCGCGGGCAAGCGTCTTACCATCAACGCGGTAATTCAGGCCTGCCGCCGATGAACTTGCCGCCGCCGCCGCCGCCGCCGATGCCGCCGACGTCGGGAAACTCGAGATTTTACGTGTTCTCCGGAGGGCCGGGCTTGCCGGAAGTGGAGAATTTTGGAGGGGGGAGACTATATGCCTGGGAGAGGGACCGGTTCTCGCCTTTCCCTCTGGTGCAGGTGGAGAGGGCGGCGAGCTGGTGGGGCCCGGTTCAGTGGCACGGGCCGGAGAGCCGGCCGGGGCAGGGCCGGTCGAGCGGGGGGGCCCACAGGGCGGCGCAGCCCTCGTGAGGGAAGGTGGAGGATAGTGATGATGGTGAAGGAGAGACTTTTGGTGGTGGCCTGGGAAGAGACGATGGGAATGGGGGGGGCGCTTTGGGGATGGCTTTTTATCCTTTGTTATTTGTCTGGGTGGAACGGGGGCCCCGGACTGAATTGCGCAGCCTGAATTGCACGTTCATCTCATCTTCTAAGATATTCATTCTCTGTGCTGGCTTGAAGATTTTATTGGTGTGTGTGGGAAGGTAGAGAGGGAGAAAGTGATGGGATACAGAGTGGAAAGAGAGACTTTTTGGGAGAGAGAGAGAGAAATAGGTAGATGGAGAGATAGAGTTTAATAGATAGATAGATAGATAGATAGAGAGAGAGAGAGAGAGAGAGAGAGAGAGAGAGAGAGAGAGAGAGAGAGAGAGAGAGAGAGAGAGAGAGAGAGAGGGAGAGTGATGGGAAACACATTGAGGAACAACACGTTGATTCACTAGGGAGAGAGAAAATGATGGGCAACAAAGAGAGAATGGAGAGAGAAACTGATGGGCAACAAAGAGAGAAAGGAGAGAGAAACTGATGGGAAACAAAGAGAGAATGTAGAGAGGAACTGATGGGAAACAATGACAGAATGGAGAGAGAAACTGATGGGAAACAATGAGAGAAGGGAGAGAGAGAAACTAATGGGAAACAATGAGAGAAGGGAGAGAGAGAAACTGATGGGAAACAATGAGAGAAGGGAGAGAGAGAAACTGATGGGAAACAATGAGAGAAGGGAGAGAGAAACTGATGGGAAACAGGGAAAAGAAAGAGAGAGAGAGGAACTGGTGGGAAACAAAGAAAGAAGGGAGAGAAAAGAACTGATGGGAAACAAAGAGAGAAGGGAGAGAAGAGAAACTGATGGGAAACGTGGAAAGAGGGAGAGAGAAACTATTCTGGAAATACAGATATAGAGAGAGGAACTCATGAGAAACAAAGAGAGAAGGGAGAGGAAACTGATGGGAAACATGGAAAGAAGGAGAGAGAGAGACTGTTGGGAAACATAGATAGAGAGAGAGGAACTGGTGGGAAACAGAGAGAGAGGAAATGATGGGAAAAATAGATGCGAAAGAGAGAAACTGATGGGACACTAGCGATCATTTTATTATGGTCTGATCATAATTCACTACATCATTACACAAATTTACGAACATTATTATAAACATCTTACAGGACTTAAAATAAAAAAATGATTATTTCAATGAACTTAAAATATGTCATGGGAGTGTGATTGGTTAGCAGGGCCAAATAATATCCATCACAACAAACCTGTTACCTCTGATGCCCAACTGATTTACCAACCCACTTTGTAGCAAAGATCAGACAATCTATATGTTGGAGATGGATCAGGTTTGAGTATCTCCTCTACTTGCATCACTTCCTTATAACCTCTCATCAACATCTTACTCTTAACAATGTTCTTTATGTTCCAAACATTACAAAATAATAATTTCATATGCATGTCAACTTATGCTTCACTATAGTGTCTATGGTGAATTTCATCCTCACCAATTATTAAGGATCAAACAACAAGAGACACATTACTCAGGGGTAACACTCGAGACATGATCTACCACCTTCCTCCTCCAGCTACTCATGTGTCTACCCTGGCTTCACCGACTTCTTGGTATCACAGATTCATAAATCCATTGTTTTGTATTTTGCATGCCACTTTATCGCATTTTGGGCTTCCACTAACAAAACTGTCATGTAAACATGTCTTTTGAATCACAATGTTCATTCATTTTTTGATGTCTACTCCATTTTGTCTCACATGAATCCTCTAGTCCTACTTCATCCCTCTACTATTATCAATGTCCTCAGCTTCTACTTCAACTCAATCTTAATGAGTTTGCAATATATTAGATGTATGCTACTCCCATCATCAATCTAACAACTGAATTCCTCTTACCTCCCTGTCTCACATCTTCATCCATTCCTCTATGACCTTCTGCTGTATCTCAAGCTCTTGAACACTAGCCTTGGCATCTATAGTTCCGGATCGTCCCGGACGTGGACGATGGACAGGACGGGATGAATTTTGTCCCGTCCGACGTTCGGATTCAGTGTAGGGACGAAGGACGGGATGAATTTTAGTCTGAAGGTACAAAAACCGTCCCGTCCAGTCCACCCGAGACAAATTTTCATCCCGTCCCGGGACAAAACCTTCCTGTCCCTCATCCCGGACAAAAAAAAGCCATTTGATATTTTTAACATATTAATACAGATTTTTCTAAGTTTTTTAGGGATATATGGAGGAGAGAGACTCAAATGGACATATGTACAATTATTTCTAAGCGGTGTCAGTTTGCACGTGCAAAAAAATACAGGGACTTTCATGCAAATAGTCATAGCCAGGCCACATGGCTAAATCTCAACCGCCGGATGTGAATCCGGCGGTTTTTCGTCCACATTCGTCCGTCCATCATCCGAGACCTCTGGACGGACGGTTTTTTCGTCCCACTAGATGAAAATTATCCCATCTGGTGGTTCCCAGGACGAATTTTTGTCCCAAATTTTGTCCATACCCTTGGCATCCTTCTTCCTGGGATGATTTTTTCATTGCGGGACGAAAAAAATCGTCCCGTCCGCGTCCCTGAACTATATTGGCATCAAGAAAGGTTAACATAATATAATGCTCTCCTTCAAAATATTACATGCAATGCAGTTCCTGCCTCATGTGGAACCAAACCTATTGGATGCAAATGGATATTTCAAACTAAACTTCACATTTAACCATTACAAAGCTCACCTTGTTCTTGTTCTCAAAGAAATTTTATTCTGGTGACTGCTGTAAAGCTCACCTTGGATGCAAATGGATATTTCAAGGAACTTTTATTCTGGTTCCTAAAATGACTATTCTTGGCATCCTTCTTGCTCTAGCCGTCACTCGCAATTGAAATGTTCATTAGTTGATACCTCAAGTGACTTTCTCCGAGGCAAACTTAGTGAAACTATCTACATGCATTGCCATGCTTCATCTCTTCCACTCATCATTTTCATGTGTGTCGTCTCTGCAAATCCCTCCGTGGACTCAACAAACTCCCCAAGCCTGGCTTCAAAAGCTCAGCTCCTTCACTCTCTCAATTGGTTTTCATGGATCTATAATTGATTCCTCATTTTAATACTGTCTTTTTTAGGTTTCATTTATCTTCTAGTATATGTTGATGGCATTGTTGCCCGTCGCACAGATCTTTGGGATATACAAATTGTCATTTTTCAAAATCTGTGTTTTAGGGAATTGAGCTGAGCTTGAACTTTCTTGTCCGGTTAGGTAGAGCTTGAAGTTCCAAAGTCTAGTCAACTCGGCCTTGTCCAGTACACTAGGTTCACTGCAATGCATAATTTAGTCATTCCAAGTAGGGTTCGATTCATAGCCTAAATAGACCTATGCAAACTTGTAAGCCATCCATGTCATATAGAACCGTTCACTAATGAAGACAATTGTTAAACATTAGTAGGATGCAACTCTATATTGTAAAATCGTAGAAGGCTTACAACATATCACCATTACTCAGCCTGAGATTGCATTTGCAGTAAACAAAAAATGTAAACACATGCATGCCAAATCATTAGGGTGCCATAAAACATATGCTTTGCTATGTTAACTTTGCCATAGAGAAAAGCATGGAATATCTCAATTGTAATTCATAATTCAAGAGAGATAGAGAGAGGACAGATGGAGTGAGAGACATAGAGAGGGCAGGGATACAGAGAGAGACATAGAGAGGGACAGATGGAGTGAGAGACATAGAGAGAGAGAGAGACAGAGAGAGGAACATATGGAGTGAGAGACATAGAGAGAGAGAGAAGCAGGGATACAGAGAGAGACAGAGAGAGGAACATATGGGGTGAGAGACATAGAGAGAGAGAAGCAGGGATACAGAGAGAGACAGAGTGAGGGACCAATGGAGTGAGAGACATAGAGAGAGAGAAGCAGGGATACAGAGAGAGACAGAGAGAGGATAAATGGAGTGAGAGGCATAGAGAGAGAGACAGGGATAGAGCGAGAGACAGATAGGGACCGATGGAGTGAGAGACATAGAGAGAGAGAGAGAGGAAGGGATAGAGCGAGAGACAAAGGACAGATGGAGTGAGAGACATAGAGAGAAAGAAGCAGGGATAGAGCGAGAGACGGAACGACAGATGGAGTGAGAGACATAGAGAGAGAGACAGGGATAGAGCGAGAGAGAGGGACAGATAGAGTGAGAGACATAGAGAGAGAGGCTGGGATAGAGCGAGAGACAGAGAGAGGGACAGATGAAGTGAGAAACATAGAGAGAGAGAGAGAGAAGCAGGGATAGAGCGAGAGCAAGATAGAGAGAGAGGCAGATGGAGCAAGAGACTGATAGAGAGAGAGACAGATGGAGAGAGAGAGATAAAAAAATATAGCGAGAGACATCTAAAGAGAGATACACACACGGATTGATAGAGAGAGAGAGAGAGAAGCAAGCGAGCAAACGTTCCCAATTCCAAGCCAGCGTAACCCACAGACATGTAAACGACTCTCCTTCCACTTGAGAAGAAGAGAGAGATAGAGCGAGAGACAGACAGAGAAAGAGAGAAAAAAGCACTCAAAACGTTCCCATTTCAAGCCTGTGTAACACCCATCATGTACATGTCATCTACGATTCTAAACTACACCCATTTACGTAGATAGATAGAGAGATAGATAGAGAGAAGAGAGAAAAGAGAGAAGATTGTAGAGAGAGGTGGTCAGTAGTTTGAGAGAGAATTCTGTAGCTGGCGCTGCCGGCGGGCGGATCGTCCGTTCCCTGCCGGCGTTGTATGCCTCGCAAGCTCGGAAGATGAGAGGGAGGGAGAGAGATAGTGAGTGAGTCAGAGAGAGAGAGAGAGGGAGGGAGAGAGAGAGAAGATACGCGAGAGAAGATGAGAGTGAACGAGAGAAAAGATGAGAGAATGAACGAGAACGAAGATGAGCGCGAGAGAGAGAGAGGAGAAAGGGAAGATACGCGAGAGAAGATGAGAGAGAGAGAGAATGAACGAGAAGGAAGATGAGCGAGAGAGAGAGAGAATGAACGAGAAGGAAGATGAGCGAGAGAGAGAGAGAGAATGAACGAGAAGGAAGATGAGCGAGAGAGAGAGAGAGAGAGAGAGAGAGAGAGAGAGAGAGAGAGAGAGAGAGAGAGAGAGAGAGAGAAGGGGAGGGACAGAGAGAGAGCGAGAGAGATAGAGAAGGGGAGGGACAGAGAGAGAGCGAGAGAGATAGAGAAGGGGAGGGACAGAGAGAGAGCTAGAGAAGGGGAGAGACAGAGAGAGAGCGAGAGAGCTAGAGAAGGGGAGAGACAGAGAGAGAGCGAGAGAGATAGAGAAGGGGAGAGACAGAGAGAGAGCGAGAGAGATAGAGAAGGGGAGAAAGAAATAGAGAACGAGAGAGATGGAGAGAACGAGAGAGATGGAGAGAAAAGGAGAAAAAGTTGAATTTATAATTTTTATGTTAGAATAATTTTACAGCTGGAGTAGCTCAGTTGGCTAGAGCGTGTGGCTGTTAACCACAAGGTCGGAGGTTCAAGCCCTCCCTCTAGCGCGATCTTTTTTGGTGACATGATGAATAAGGTTAGATAAATCACAGTAAAATAAATTGATCACGTTAAATAATAAGGTTTGATAAAGTACATATGATTTCTTTATTTTTTAGATGCATTTATACTTTATTATGACAATTTAATTTTTTGAGAGGAATATGATGCTGTTTTTTTCCTTTAGTAAGGTTATAATGCAGTAGATGTAGTTTTCAAATCATGCTGATGTGATTTTTTTTGTATAACCACTTTAGCTCTAAAGACCAAATTCATCATGTGACTATATTGGGTAGTAATCTTTGCGAGGCAAAATAGTAAATTATGAATATTAAAAAGGGGATACCGATAAACAGAATTGAGAATCAGCATGTTGGATCCGACATTTGAAATAAACCATCAGGGACGAATACTACAAGAACTGATGATCATAAATAAAAAATATATATCATCCTATTTGAAGGACGAAGATCCCATCTTGACCAAACTATCACTTTCATGAAAATTTTGCTACATTAGTTTCTTAACAAACATTAAACAAAACACAACTGTCCATCCACAACATGTCTTTAACATGTCGAGTCTTATGATCACTTACACAATCGAGTCCCAACCTGGCTAACAGGTATAAAAATATATGAAGATTCATGCAAATCAATTCAATGAGCTCTTTCCCCAAAAGAGTATCCAGTATCTATAAATGTCCGCAAAAATGATTAATGGATCAACCATACTAATCACATGAGCATGAGAAAACAATGATATTCTATCCATATACTTTAATGTCCTTCCTAAGTATTGTATGAAAGAGAATATATTTTAGGATGAATGTTTAAAGATAATAATTGGTGGAACATGTTCTCATCATAATTCACAGATCATTTCGCATACCATTACACTTCATGATAAAAACCATACACATTAGAAAAAGTTAAATGGAATGAATGAGAAATGGAATGAGTGATTGGCTAGCTGGTCATATAATTTCATAACTTTTTACTTGATTATTTTATCTTATGTTTATAGAAATGATCCCTGATTCAATTTAGTGATAAGAATTTTAACTATGAAGCATCATGAGGATAACCTATTGATAAACAAGACAAATTTACTTTTTAAAAATAATAAATAATGACTCACAAAGGACTTCCCTTATTTATATAAAACCCCCTAAACTTAAAGTATATATTTTAACGTCCAAAAGACCATTTGCATGCGACCCTCTAGGCACATGCATTAATCTAGTGAATGATTGTTATGGTCTAGAGACTTTTATTGACCTTGTAAATTAATTATCTATATCATCATATCAATTTATTAATATTGAATCAATAGGTTCAGTCTCCAACCCTTAGGGGGTGCCAAGCTACACCTACTGCTTTGGAAAATACAAGTGAGTGTATTGACTCATTCATGGAATATTTATATCCTTGTTTATCAATTATGGACAGCCCTCATTTTCTTGACACTCCTATGGTGATTTAGGGTTTGGCCAACTATCAAACCCTTATCTTTCATCTAAGTTTGCACTGATGCATTCGATATTCATTAGATAACTCTTCTCAAATATTTCACTACCTTGGTTAAGGACTTTATTGCTTTCTCCTTACATGCCAGGGGAAAAGGGGGGTGATCCCATCTTGATCACCCAATCTTATTTGTGAAATTATGTATGCACCTTAACTAATATTGTTTATAATTCCATGATTAGGAACTCGTAGGTCATAGTGAAAGTATGATATCCCTTCCACAAGATGTCTATGGAGTCTCAGGTTTAAGGAAAACTTACACAACTATGATGTGAATAAGTCTGATTTAAATTTTAGGAACATTTAGAGATTCATACAGATAAATTTAGTGAAATCTTTCCACTAAAGAGAACCCATTATCTATCCTTAGTTTTTTCAAACTTATGGCTACGGGATCATCCACCCTCGTCATACTATTGAGACTAGATGGTGAAATTATGTCCAGGTATTTTGATGTCCTTCTCAATTATCCTTAAGATAGGAATATTTAGAACACATGTTTAGAGACCAATGATCTCCATATTATGATCTTATCCCACTTCACTAAGTTGGATTGTGCATTCATGGACTTCATTATAAGCACCACACATGCACTATAATGAATACACTAGATTAATGAACTTTGAACAAAGCATGGAATGTGTGATTATCTTATGTACCACATATTTAGATTTATTAAAATATGTCTAGGGTTTCATTATATTTTTGGAATGAAAGGGTTTTAAAAGTTATTTTTTTGATTTTATAGTATTTTTGTAGATTTTTTTATGCTAAATTCATAAATAAAATATTTTAATGAGAAAATAATATATAATTTCATTTATTTGTTGATTAAATTTAATTAAGATAGCCACGTTTTAGATTTTACCAGGCTGACTGTTAACTGTTATATTAGAGTATGTTGATTATTTAATAGAGAAATACTTTTTACACAAGCTCCTTAGGGGTAAAGCTACTTAATGATTGATAATACACAAATTATTAGTTTTATGCAATTTACACATTTTAGAGCAACAGAATAATTATGTATGCATATAATCAAATTTTAAAATGATTAAATACACTTTCAAAAGTGATATCATGATTTTTTTGATTTCATGGTATTTTAATGGATTTTTCCCACATAGTATTCTGAAATGGAATATCTTTTGATTCAGCATATATTTTTTCATGATTTGTTCGACATTAAAGTCAGATGATATATTTTTATAATTCAGAAAATAAATTTATATATTTATTTGGTTTTATATTTAATATTTATACGGATTTATGAAGGATTTTTGGGTTAATATCCATGTCACATTACCACATCGCAAATCACAGTGTCATTAGGAATAATCATTGACTGACGCCCTTTCCATATTTTAATCCACCTGGTTGATATGGAAAATATCAAAAATATACAAAATTTTTTTGAATAAATGTGTGCAGAGACCCAACAAAACCTTTTCAAGTGGGAAAAGTCACTAAAGACAGCACATGTATGTGGTTAAATTTGATTTGGGGAAATGAAGCAAATGTTTCCTTGGGCTCGTGAATCTGCATGGCCAGGTCATTCCTTAAATTCATTAATAAAACATTCAGCATGTTAGTGAATGAATTTGGAGTAAAAAAATGTTTTAACATGGCATGCAGTGACGTGTTGCCATGTCATGCAATGATTAAGATTTTGCAAGCATTTTCTAACAAGAATGACATGAGTCAGTGTGCCATCTAAAAAAAGGACATAGTATTATATTTTATGTCCAGGAACAAATGGTGCTATCAGAGTTTCCATTCACAAAAGATGAAGAGATCATGCCAATCATTAAATATGAATATTTTGGGACTTTTAAATGCCAACAAAAATGAGGAAACAATATCACTGGTGATGAGGTGAGAGAAAAAAATGGATGGCCCTGGGTTATCCAACTTTAGAGCTTGATTTTTGATGATCCAAGATGTTAAATGATATAAAAATTTTCGGTTTGATTTATCTTTACCCCCTCTTTCCGTCCACTAATATATAAATTGAGGTATGGATCTTTGTAAAAATCAACCTAAAACTTGGTTTATATATTTGTGGGATGAATCAAAGAAAGTGAGTTTTTGAGATTCATCAAGCTTGTTCCTGGTGTCCTAGGTCTTTGAGAAGAGGCAACAGAGAAGAGTGGTATCTTACCTTCACTTGTATATCATTCGGATTCTGGCAAATCACAAGGATTTATGTAAGCATCTTCACATAGTTTTAAGGGGTATCTTGTTGTGTTCTAGAGGCCTTGACATGGATGAACACATGAAAATGATGCGCAATGGAAGACTTTTGCGAATTGAACGGCATCAACAAAAATCATTTAAATGAAGTACCTTTGCACGAATCTCATTCGTGATTTTTTTGATCTCGGAGCGAGATGAGTCGAGCTGCTCAAGTGTGCAGCCTCTAGACGTATCCACGCGGTCCTCAGCGCGTCGGATCTCCTCCTCGTTGACGAGCCCCGTTCTTTCTCCGTCGGCGTCGTTACGTCGTCCCGATCACATCAAGGATGGAGAGGGGGTGTGGGGAGAGTGGAGAAGAAGGGGAAAGGCCCCTGAAAAATTCTGTCCTGGGTGAATTTTGTTCAGGGCCTTCCCTTTTTATACTACGTGGGTATTTTTCATAAAACCCCCAAAACTTAAGTATATCTTCCAACGTCCAAAAGACCATTTGCGTGTGACCCTCTAGGCCTATGTATCAGTCTAGTTAATGACTCCAGCGGCCCAATAACCTTTATTGGCCTTCCAAATTAATTAACTATATCATCATATAGATGAATTAACGTCGGATCGATTTAACCCAATCGATAGGTCGAGACTCTGACACGTGGGCTGCCAAGCTACACCTCGTGTCCTAGAAGATACAAAGGAGTGTATATCGACTCCCTCATGGAACTTGTTCGTCATCGGTTACCGTGTATGTATGATCCCTCATCCACTTGACGCTCCGTGGATGACTTAGGGTATGGTCAACTGTCAAACCCTAATCGATCATCCGAGTTAGTATTGATGCATTTGGAAATCAACAGAGAACTCTTCTCCGATATTTCACTGCCTTGGCCAAGGACTTCGTTACATCGTCTTCCTTGAGCTGTCACCTCTTATACCGAGGATGGACGATCCCATCTTGACCACTCAATCACCTTCGTGTACTTCTTGATGCACCCGAACTAAGACCGTTTAGAATACAATGATTAGAGACTTGTTGGCCATAGCCAAAGTACAACCGTCCGTCCACAAGACATCTTTGGTGTCTCAGGTCTAAGGACCACTTACACAACCGTGACGTGAATCAACCTGATTGACAGTTCGGTATAATACAATTCAGAGATTCGTACAGATCAATTCAGTGAACTCTTTCCACTAAAGAGCACCCACTATCTATCCTTAGTGTCACCACACTAATGGCTACGGGACCGGCCATACTCATCGTATGAGTGAGGCTAGATAGTGTTATTCTATCCAGATACTTCAATGTCCTTCTCACGTATCCTTTGAATAGGAATGTTTAGAACACATGCTTAAAGACTAGTGATCTCCGTATTACGATCTCATCATAATTCACTAAGTCCGATCATGAATTCATAGACTTCATTATACGCATCACACGTGCACTATAATGAATATGTTCTATTAATGAACATGGAATGAGATGTGGAATGTGTGATTGGCTTGCCGGCCACATATATTTCCATCATATCT
Organism: Wolffia australiana; assembly: GCF_029677425.1. Classification (NCBI taxonomy): domain Eukaryota; kingdom Viridiplantae; phylum Streptophyta; class Magnoliopsida; order Alismatales; family Araceae; genus Wolffia; species Wolffia australiana. The sequence continues at coordinate 1,870,815 of NC_135851.1, read as the reverse complement.
TACATTGGTTTTTTTCTGCATCAATTTTAGCTTAGGTCAATCTCATCATCTAATTACACTAGCACATTACATCTTCACATGTTTCAATCACATCAGACACCTTTCACATATCCATCTCTTCATCATCTCACACATCATCCCCCTTACACAACCATTCTTTTGATCATATTTCTCCCATCTATTTACTTTCTTACCTCATCATCATCATGCTCTTCTCACTCTCACTTGTCCATATAATACCCTCATTATTACTGTCTATTGAATTCATATAATCTTATCAATACTTATCACCTTATCGCCTTACATTTTCTTCTTCTCTATACCCTGTATTTTTAATCAATATCCAAATAACATTCAATTATTGATTATCTTTACCTGTGGGTATCATATGTACTCAACACTAGCTAAAGTTGCTTAAGTGATATAGGTTTAAATTTTTGAATAACTAAACTCCAAAGCACTAACGCTGAATTTAAACCCTAATTTTGAGTATATCAATGATTCAGTAAAATAAAAAGTAATCATAAAATAATAAACACAACTTTATCCCAGGAGTTATAAGATATTTACATTAAAGGGTTTTCCACTAAAATTTTCAAATACACTTTATGTACTTAGACTAAAATATTGAGATAAATAAACTTCTGACTCAATATTCAAACTGGAAATTTTATATTATTTGGTAATCATATAAAATATTGCAATCAAATTTAGATAAAAATGATAAAAAATTTTGAAGCCACGAATATTATATAAAAGTTAGATAATAGTGTGTTCACAATTAGGTAAGAAGTTATTATACGGTAACCATGGGTATTGAAAGAAATAATTTATTATTAAATTATTTTTATTAGAAAATATAGCGTAATGTTAAGTTCCAAAGGAAACATATAGCAGGTAAAAAATGAACTTATGAACATACTGAATTAATTTAAAGATCTAAAAAATTATTATAATTATTATAGCCATGTTAGATTTTATCATGCTAACTCCCTAGTTTTTTTAGTCCATAATTTAAACTATTTTTTAAAATAAAAATGCTAAAAAAATCACCCTAGGAGTAAAATCTATTGAATGATTCTTTGAACAAGACAAAAAAATATCAGAAAATTGTAAATTTTAATCTCTCCTAAATGAAATTATCAGACTAGTATTTTAATGAAGGATTTTCTGCCAACCTTTTAAAATGTTCCTTATGTATTTAGAAGAAAAAATTAAGATAAATAAAGTTAATTTTTGATATTGTAAGTAGAAAATGTGTATTATTGGAGATCATATAGAAATAATGAAAAATTAATTATAGTCTGTTCAAAATTATATAAAAGTGCACATTCATTTTTAATCTTACTTAATAAAATATTATTTTAGGTTAAAAATTTATAAAAAATATAACCTAATGATAAATGCCTAAGAAAATAAAGAGCATTAAAAATATTTAATTTAAAATAGATTAAATATATTTATAGATATATCGCAAATAACTATGAATAGGATGACCATAGGATGACCATGCTGTAGTTTTTATCAAGATGGCATTTAAAATATTAATTTACATTTACAGAGAAATACTATTCAGTATTGTAAGTGGTAAATTGGAAGATTCAGATTGCTAAAACTTCAAATGAAGATATACATAACAATCTTGAAGGAGTTTCAATCAGAAATTTTGAGGGAATTTCTGCCTTAAAATCCTCAATCCATCCACAATCTTGGATCTATAAATAGAACCCATCCTTAAAAAAGGCACCCTTGAATTTTGATCCTAATTACAAATAATGAAGTGATTTCTCCTTCAAATCTCGTTTTGGTTTGTTCTTGCATCCGAGGAGTAAAGGATTGAAGGAATGATGTTCAGATTAATAATCTTTAAGAGAAAATACCACTCATCTTGTTGGACAAGTGAAGACAAGGTTAGTGTAATCTTTGTCTTTTTTATACATGTATTTGGTGTTTCTCCTAGGGTAGTCATCAATAGCCTAGGTTTTCAATTTCACACATGCCACAACCAACTCTGCTGTTTTTATCGGCCACTATCTGCCTCCATACCCAAATTTCACACATGCTCCGCCACCTGTTGGCACATATTGACCACAGTTCACAAAGGACAAACTCATTTTCTCGTTCCATTAAGGCTAATACCATTGACTGTCATTAGCGATGTCAAAGTACCAGCCAAGGTATTTGTTTAGAATTAACTTGTATTTTCTACTTTTAAGTCCATTAAAAGTCCCATATTTATTTTATAATCATTTGAATTAATTTTAAACTAAACTGAAAATTGACTTAAAACACTTGCACCCTGTGGATTTGACCTTGCTATCATTATGCTTGTAAGTAAAATTATAAATATCAGTTGACGTATGAGTATAAGCCTTAAATGATGAAATGAACCCTAATTTCTAATTCATCAGGTGTCTTTGAGTAAAATGCATTGGTTGAAATTTCCTCTCTTCAGGGAGTTGACGCTTTGGTAACCTAGCCTTTCAATGGAGTACACGAGGTATAAATTCTGGTGTAGGAGAATACCTCAGATGCGATTAAGGGGATGTATGTCACGTATATAAAAAAACTTGGCTTCCATATCTTCTATCATAATTTCCTAGATAGACCTTCTGTCTTTTTAGAATATATCAAGGAATTATACACATAGGTATTTAATATATAAATTACCTCCCTTTATTATATCATTTCCAGTATAGAAAAAACAACAATATTATTGAATTTACGTAACTGATGGATTTTTCACTAATATTTCACGATACGAAATTATTTGGGATGGGGACTATTTATGCAACCTCATTAAATGGATTCTGAGAAAATATGCAATTATGTGAAAGTCGAGATTCGTTGATTGATTGATCCATCTTGATAATAAATGTAATATTGAAACTCTAATGATTTAAATCTCTAAAAATACCATAACATTATTTTAACTTTTATCAAGACATCCAGACACATATTTTTAAAATAAAAACATAATTTTAAATTTGAATTATCCTTTAAAAAATTCAGATTCACAAAATGTTTTACTTTATTTCCCCAAAACTGTATCATAAAGTATGATTTATTAATATATATTTAAATTTTAAAAAACAAGAAAATAAGAGAAACCCCTTAATCTGGGCTCGATCTTTGATTATCCTGTTGGAACATCTTAAAGTGGCAAGAGCAAGAGAAGAAACATAATTAAGATTGATTGAGAAGTGAGTAAGGATTATTCATGATAGGGTTTGATGAAGGCAAATTGCGGTGTTAATTTTAGTGTCATTGTAAATTGTAGAAATCAAATATACAAGTATAAATAGGTAGTAAGACTTGTAAAGAGATGGGAAAAGATAGAGGTTAGATATCGATAACAGAATATCTTAATCATATTATGTTTAAACTTAATATTCTTATAGGTATTAGAGAAAGTAAGCAAGGATGAGATTCACAATAAAATCTTATCTCTAAACTTGAACTTGACTCCAGGGTTATGGATAATTATTTATTTATGCCACGTAATTATAATGGGAGGATATCCCAAGGTAACAATCTCAACCTAATGTCACCCTTTGACTTTCACTTTTTTCAATAATATTAGAAGGTATTTGGTGTAATATATTGTGCCTCACACATAAAAAATGCAACATACCTGAACTAGAGATACAAGATAGAGATAGAGATAGAGACGGAGATAAAGAAGAGATAGAGATATAGATAAAGATAAAGATAGAGAAAGAGATAGAGATAGAGACGCAAAAAGTGAAGAGATAGAGATATAGATAAAGATAAAGATAGAGAAAGAGATAGTGATAGAGATATAGATAAAGATAAAGATAGAGAAAGAGATAGAGATAGAGATGGATATAAAGATATAGATAGAGATAGAGATAGAGAAAGAGAAAGAGATAGAGATAGAGATAGAGATAGAGATAAAGATAGAGAAAAAAATAGAGATAGATGGTAATAATTAGGGAATGCCCTCCTGCCATGGTTTATCTTTGGGGATATTTCTGGTAGTTGAGATTCTTGAGAAAGGAGGAGAAGAAAACCCATCAAAACACACTATTTCCCCCAATTCTCATCTTTTCCCACAGTAGATATAGAGATAAAGATAGAGATAGATATAGAGATGGTAAGGATTTGGCGATATTTATGATAGTTTAGATTCTTGAGAAAGGAGGAGAAGAAACCCCATCAAAATACTATTTTCCCCAATTCCCATCTCTTCCCACAATAGAGATAGATATGTATAGAGATAGTGAAAGAAATAGAATTAGAGATAGAGATAGAGATAGAGATACAGATACAGATACATATAGAGATAGAGATAGAGACAGATCTTGAATTAGATATAGAGTACAGATAGAGATAGAGATAGAGATAGAGATAGAGATATAGATAGAGATAGAGATAGAGATAGAGACAGAACTAGAATTAGAGATAAAGATAGAGATAGAGACAGAGACAGATCTAGAATTAGAGATAAAGATAGAGATAGAGATAGAGATTGAGATAGAGATAGAGACAGATCTAGAATTAGAGATAAAGATAGAGATAGTGATAGAGATAGACGTAGAGGTAGAGATAGAGATATAGATAAAGATAGAGATAGAGGTAGAGATAGAGATAAAGGTAGAGATAGAGATAGAGATAGAGACAGATCTAGAAGTAGAGATAGAGATAGATCTAAAATTAGAGATAGAGACAGAAATAGATGTTGAGATAGAGATGGTAAGGATTTGGGGATATTTATGGAAGTTGAGATTCTTGATCAAGGGGAGAGAAGAGAACCCATCAAAACACCATCTCTTCCCCCAATTCCCCCCCATCTCTTCCCACAATAGAGATAGAGATAGAGATAGATCTAGAATTAGAGATAGAGATAGAGATAGAGATAGATCTAGAATTAGAGATAGAGATAGAGATAGAAATAGGTGTAGAGATAGAGATAGAAATAGATGTAGAGATAGAGATAGAGATGGTTAGGATTTGGGGATATTTATGGTAGTTGAGATTCTTGATCAAGGGGAGAGAAGAGAACCCATCAAAATACCATCTCTTCCCCCAATTCCCTCCCATCTCTTCCCACAAATCCTCCCTCCGCCGTCTGGTCAACTACCCATTTCAATCCCCCATCTTCTCCCCACCCATCTCCCTCTGATCCCCAAAGATCAAACCCACCAAAGCCATGGGTTTTCTCTCTCGCGCAGCGTCTTGCTCTTCCCTTCTGCGCACGACCCTTCCTTCAATCCACCGCTCTCTCTCGACCCTCACAATCGAGACGAGCGTCCCCTTCGTGGGTCACCGATGCGACCCACCTTCGAGAGAAGTGGAAACCAGCGATCAAGAACTCATGGGTTTCTTCAAAGACATGGCTCTGATGCGTAGAATGGAGATTGCAGCCGATGCCCTCTACAAAGCCAAGCTAATCCGTGGATTCTGCCATCTCTACGACGGGCAAGAGGCTGTGTCGGTGGGCATGGAGGCCGCTATAACTCGCAAGGATGCGATTATCACTGCTTACAGAGATCACTGCATTTTCATTAGTCGTGGGGGAAATCTTGTTGAAACTTTTGCCGAGTTGATGGGCCGCCGAGGAGGTTGTTCTAATGGGAAGGGAGGATCGATGCATTTTTACAAAAAGGAAGGTGGGTTCTTTGGTGGGCATGGAATTGTTGGAGCGCAGGTGCCTTTGGGATGTGGAATTGCCTTTGGCCAGAAGTATTTAAGGGAGGAAACTGTGACTTTTGCGATGTATGGAGATGGCGCTGCCAACCAGGGGCAGCTCTTTGAAGCTCTTAACATCTCTGCCTTGTGGGATTTGCCTGCAATTCTTGTCTGCGAGAATAATCACTGTGGGTTGAGGTTTTTTTGGTTGAATTTTTTGTTTTTTTTGGTGGGTTTTGAGTGGTTTGATGGGATTGTAGATGGAATGGGGACGGCGGAGTGGAGGGCTGCGAAGAGCCCTTCTTATTACAAGCGGGGAGATTACGTTCCGGGTCTTAAGGTTGAGAATTTATTAGTTAAAACTTGTTTATAGGCAGAATTTTATGGATTGTTGTTCAGGAAAATTGTATTTAGTGATGTTTCTTTCTTTCTAACAGGTTGACGGCATGGATGCGCTTGCGGTGAAACAGGCCTGTAAATTTGCCAAAGAATATGCTCTGAAGAATGGTCCTATTGTGAGTCCGAACTGTCTAATCTTTACTTTATAAAAAAAATATTCCTTTCTTTATTTATGGTGGTTCAGAAAGTTTATTTGTCGTGGTTCTTATTTCTAATAGCTTTTTGAACTGCCTCATCTTTTCTTGGATAATGACTTGTATTTTTCAACCGGAAAATGTCACTTTTTAATGTTAAAATTGAATTCAACATGTAGTTTAATAAGCTTCAAGCAGTATAAACCGTGTAAAGTAAAATTTGAAAATTCGTACTTTGTGCTTCAGCTCAATGATTTCTTTACATGGTTTGTAATGTATGAAGCTTGTTAAACTATGAGTTGAATTCAATTTTAACCCAAAAATTGACAGTGATGACTGTTATTGCGAAGTCTTAGAATTTGTTTCATTTATTTGTTCCATTAATTACTTTTTTTTTTAAGAAAGTTCCATTAATTACTTTTTTTTTTGAAGAAAGTTCCATTAATTACTTTTTTTTTTAAGAAAGTTCCATTAATTACTAATTGACAATTAATTAATGGAGAAGAGACATGGTTTTCGCATTAATCTATTTTCATCTAATAACATTACAGTTCGAGACCAATTAAAACAGTGAAAGGCATTATTTATAGGAGTTAGTTTATCCATAGATCTGATCGTATTCAGGATACTATGAAAAGCAAAATGAGTTTATTTTTTCCAAACGCTTTTGTCACGTGTTGTATGTAATGGTTCCTTTTAACTGGCGTCTAAGTTGCGACAAATTCCTCAAGAAGGCATTGATTTCAACTAGGGCATTTTAATTTCCTCTAATGATCCGTACCAATTTGAATTTTGTAAACATGAATTTTAGGTTTCTGTTCTGAGTTTGATGCATGATGTATGTCGCGTTAATAAGATGTGTGTTTCAAAATTTGTTAGTCTGTGTGTGTGATGCATGATGTATTTCACTTTAATATGAAGTACGCTTTACACTTCTGTTTACATGATGTTTTACGATTCTGCCCCGCTTTTGATGTATATTTTTGTCACGTGAATATGATGTTTGTTTTACGATTTTGTTAATACGATGTTTTAGGATTCTGTAGTGACTTTGATGTATGATGTATGGCAGGTTAATATGATGTACGTTTTAAGATTTTGTTGGCATGATTTTTTAATATTCTGCTTTGACTTTAATCTATGTTTTATGCTACATTAGTATGATGTTTTAGGATTCTGCACTTACTTTCATGTATGATGTATGCCATATGGTTTATGTTACGTTTTTACTATATATTTTTTAAGATTTTATTTATTGTTCCTCTGTTGGTATGATGTATGTCATGTTCCAGATTCTTGAAATGGACACATATAGATACCATGGGCACTCCATGTCAGACCCTGGGAGTACGTATCGCACACGTGATGAGATTTCCAACGTCAGACAGGTGAGAACATTTCTTTCCCAGCTTCTCGGTTTTTATTTTTCTCCATCTAGCAGAAGTTTTAACAAATTTCTCTTTCTAAACACGGCAGGAGCGTGACCCGATTGAAAGGGTCAGAAAATTGATTCTATCTCATGACATAGCTTCTACTGCGGAGCTCAAGGTGATCGATGGGTTGCCTGATTTATCAACTAGTAATCGGAATTCTAAATATTTATGGAATTATTTACTTTTTTGTGGGTCTTTCACAGGAAATTGAGAAGGAAATTAGAAAAGAAGTAGATAATGCTATTGCTGAAGCAAAGGTAGTAATTTGTTGTTTTAAAAACGGCATCTATTATTTGAAGCGAATTCATGTAATCCGCCGATTTCCAACGCTAACTTTTGGGATGCTTTCCAGGAGAGCCCATTACCTGACCCCTCGGAACTCTTTACCGATATTTTTGTGAAAGGCTGTGGAGCGGAGGTGGATCTCTCTCTCTCTCTCTCACTCCCCTCATTCTCTCTCTCTCTCACTCACTCCCTCATTCTCTCTCTCTCTCCTTCTCACTCACTCCCCTCATTTTCTCTCTCTCTCTCTCCTTCTCACTCACTCCTCTGATTCTCTCTCTCTCAATCACTTCCCTCATTCTCTCTCTCTCTCTCTCTCACTCCCCTCATTCTCTCTCTCTTTCTCTCCCCTCGTTCTCTCTCTCTCACTCACTCACTTCCCTCATTCTCTCTCTTCGTTGGCCCCACTCTCACTGTCCCTCTCTCTCTCCATCGCCCCCACTCCCCCTCTCTTTCTCTCTATCTCTCTCTTTCTTCCTCACTCTACCTCCCTCCCTTGCTCTATCTCGCTCACTCTTTCTCCCCTCAATCTGTCTCTCTTTTTCTCTGTTCTTCTCCCTCCCTCACTCTACTTTCTCTCCCTCTCCTCCTCTCACTGCCTCTCTCTCTCTCTGTGTCCCTCTTCATCTCCCTCCCTCACTCTACTTTCTCTCCCTCTCCTCTCACTGCCTCTCTCTCTCTCTGTGTCCTTCTTCCTCTTCCTCCCTCACCCTTCGTCACTCTCCTCTGTCTTTCTCTTTGTCTCTCTCCTTTCTCTCTCTCTCCCCTCCTCACACCCTCCCTCTCTCTCTCTCTCCTCCTCACACCTTCCCCCTCTTTCTCTCCCCCTCACACCCCCCTATCTCTTTCTCCCCCTCACTCACTCTCTCTCCCTCTCTCTCCCTCTTTCTCTCTCTCTCTCTCTCCCACATATGCACACACTCTCTCTCTATCTCTCTTCCTCACAGTCTCTGTCTCTCCTCTCTCTCCCCCTTCACTCACTCCCTCTTTCTGTCTCTGTCCCCCTCACTCCCTCTCTCATCCTCTTTCTTTCTTTCTCTCTCTCTCTCTCCCACATATGCACACACTCTATCTTTCTTTCTTTCTCTCTCTCCCACTCACTCACTCACTCACTCCCTCTTTCTTTCTTTCTCTCTCTCACACATATGCACACACACTATCTCTCTTCCTCACACTCTCTCTAGTTCTCTCTCTCTCACCCACTCACTCTCTTTCTGTCTCTCTCCCTCTTTCTTTCTTTCCCTCTCTCACACATACACACACACACACTCTCTCTCTCTATCTCTCTTCCTCACACACTCTCTCTCTTTCCTCTCTCTCTCTTTCTCTCACACACACTCTATCCCTCTTCCTCACGCTCTCTCTATGTCTCCTCTCTCTCTCTCTCCCCATTCTTGGCATATTTTTTCCTTATTTTCTCAAATTTTGGCTGTTGGTCTGATGGGTAGTCATTGGTGAATTTCAGGTGTATGGTGTGGATAGGAAAGAGAGCAAAGTTCTCATCTGATGACCGGATTCGGCTGCTTTTTTTTTTTGTTTTTTTCCCCTCCCATTTTCGCCAAAATTTGGGCTAATAATTTGGTCTCTGTTTTCTCATCACCCTGCACAGGCCAATTCTCTTGACATTCATCTCTCTCCTACGCTTCAGCTTTTCATCATCATCTGATAAGCGAAATGGGTTGGGCTCCATCCAAGTCTGAATTGTCTCTTCCCTGTTCATCCAGTTTAATCATTGTTTTGGGTACCTGCTTTACCTTTTAGGTCCAAATTTAGATAACAACACAAATAATAACCTTTCCTTTCGTATAATTTATGGTTTTCAAGTGCAAAGATAAGTATTTCTACTTAACATAAATGTTTTTTATTATTATTCTTCATTTTCATAATCTCATCAGCTGAATGCACTATGGTAGGCCACAATGCTTTTTCTTAGGTAAACAATATAGTGAGCAACATCAATATGTAAATATTCGTATTCAATGTTACTTAGGAAAATACAAGAACAAGAAGTAAGGTATTGGTTTTGATATATTTAACTCTTCTGAGAGTGAGGAATATGTTGTATGAGGACCATTGTTTTTTTATTATCGCCCCACTGCTAGGTACAAATAAAATAATGAAAATTCATAAACAAAACGCGAAAGGTAGAAGAATAGGGCAAAAGAAGGATGTTTTCCTACAGTAATTGTGGAAAATCTGGAAAGCCAAGGATGAATTTTCGTAGAATATTTTTATTCATTTCTCTGTTAAAACGCTTGTAAAAAGCCATAACTGAATTAAAAATTCAAGCATAAAAGTTAAAAAATTTACTGATTCAAATAAACTAAGAGTATTTTGCTTTCCAAAAGGTTTGCACTTCTAATCCGCACCCCCATAATATTGCAAATAAACAATATTCAAACAAATATTTATCATCCTCTTATGCCAAAACCGTACCATGATCTGGCAGCCCCTCAAAACCCTTGTTTCAAACGCTCATTCTCTCAGGACCTTGTACAATGATATGATATAATTGAATTCAAAATATTGATTTATGTTTATTTCTTTTTAAACATGAAAGGTGATAACTCTATGTTCAAATTTCCACATTGGTTTCTAAGTTTTCTATTCTACATTCTCAACATAAAATACATTCAATTACACAATTCAATAAATACCTAGTTTCCTGTTTTTTATCAATATATGATTAACATTCCAAGTTCTAATTATTTTCTTATTTTTATATTGATATTGCTTAGAAGTGAATCTGATCCCTGCAACAACTAGATGATGTTCAGATGTATTCCGGATAATTTTGAGCATTGACCATAAATTTACCTAGGTATTAATATATTGACCAAGTTTTAATCAATCTGATGTAATTTAAAGCCATCAGGATCAGCATTCTGAGCATTTTAAGTCAATGTTCATGGCATTCTCACTTTAGGTAGATTTGTGAGGGTAGCAGGAAGTGACCTCTAATTCATTGGAATCTTCTAGTGAATCTTTGAGTTGTTTGACTTCATTAAGTTCCTTTTTGAGGGGCATTTGGCAAACTTTGCTTTGTTCTTGAGCTGCATGACATTTGTCAACTTATTTTTAGACTGAATAAAAATAGCTTTTTGTTCAGGTGTTTGCATTCTTTCTAGCCATGATCAGGCTACTACTGTTTATCTCGATTATTTCATAACACTCTAAGAGATCAGTTTCTCTGATGATCCACATTGGTGTTAGTCATCTACCTTAAATATCCTTGTAAAGAGAATAAGTGCTCATGAAATTGAAGTACCTAGTTGGTTCAATAATTTATTGGGCAAAAACTCGCAGAAACCCTGATGTTTAGTTTTCATCTAATTTTATGCATTCAAGTTGTATGATAAGTTAAAAACGATTGGTTATTAATTTTAATTTACTATTTTTAATCATCTTAATAAATTTTGGGTGACCTTGTGAAGAGATAAGGTGATGCAAAAATCTGTGTCAAGGATATTATTTACTATTTTAATTTTGAAAAATAAGAATATTTATAAGGTTATGCGTAAAGAGTCTGAAATTAAAATTTTATTAAAAAATTACATAGATTAACTTATTTTAATATCAAATTAATATATTTTTAACTTATATAAAACACCAATACTTTATGGACAATTCATTGAGAAAAATAAAAATTATCACCCATTGAACTGGTATTTGTAATCATGATATCATATTATCACTGAGTTTATCTAGTAAAACAACAGAGCCTTATGTATTAACTTGAGATGTGTCTTACTTCTTGAGGGGTAGATACAACAAAAAATATTTGTTCAAGGTAAATGGTTAACAAAGGCTTCTCCATAAACACTTGTAAATGAATGTGTTCCATGACAATTTATGCAGAAGAAAATTTGTGGGGGAATATGCAGAAAAATCTGAAAATAGTGCAGGCCAACATGTACTAAATATATCAGAGAGAATAATACAATCAAAAGAACATAAATTTTACTTTGATATCTGTGCCAAAAACCTAGACCAAGATTGATATTCCTTATTTTTTATTCCAGTAGGTTCAGATATATGAGAATTCAGTCTCAATATATAATTTGGTCTTTAGTAGTGTGAGAATTCATTGATTATTGACTTTGATTATGAAGATGACCTTTTACTTTAACTTTGACAAATAGACATGAATAACATTAAAGGTTAAGCTAAACTGCTATATTACTGAACGAAGACCCAAACTTTAAATATATATTTGTGTTATAAACTGAGACTAAAATCATAATTTCTTACAATGTCAAGGGTCAGGGCCAATTGTCAAGAGTAAAATACTGTTTTTAGTGTTTCCTTGATTTATGATAATTTTCTATCACTATCTCAAATCAAGATATTAGCTTCATAAAAATTAATAGTCTGTGGAAATCACCATTTCAAAATGTAATCAACTATAGCTTTAAAACATGCTTTCATGACCCTCGTAATTTTCAAATATTTTAAAATCAAAGCTTAATGCAACCTTATCACCCAAATTCTTTTGAAACTAAATGTGTTCTAGATATAAATTCCATATAGATGCTCTATATGTAAAAAATTTCATTCCTCCCTCTCTCTCTCCACCTAATTATCCAAATAAAATTATCCAGTTACTACTCTCAAACAGTAAACATAACATAAGAGAATGAATAAATGATACTGTATATATAAAATGTGATGATTACATCAGTATTTATATGAATGATATGGGGGTACAATAAATAAGCCAGCTCTATGAATAATAATCAGTAAAAAATAACAGAAGACGTTACAAGGGCATGGAGAGAGCAGAAACAGCCCCACTACTCCTATAAAAAAATAAATGGAAAAAAAAATAAATATATACAGTATATTTATTTTACAAAATAAAGCACAAGACGTTGCAAAGATGATGAGAGATTAGGAACAGGCAAGTTACTCTTTTTAAAAAGGAAAAAAATAAATAAACATGGATATGAATGAATAAAACAAATTTGGATAAAATATGATGATTAAACGCTATCTTGTGTCGATGACCGATCCAACGGACTCCATGTTGATTCAAAAGTGATTTCGCATTTGCTGACTTCCGGATCGTCCCGGTAATCTCAAAATTAACAATTTTTCTTTAAAATTTTCCATACCCAGTGCAGGAGGAGGCCTAGAGGGTGGGAGCCTCGTGCACGTATAGAAATACACTAACTCCCCGAGTTAGTGCATTTCTTCCTGCGCGTACTCGTGCACATAATAAAAATACCTCCTCCCAAAGGAGGTATATATATTCCACTGGCATATGTATACATATAGTGCAGGGGCGCGGACGGGACGGTTTTTTTGTCCCTGGACAAAAAAATCTTCCCGTCCGTGAGATTGGACGAAAACCGGGACCGAACTTCATCCCGGGATGAATGTACGGACGGCTTTCGTGTCGTCAGACGAAAAAAACGTCCCGTCCGGAGGTCTCGGACGATGGACGGTAAGTGATGGATGAAAATCCTTCGGATTTGCTTCCAACTGTTGAGATCTTACCACGTGGCATCGCTATATCAATTCCTGGACATTTTGCATCAAAGTCCCTGCTTTTTTTTACGCCACCCAAAAGTAATTTTACATATGTCCCTGTGCTTTCTCTCTCCTCTAAATTTAAAACCTGATTTTCTTTTCATCCGGGACGAGGGCAGGACGGTTTTTCTCCGGACAGGACGAAACTGGCAAGTGCAGGGACGTGGACGGGACGATTTTTTCATCCTGGGACGAAAAAACCATCCTGTCCGCGTCCCTGCACTGATTCCGGACGTCGGACGGGACGATCTTCGTCCCGTCCCATCCATCGTCCACATCCCGGACGATCCACAACTACATGTGTAGATATCAATGAACTCCGAATATTTATATGTAATAATAAAACAACACAAAAAAATAGGAAATAGGCAAAAAGGAGGGGGTAGAATGCTGACCTGGTGTAAGGGGATGTTCAGCTGTTGGGATTATTATTAGGGGGAGTTCCGGCGAGCCAGCCCCAAACGCCGCCGGAGCCGTGCCTCAGCTTGGGGCTCACGACGGCCTCCTCGAGAACCGCCTTCTGCCGCCGGAGCAGCTCAACCTCAGTCTGTAGAGACTCCACTGCTTGAAGTTTCTGCCGCATCTCAGCCACGCCGACCTTTCGACGAGACAATGCCTTACGTTTTAAGTTTATGGGTATAATTATTTTAATGGTTAATGAAGCAGATCTAGGTAAGCTGTCTAATCTTGGTCCAGGAAGAATTTGAATGACAAGATATTTAAACCAAAAGAAATATTTTTTGGATGTTATAGGGGAAAATGAGAATGAAAAAAGAGATGGAGTCCTAGACTGCATCAGTTATTTTTCATAGAAAATGTTGGTCAAGGAGAGTAACACAATCAAAAAAATGGGTTGATCTCTTTTAATGTTGACAGAAATAATAAATAAGATGAAATTCCCTCAATTTTTCTGTACCTCCAATTTGAAACATCTAGACTGCTCAGCAGCGAGCTGACTTCTGACGGATTGAAGCTCCTGTAAAATTTTAGGAGGGAAATTTGGTGAAGGCCAAGTGATTTTTGGTGAAGTCTTTTAAAAGCCAATATTTAGATGATAATCGCATGCTTGAAGAGCAAGAAGAAAAATAGTATTGTTTAATATCTTATTTTATCTAAAAAGAAAATTAAACATCTTTGATGCATGAAAAGAAGTAGAGTCTGTGCAGAAATCAATTTTCTTGCCTTCATGAGTTCTGATTTTCGTGCCTCTACTTCAGAAAGTTCCTGCTTGAGCTGGTTCATTTGTGACTGTTCGTTCAAGACGATCAGTGCCAACTCTTCCTTCTCTGCCTTCAGTTTTGCAATTTGCTGTTCATACACCTCCGCATGATTTATACTCTGCGAGAGAAAACATAAATCAGGATATTTTCATTAAATGCTAATATTAATCCTGGTTCATGGAAATTAATGCAACTGAAATCACAGTATTTAGATTCTGCAAGGGAAAACCTAATTTAGGAAAAGAAAAACACCGGCCCCTTTTCTTAATTCTAATATTATTTATGGCTCAAACAATGTAATTCTATAACAATAACAGTATCTAAACTCTGTAACAAAAGCCTAAATTGGGAAAATGTAACACTCGTATCCTTAATTATTTCAAATATTAATGCCGGCTCCAAGAATAAAAAATATTATAGACATTACAGTAATTCAATTCTTCAAGGGGAGACCTAAATTCGGCAATTAAAATACAGGTCTCGAACGTTAAGGCTAATATTCGTGCCGGCTATAGAAACTAGAACTATTGAAATTACAGTATTTGGATTCTTCAAGGAAAAAATTAATTTAAAACACTGTTCTCTTTTGTTGATGCTAATATTCATTCTGGCTGAAGAACAAACTGATAATACCAAAATTACCGTAAGTGCTGGCTCAATGCTGTCCATCATGATTTCTCTGACCGTTCCATCTTGGCTGATTTCAAGCTCCCGTTCGATGTCTCTGGTTGGATGTGTGGGAAGACCAGCAAGGCTCTCCGACAGGGGCTCCTCAAAAATTTTAGACTGCAACGCTGTTTTGTGGCTTGGTTTAAGGGCATAGATCTGAGATTTAAGATTCCGAGATTAGGGTTTTTGATATATAGATTTTTTTTCTTGAAGAAAAATAGATATTTTTTTTAATCAGAATTTTGAGATATTTGAATAAGCTGAGAAACAAAAAAGGCTAACTTCGTTGCAGTATCTCCCGTTGTACCCTCCAAATGAGATCAGAATGTCTTCTCCGGAGTATGAGCTGGCAACCAAGCTCAGGCCCTGCCGATTAAAAATAACTTAGGAAATCAGGAACATCCGAGGTCACAAATTTTTTTTTGAAAATGTGAAAATGCAAACTTAACAATTTAGTAATATGAGTACGAAAAGCTTCTAGTTAGGAATAAAAAGACGAAAATTATATGAGCTCTCTTTTTCCTCAACACCCTTAATGCTGAGATCCAATTATCTCCGAGTTTCTGACAAGTTTACAAACAATTATAAACTGTATGTTTGTTGCGTGTTGGATAAGGAAAAATTATATCAACCAATGGTTTTTCCATGGAAAATATATTAACACCTGCCGCTGGCCTATTTATGGCCCAAGCGTGCAGTTTGTTGCTTCTGGGATTTGAACCTGCCACCTCGCTGTGATACCATGTTGGATTCCAGCGCCTACCAACTGCGCTAAAAGCTATAGCTTTGGCACAATTGGTAAGCGCTTGAATCCAACAGATTTAAGAGAAAAAAAACCTCAATTCTCTTCAACACTATGTTTATGGAATATTTCCCACAGTTTTATTTAAGAGAAAAATTTTATTATATCCATAAAGTTTGGGATAATGTTTGATTAGTATATAGTTATATTTAATAAGAATACATTTGACGCAATTAGGATGGCAGAAAATCTTAAATTGTACTGACTTTGGCAGAAAAAGCCAGCGTCTCTCTTCCCTATGACAATGGAACATTCTCGAAGGTTGTATAATTAAGAATGAACCTTACGGGGATACCAAAATCTTTTCTTAGAACCCTATAAGTTTCAAACAATATTCAATATCTTAAGAATGGAAATTATGGGGGTCACAAAATTTTACGTTTGTTGATCTGAGTATTACATGTCTTTATTTTCTCTCTCTTGTTAGCCCATTAAGGGCCCTCTCTAGTCAGCCCATTAGGGCTTCCTATAAAACCCTGTAATCTCTTTCATTTGCTATCAAGAATTGTTCTTTTCTTGTTTACATGGTATCAGAGCTCTAACCCTAACCCTAATCTGGGTTTCCTGGGCTCGACCTTGCGCTCCGATCTTCGGCGGTTCTCACGACCGCCTGATCTCGCGCTCCGGTCTCTCGCCGTCTCGCTCCGGGCCTCCCAGGCGCTCGCCGTTCTGACGTCCGCCGTCCCAGCGTCTTCCGCTCCGCGCGCCGCCGTCGGCCAGCGCCGCATCGGCTCGCTCGCGCCTCCCAGCTCGCGCCTTCGGCGACCGACGTCCCGGCGCTCGCCGTCCCGGCGACCGTCGTCCCGGCGCCCGCCGTCCCGGCGACCGCCGTCCCGGCGCCCGACGTCTCGGCTCCCACCGTCCCGGCTCCCGCCGTCCCGGCGCCCGACGTCTCGGCGCCTGCAGTCCCGGCTTCTCGTCGTTCCGGCGCCTTCTGACTGTGGTCTACTCTGCTTTCATCATGACGAACCCGGTTGAAGCCCAGACCTCTACTGTCACGCCAGACTCGACGCCGGTATCTACGCCACATGCATCTGCGGTGCCTCTCGAGCCCGGGAATTGGTCGTCCTCCTCTGGACCATCCTCTTTGCCTCGGATGCCTCCGGATGGTATGTTTACTGGATTCAATCTCCTGCAATGGCGCCAGTACGTCCAGATAACTTTAAAAGGGCGTCTCATGCGCCATCTTCTAGAAGACGGACCTTCCCGGACCGATCCCAAGTATTATGACTGGCTGGACGTTGAGGGGGTAGTTTATCGTTGGCTCTTGGACAGTATTTCACCTAGTGTTAAAGGTGAATTCATGTCTCTAGAGTCGGCTCGGGCGGTCTGGGAAGCAGCACTTGAGAGCCACTCCAAGAAGCACAACATTGCGACTCTGTACGAATTGGTACATCGGGCCGCTAACCTGCGTCAAGGGGACCGGTCTATCATGGAGTACAGTACGGAGCTCATTTCGTTGTGGAATGAAATTGACTACTACATGCCGCCCGACCCCCATTCGGTGGACCGCCAATATACTCTTCAACTTCGGGTTTTCTAGTTTCTTATGGGACTGAACCCGGAATATGATGTTGTACGGGCTCAGCTTATTCATCGGGAGACTGGTCCTACCTCCAAGGATGCGCTCCACAGTGTGCGGGTTGAAGAATCCCGCTTTCAGCAGGCCCAGAACTCGGCTTCGGCACTTGTAGCTCATTCCTCTTCGTCTGCACGCCCATCGTCGACTCCACCACCCGGCTCTTTGCCACGTGGTCCGACGGCTCGGACGGAGGATTCTCCAAAGGGTGATCCTTGGCTGTTTTGCAATTACTGCAAGAAGCGAGGTCACTCTAAGGAGACGTGCTACAAGCTTCAACGGAAACGCGCACAACCCAGCAACCTTGCTGCAGCCGCCTCGTCCGTGCCCCCCCCGGGTCAAGTGCCTATGCTATACGATCTTCTCCCGACTAGTGCCTCGCCCGCTAGCTTCACTCCGGAAGAGATGGAGCGTCTACGCCGCTTGCTTGATCCTCTAGTCGTGGGCTCATGCTCCTTGGCCCACGCAGGTATGTCCACCAGTCTTCCCACACCTACATCCCCCCCTGGCCATTCTTTTTCCTCTTCCACTTGGCTTCTTGATTCTGGTGCCACCGCCCACATGACCCCAAATCCTCGAGCCTTTCAAACTTATGCACCCGTTTCTGGCTCCTCCAAAGTTAAAACAGCCTCCGGCGATCTTCTCACCGTGGCGGGTATTGGTCGTGTGGCCCTTTCCTCTTCTATGCATCTATCTAAAGTTCTTCATGTTCCTCGCCTTACTCATCATCTTCTCTCCCTATCTAGCCTTGTTCGCGACTTGAAACAAGACCTTACCTTCTCTCCTAATTCATGTTTTTATCGTGATAAGGTGTCGGGGAGGACGATTTCCATTGCTGAGGAGCATGAGGGGCTCTATCTTGTTCGTCCCTGTTCGAGTTAACTTGCTTTTGCTGCGGCGGCAGTTTCCCTTTCGGATTCCCACGAGCGCCAGTGGCTTCTTCATCGACGCCTCGCCATCCTTCTTTGCTACTCTTATCGCCTCTTTCCTAAACTCTTTCAAGGCCATTCTGTGGACCGCTTTGTTTGTACTGCTTGTCGAATTGCCAAACATCATCGTACCACGTATCCTATCTCGCCTTCTCATTCTTCGACCCCATTCTCCCTTATTCACACCGATGTGTGGGGCCTTCCCTATTCATAGTACTTCCGGTTCTCGGTGGTTATGCATCTTTATTGACGACGCTACTCGATTCACGTGGGCATATTTCTTGAAGAACAAATCGGAGATATCTCGTGTCATTCCTCAATTTTACTCCTTATCCAAACTCAATTCTCTATATCCATTCGCCGCCTCGCTCCGACAATGCTAAAGACTGCGTTAACACCACGTTAAGCACCTTCTTCCAAGACAAAGGCATTATCCATGAAACTTCTTGTCCCTATACACCACAGCAAGATGGCGTTGCCGAAAGAAAATTCCGTCACATCTTTGAAATGACTCGGAGCCTTCTCTTCCATATGCATGTGCCCAAGTATTTTTGGGGGGAAGCCGTCTCCACCGCCATCCATCTTCTTAATCGCCTTCCATCTTGAGTGCTTGACTACTCCACTCCCATTGACCATCTTCAGCATTCCTTTCCAACTCTCTCTCCGAACTCATCTTACTCCTCGTGTATTTGGATGTGTATGCTACGCGCCAACCACCAACTTGGTCGTGATAAACTGGATCCCCGTGCTATCAAGTGTGTGTTTGTTGGCTATTCTTCCACCCAAAAAGGCTATTTATGCTATCATCCACCCTCTCGTTGGTTCGTCATCACCAAAGATGCCACGTTTGATGAATTTCTTCCCTACTATTCCTCCTCCTCTCCTGAACCCTCATCGCCCCCATCTCCTCCGATCCACTCGATTCCTCATCCTCGCCCTCGTCCCTCTTCACCGGCCCCGCCCGACGTGTCTCGCCTGTTGCTCCTCCAGCAATTGTGCCTCCCGACCCGCCTCCGGCCGCTGCCTCAGTCCTCCTGTGGAGCCTCCTCCAGTATCTGCTCCTGCGCCGACCCTTCTGCTGCACCTTCTTCGATTCCTCCGCTCCCTATCCGTCGCTGCCCGCCTGAAAACGCTATGGTATTACCCTTGCTCATCGCAAGCCTCGGCTTCCTTCTTCGTCTCATGCTGCCCCGTCTACCTCAACCTCCACCCCTCCTGCCACCTCCTCATTAGCCGTGCTGCCCTCTTCCCGTTCCTCTCCCCTCTATCCGTTGGCGGAATCTATCTCCTCTCATCGCTCTCACCTCTTATCATGCCCTTCTCACCTCCCTTGATGCCACTTCCTTCCCAAGACGGTGGACATTGCCCTTTCATTTCCGCATTGGCGTGAGGCCATGGCGGAAGAACTTCAGGCTCTTGCTCACAATGAAACGTGGATCTGGTTCCTCTACCGCCGAAGCATCTCGTGGGTAGCCGTTGGGTGTATGCTGTGAAGCATAATTCTGACGGTTCTATTGAGCGCCACAAAGCCCGGGTTGTGGCACAAGGGTTCACTCAGAAACATGGCATTGATTATCAGGAGACCTTTGCTCCCATCGCCAAGCTGAATACTGTGCGGATCTTATTGGCCCTTGCTGCGGATCGGGGCTGGATTTTGCAACAATATGATGTGAAGAATGCTTTTCTGCATGGAGAGTTGACTGAGGAGATCTACATGGCATTACCTCCTGGCTACACTTCTTTAGTGCCATCGTCTCCACAGTCTGTTGTCTGTCGCCTGAAGAAAGCATTATATGGCTTGAAGCAATCTCCTCGTGCCTGGTTTGGTCGTTTCACGACGGCCATGCAGCGTCGTGGATACCGTCAGTGTAATGGTGATCACACCCTTTTCTACCGCCATTCCATGTCAGGGGGAGTTGCTATTCTTCTTGTGTACATGGATGACATCATTATTACGGGTGATGATACGACGACCATTACTGAGCTGGCTATGTATCTCTCGTCGGAATTTGCTATTTGCCATCTTGGCCCGTTGAGGTACTTTCTTGGCATAGAGGTGGCCTATTCTTCCAGCGGGATCTTTATTTGTCAGAGAAAGTATACGGTGGACCTTCTCTGTGAGCTTGGAAAGGAGGACGCCAAGCCTGCTTCGACACCGATTGATGCGAACCATCGACTTGGTGCCGATGCGGATGAGGAGCTTGCTGAGCCTGGCCCATATAGAAGACTTGTGGGAAAACTGCTTTATCTCACCCACACTCGCCCGGACATTGCATATTCAGTGGGTGTTCAGAGTCAGTTCATGCAGACTCCTCGCATGAGCCATTTTCATGCTGCTCATCGTCTCCTCCGTTTCCTGAAGGGCACCATTGGCCGTGGATTATTGTTTCGTCGCCATACCGGCCTGCATCTTGAAGTCTACACCGATGCAGATTATGCCGGCTCTGTGGTTGATCGTCGGTCCACATCTGGGTATTGCACCTTCTTGGGCGGCAATCTGATTACTTGGAGGAGCAAGAAGCAGAAAGTGGTCTCTCGATCGAGTGCTGAAGTGGAGTTCCGTGCCCTTGCGCATGGTCTGTGTGAAGCACTTTGGATTACCCAGCTTCTTCGTGAGCTACGGTGTCCAGTTCCCTCTCCTGTCCAGCTGTTCTGCGACAACAAATCGGCGATCAGCATTGCTCATGACCCCGTTCAGCATGACCGTACAAAGCACATCGAGATCGATCGCCATTTCATCAAAGAGAAGCTTGAATCAGGAGATTTTTGCACGCCTTATGTTTCGTCCGCTGAACAGCTTGCAGATATCTTCACCAAAGGGCTTCATGCCCCTAGGTTTGAGGAGCTCTGTTCCAAGCTGGGTGTGGATAACATCCACGCTCCAGCTTGAGGGGGAGTGTTGATCTGAGTATTACATGTCTTTATTTTCTCTCTCTTGTTAGCCCATTAAGGGCCCTCTCTAGTCAGCCCATTAGGGCTTCCTATAAAACCCTGTAATCTCTTTCATTTGCTATCAAGAATTGTTCTTTTCTTGTTTACAACGTTAACAGAGGATTTTGCTGAAAACAGTCTCGTTTTCTCTCTTAGCAATAGATAAGGAATATTCTCGACGGTTACAAATCAAAATAAATATAAATCATCCCTCTTTTTCTAATCAAAAGATAAATAAATATAAAGGTTCTAAGAACCCTAAAATATTGATGATATTCAATGAAACTCTACACGCACCTCACTTGCTAAAGGTACACGGCCTTGAACGACAGTTACAACTGACCAAACCAAGGTCGACATGTTTAACACAAGCGTCTCAGAGATACCTGTAAAATTAATGCAAATAAATGTGAAACGGCTCAAACCTTTCAAAAATAAAATGCATCAGAGATTTCATTTTATTTCCAGAGAAAACTTGTAGGGTATATGGCTAAGGAGTAAAAAAAAGTGAAGACTCAGCCACCCAATTCTTTGAGTAATCTCTAAAAACTGATGAATGAGCTCTGAACCGAGAGTACAGTTAATTTTTCACAGAAAAATCGCTGGGAATATATATAAGAAGTACAAAGGAGAAGATTTAGTCACCCTATTATTTGAATAATACCTAAAAACTGATCACCAACCACAAATACTCAGTAAATCCATTGAATCAAATAATGGCGACTGATTATACCATTTTTGTTATCACCGCCACCAACAATAAACCAATTTTCCCCAATGGTGACCCCAGCATGACCAGCTCTCGGAGCCGGGACAATGCCCTGTTGCCTAGGTCTTGACCATTCCATCTGCAGCATAAACACTTGAGTGAAACCACTTGAAAAGTCAAGGCATAAAGAAGGGGTAAGGAAAATAAAATCTGCTCACAGTTTTAAGGTCAAGAACATGCAGGTCATTGAAGCATGTGGCATGGGAAGCACCACCAAAAATTAATAGGTACCGCTCTGCATGCAGGGCTGCTGTGTGGTCCATACGTGGAGCTGGGGGCTGACCACTGCTGAACAAAAAAGTGCATATTTCAGAACAAGAAAATCATGAAAACCTCCAAAATTTTCCATATCGGCAAAGGAAGTGCATCATACATCAGACTAGTTGAAATTTATCCTCATCATTGATATCCATGTTTGGGCTTTTATGAAAGACAATTCAACATCAAACGATGCATGCTACAAACGATGCTGTTTCTTGGAAACCAGATAATTATGACAAATCCTAATCATACGCTGACCATCATAATTCTTTCCCGCCAAAGTAGGACACGTGGACGATGAAAATGTTGGCATTGTCATCGTCACCCATAATCATCATCCACTCGTCATTGTCATATCCATGTCATTCAAATCACTTCAATTTTTTGCAGCAGATTTTGGAGAGGGATAATTGATAACTTTTCCCTAAATAAAGGGATTCCCAGATGACAATTATGTTATCGTGGATACCGAACCGTAGATCAAACAGTTCAAATCAATTCAAAATTTTGAGACAACCCAATTTAAAAGTATTCTGTAGAGGGATAAGATGATATGTTTTCCTTAAGTAAAGAGATATCCAGATGATGATGACGATGATTTGTCATGGTCATTGGCATCGTCCAATCATCTTAGATGCCAAACCCTGGATCAGACAGCTCAAATCGCTACAAAATCTGGGACCACGCAATTTTACGACGGAGAGCTTTTGAAGAGGGATGTGTGCAATATTATTTCTAAATAAAGGGTTAGCCAGATGCAAAGACAATGACAACTTATTATTGTCATCTTTGTTGTCCAGTCATCATTATAATTCTTGACACTAAACCAGACATCAGAGAGTTCAAGTAGAGGTTTTTGGAGAAGAAATGGTGTATGGCATTACCCTCCTCACTGGGACTCTATCAACATCCTTTCCCTGGCAGACACATAAGTTGACGAGTAAAGTGTCACATACTGTTAGATTCAACCATTTACCAACTGCGCTAAAAGTTATAGCTGATAGCAAGGGTGCTACTTTCCCTCTTTAAGCAGGATGTTGTGCTTGAACACTCCCCCACAACACCTGCCCCTTGACTATTTTATGGTCACAGAGTGCAGTGTGTTGATTTTGGGATTGGAACCTGCAACCTTGCTCTGAAAGCAGATCCAGAAGAAGTACCTGGCCGATGTGGCCTTGCTTTCCACCCTATCTTTTCCTTTCTTGATTTGCACTCTTCAATCTCTCTTATGCTTCACTCACTGATCTCTCTCTCTACTCATGATCCCTATATTTTGATCTCTTTTCCAGAGATGGTTGAACTACATGTTATGGATTACCAACCGATATAGCAATTTCTTGACGATTACGTTTGGAGTCATATCAGAGAACCTCTTATACACCAGATTTTATCTCGTGGCAGTATGTTATCTTGGTTTTAATGTAAAGCCTTTTCATCGTCCCTGTCAACTAGGGTTTGTGCAAGGGCATCGACAGGAGTAGAGATGGATGCCAGCCACTCGTGGCATGAAGTCTCAAAAATAATGAACCATATTGACCCATCATAGCAGTTAGAAGGATTATAAAAAGAGAGAGAATCTATCAGATAAAGAACAAAAAGAATTTCTTACACTAGATCCACCTCCTTCCATGTCAGGGAATCGAGATCAAGGATATGCAAGTCATTGAGTAAGCATCTTCCCTCATCCTCGCCACCAAACAAAACCAAACTCTTCCCAACGAGAGTTACAGAATGGCCTCCGCGGGAAACCTACAAGATGTTTCAAAAATAATGAGAACATATCAGTCAAAGAAGCATTTATACATAGAGAAAAGTGTGCTGTACATAATCTGAGGAATTAAAATATAACGTTTAATGTTCCAACGATAACCAAGCTGACGTGCAACAGTTAACAAACCTTCCAAATGAACAATTCCTTTGATGACAAAATTCGGAAAGTATTTTTTGCAAGAAACTATGTGGATGCTGATCCATGTTACAATAACTAGCAATAAAAAATAAGAAACGAATGAAGCAGCCTAGGCACCCAAGATATTGATACGATCCCCATCCTATCTAGGATTAGTTTAGTCATGTTAGCCCATTAGGGAATTTTTGGTCATTTGACATTTATGTATTTCTTTTAAATATGGATGCCCTCCCTCTAGGAGAGAGCTAAGAAGTATCAAGAGATGTTGTTGGACTCTCCGGCAAAGTCCATCCCACCGTTATCTCCTCGCCAACGGCGTCCACCCCGTCGGCCCTCCTAGGCGACCTCAGTTCCACCTGCCTCTCGTCTTCTCCCTCCCTTCTCATACTCTCTCCGATAGGAACTCGTGAGTTCCAATCAGATATCTGCCATCAAGCCATGTGCTTCCTATTTTCCCCTTACATGAAAAGAGCAGTTGACCATTTCAAACGCGTGTTTTAGATGTTATATTGCAAGGTATAAGTTGAGATATATAATGTAACGTATAAAAGAAGGCAACCTAAATAACATGCATCATATTCTCCTAGGCCAACAGATGAGGGGAAATCGAATCAAGGAGATCCTTTTTTTTGAATGACGGAGATCTTGGACTAAAAAACATGTACAAATTCCGAAGTCGATCGTTTATCATTACATACTTTGAGGGCAATAATACTCGGACGGCAAAAAATGTTTTTTTTTCGGATGAAACCTTTCCTTTGTAAAGACGCCAATTGGGTCATCTGAATTCTCCAAGTGTATGATTGATTTTTTTAATTTTATAACCAAGGAGAAAATTTTAGGATGTGAAATCAAGGATAATGAGAGCAGCACTGGAGGATGAAGGAATTAATCAAGAATTGTTTAGATCCAACTTCATTATCCTTATAAAAATTGATGAGATTGTTCATGTACCGGTGTTTTTCCCTGAGTTTTCAACTTCGACCATTGAAGGGACTGTGGATCAAACTCCCATGCTGGAATCAAAAAATATCACCATATGGGACACGTCAGAAAAAGTCAATGGTGATAAACTTCAATTGACTGAATCATGCAAAAGAAAGTATCAGATCGCGATGACTCTCACCTATGATGGATTCCCAGGGCTGTTTCGTGTGGCCACCAACCAAAATAATCATGCGTTCACATGACACCTAAAATGAAAAGAAGTTACCGAATTCTTCGTAGGCAAAATTACATTGGGAACCAAATATAATTTTTTTTTGGACACCGGGAAGACCAGAGAGCCAATAGCTTACCAGAGAATGACCAGCACATGCAGTTGGAATCATAACTTCCGATTTGTCAGAAAAATTGATCGTAGCTTTGGCGTCTATCTTTTCCCAAATCAAGCTTTTTAAATCAAAAACCTTTGACCAGTAAAGAGCAAAAACAAAAAAAGTGTTCAAATAAACCCGACCACAGACAAGCATAGAAGTTCACGGATTCAAATATGTATAGAGATATATCCAAGAACGATTTTGGTTTACCACAACCTGAACGAAGAAAGATTCTTCATTGGTTCATTTATCTTAAAAAATCTAAAGATATCTTAAAAAAAAATTTAAAAACTCAATAGATATCATCAGGTATCCTTAACACACCTGGAGATCAGCGAGGTAACGACCGTTGTGGTTTCCACCAAAAATATACATTTTATCCTCTATCATAGCCGCCCCATGCTGCACATGATGAAATATTTAAGGGCAAAGATAACCATGAAGTTTAATTCTAAGTCACCAAAAAAGACATGAGAGAATACTTTATATCTTGGTTTTGGATGCCATCCAGACACAGAAGGTCCAGTCCACTGATCATAAATATTAACTGCAGCTATTCCCTCTAAAATGATATCCTTATCTTCTGTCTCTGATGTGTGTCGGTTCTCGAGAGTCGTAGGAGCTGGTTCCATCTTGGAACTGGCGTTTAGGAGAAGAGAACCCTCGTTTGCCTTCTGTGAAAGAAAAAAATTGGGGAAAAAAAATACAGGGTCCATATGAAGTTCGTGGAGAATATAATCCACATAATAGTTAAGCAAGGCAGCTTCAGACAATAAGGCCAGAGAAATATTGTTTCGTTGGAACTGCTAATTTCAATTACAAACAATCCAACCAGCATGGTTCTCACAGAACCTTGGACTAAAATATTGGAATAACTCACATGAACTCCCTCTTCCACAGCTGGTTCTTCTGTCGATCTAGGCACCTCTGAATACCATGTAGGATCTTCTTCCTGTGACAAAAATACACGACACATAGCAAGGTGCTCTATAAACGATGTTAATGAACCAAACTTGGAGCCAAGCAATCACAACCAGGGGTGATTATGTGATTCGTACCTCTAAAATTTTAACAAATAGGCGCATAGCCTCGCTTGAAGCCAGGTTCCCAAGTCCATCCCAACTGCATTGATAAACAATTAAGATTAAGAGATATTACGGGAGGGCCACCAATTTTGTGTGATCAAGAGATATTCACTTCAGTTTTTTTTATCTCACTCATGTTCTTGCGCTATACGTGAAGTAAATACCTACGAAAGTATAGCTACAAGATTCCAATGTACAGCCTTTTTTTAAAAATAATGAGAGGAAGATCACCCAAGATTGGTGATCCTCCAGATATGATTAATATATAAAATCAATGCATACACAAGTTATCCTCAGGGTCCCCACACCCTCTGTTCACGTTCCTCTAAACCAAAATGAGGTGAGACTCGCCATGTCTTGTATGATGCCATCCAGTGACCCCACCTTACCTTGAAAATAACCTCATTACAATAGAGCAATATTGCCCAGAGCACCAACAAAAGCCTGTCCTAAAAGGCCTCCACTCAGGAGACATTCATTCCTGTGGTTGACTGGCTGGCCCATAGAACTCAGGAAATGGATATTCAAAGAAGAGATGGAAGCAACCTTTTTATATAATATATTGCATTTCACCGAGGTTTCTGCGAACCATCTCTTTCTGAAGAGCTGCTTCACCTAACTTTGCTAGAGGAGAAATAAACCAAACAATTTCATTTCTAGGAGGTTGTTTTGTTTCCACATGACTCGACATGCATGGATGGTCATTGGTTCCTCCGCTATTTGTCTGTCTCATTTGCTTGTCTACACCCCAGACAGAAGGAAATGCCTCTCCACATCTGTTAGTGAGAGAGTACCCCTCATGGGCTAATGGGCCCTATTCTATAAGCCCATTAGCCCTATTATCCTTCTCTCCCTCTTAGGGTATAGATACCCTCATATGTACTCTACTTGAAGTTATGTCATTATCTTCCTCCTTCCCTCCTTGACATGGTATCAGAGCACCAGAGCTTTCCCACCTTCTTCTAGGGTTTGACATCACCCGCAAGCCGCAGCCGCACGCGCAGCCTCAAGCTGCAGCCGCACGCGCAGCCGCCAGCCGCAGCCGCACGCGCAGCCGCCAGCCGCAGCCGCACGCGCCGCCGCAGCACCATGCCGTTCACTGAGAGTGATTTTCTGGAGAAGCCCCTGTCCTACAAGGTGGCCCATCCCCTTCCGTCGGTCCCGGAGGTGACACTCTTACGGGGCCCGAATCTCCTTCAGTGGATGCGCTTCGTCGAGACCAATCTCAAGGCGCGTCAGCTCTTCAAGCACTGCACTGAAGAACCA
Source organism: Wolffia australiana (assembly GCF_029677425.1). NCBI lineage: Eukaryota > Viridiplantae > Streptophyta > Magnoliopsida > Alismatales > Araceae > Wolffia > Wolffia australiana. The sequence continues at coordinate 1,842,644 of NC_135851.1, read as the reverse complement.
CTGACAGTCGACCATCTGCATTACGCAGCGTGGGACGTTGAGGAACAGTTTATCCTCGGCTGGCTGTATACGTACACCCTGTCCCCAGAGTTCCGCGACCGTTTTCCACATCAGAAGACGGTGAAAGGATTCTGGGATCAGGCGAAGTCCTTCTGCGGCAGGGAAAACGACTGGTGGCGCCTTTATTCTCTTGCATGTCAGGCCAGTAACCTCCGTCAGGGTTCGATGTCGATCTCTGACTATGCACTTGCCCACAAGAAGATGTGGGATGAAGTGGATTACTACCTACCGCCCGATGACCCGAAGTGCAAGACGTACCAGGACGTACTTCTTCTGCGGATCATGGGCTTCCTCAGCGGCCTGAATCGCGAGTATGACGACATTCGTCGTCGTGCCTTCCACTCCTCCTTCATCAGGTGAATGGTACTGTGGTCATACGGCCTTCCACTCCCCTGTCGTCTCCGATACTACCTGGGTACTTGATTCGGGGGCCACCGAGCACATGACCCCGCTCAATGCCCGGTTTGTATCATACGAGAGGCATAGTGGTGGCCGTACTGTCCTCACGGCCGGGGGTGGACGTCTCCGTGTGGCCGGAATCGGGGCAGTCTATGTGGACGGCCTTGGTGTGGTCCACAACGTTCTGCATGTCCCCGACCTGCGGGCTGTCCTTATGTCTCCGCAGCGTTTAGTTGATGCCGTCTCCTGTTCCTTCCATCTCCAGCCTGACGGAATGTTTCTGTCTGACAAGGTGGGCCGGACTACACCAATTAGGCGGGAGAACAGACTGCTGTTGCTGGACGATGGGGGTCGTTCCCAGTGCTTCATGGTGCACCGGACACTTCGATCGGTGGCTGAGCAGCGTCGGGGACGTCTTCTGATGGAGCATCAGCGCCTTGGACACCCGCCTTTCTCGACTTTACAGCGTCTTTTTCCGTCATTGTGTTCGGGCTTGGACCTTAAGACTGTGGTTTGTGACGCTTGTCAGTTAGCCAAGCATCGTCGATCATCGTTTGCTCCATCCCTGTCTCATTCCTCGACCCCGCTGTTCCGAGTCCACAGTGATGTTTGGGGGCCAGCACCGCAGACCAGTCTGAAGGGGCACCGTTACTTTCTACTCTTTGTGGACGAAGCTACCCGCTATACGTGGGTCTACCTACTGACTGCGAAGTCAGAGGTTGCGCAGAATGTTCGTCATTTTTGCGCCATGGTGCAGACGCAGTTTGGTCGGGGAATCCAGCGTTTTCGTTCCGACAATGCCCGGGACTTCTTCAACGCCGACCTCGACTCATACTTTGCCGGGGCATCCTCCATGAGTCCACTTGTGTCGCCACACCCGAGCAGAACGGCATTGCTGAACGCCGGATCGGGTATGTTACGTCGACGGCTCGGACGTTGCTGGTGGACTCCAAGGCGCCGTGGCATTATTGGGGAGAGGCGGTTTTGACAAGTACTCATCTCGTTAACCGCATTCCTACTCAGCTCCTGGAGTTCTCCAGCCCCTTGGCCCGGAAGACTGTGGCCTTCCTGAATGCTTCCTTGCGGACAGGACTCCTGCCTCGGATCTTCGGTTGCACCGCCTACGTACATGACACTTCTCCATCCCGCTCGAAGCTTGATGCCCGAGCTCTCCGGTGTGTGTTCGTGGGTTACTCTTCCCTCCAAAAAGGGTATCGGTGCTATCATCCGCCGTCTCGGCGTTTCTTCATCTCGGCCAACGTCACCTTTGCCGAGCATGAACCCTACTTTGGGGATTACTCTACCTCATCCCGCCTTCTGTTGGATGAGGCTCCTTCGGCTCCTCCCTTGGGATAATTTCCAATCGTGGACCCACTGCTCCGACTCCACCATCCTCTCTCCATGATCCATCTCCCTTTGATTCCTCCCCGTCGGTGACTCCTGCGGGATCTGTGGACGTCTTATCCACCTCTCTGTTGCGTCCGGCCACCCGGACCACTTCTCCACCTTCGGCAGTCCTATCACTCCCATTGGCCCCTGTGCCTTCTCCCTCTTCGCCAGGTGAGTCACCCTCATCACCTCCCGGTGACTCACTCTCGTCTCCTCCCGAGAATTTTCCACCTACTACTCCCAGCCTACCCTCGTCCTCCGGTGAGTCTCCTTCTACTCCCGGAGTAGGGTCTGTTGCTCGTCCCGGTGAGTCTCCCCCATCTCTTGCTTCCGCTCATTCTCCGTCGGGTGATCCCTCCCAACCTACTGCCGAAGATGACGATCAGTTGGGATGGCCTATTGCCCTACGGAAAGGGGTCCGTCAATGCACTCAGACACCTCTTTACACTCTCTCTCATTATATCTTCTTCGACCGGCTGAGTACTCCCTACCGGTTGTTTCTTACTCACATCGAGTCGGATCCCGTTCCTCGCCGCTTAGACGATGCTATCGCTTCTCCTCGTTGGAAAGCGGCGATGGACGAGGAGATGCAGTCTCTACTCAAAAACCACACTTGGGACGTCGTTCCACTCCCTCCCGGCAAGAGGGTGGTGGACTGCAAGTGGATACATGCCAAGAAACATCATGCGGATGGTACTCTCAAACGCCTCAAGTCTCGGCTTGTGGCTCGGGGGTTCACCCAGTCCTATGGCGTGGACTACTTCGAGACGTTCTCTCCAGTGGCGAAGATGGAGACTGTCCGTCTTCTCTTGGCTCTTGCAGCACACTTCCGCTGGGCCATCCGACAGTTCGACGTCAAGAACGCCTTCCTGCACGGCGACTTGACGGAGGAGGTGTACATGCAGCAGCCACCGGGATACTCACTCGGCCCCCCCGGTCACGTGTGCCGACTGCGGAAGTCCCTTTATGGACTCAAGCAGTCCCCGCGCATGTGGTTTGGGCGGTTCTCCTCAGTTCTGAAGACCGAAGGGTACACTCAGAGCAATGGAGATACTTCCATGTTCTTCCGTCACCGCCCAACCGGTGTCTCCATTCTTGCCGTGTACGTCGACGATATCCTTATCACGGGATCTGATGCTGCCGAAGCCGTCCGCCTCAGCACTGCCTTGGCTAAGGAGTTTGAGATCAAGGCCCTCGGCCTTCTCAGATACTTCCTTGGCCTTGAGGTGGCCTACTCCCCCCGTGGGATATTTGTCTCGCAGCAGAAGTACGCCGTTGACCTACTGGCCCTGACAGGTATGACCGACTGTGCGCCGATGAGCACTCCCATTGATCCCAACGTGAAGTTGGGCAAAGGGGAGGATTCGCCGCTGACGAATTCCCACCGGTATCAGCAGCTGGTGGGGAAGCTTCTCTACTTGACGCACACTCAGCCTGACATCGCCTTCGCCATCAACCTGCTCAACCAGTTTATGCACTCCCCACGAGAGATTCACCGTCAGGCCGCCATAAGGGTACTTGCGTACCTAAAGGGCTGCCCCGGAAAGGGCATGTTCTTTCCTCGCAGCACGGACCAGACCATCAAGGTCTACACCGATGCTGACTTTGCAGGCTCCGTTGTGGATCATCGGTCTACCACGGGCTTCTGCATGTTTGTCTTTGGCAGTCTCGTCAGCTGGAAAAGCAGCAAGCAGGACAAAGTGTCCCGCTCTAGTGCTGAAGCCGAGTACCGCGCTCTTGCCGATGGGGCCTCTGAAGGCCAGTGGATCTATGGCATCCTTCACGATCTCCGCGTGGAGTATGCTGGCCCAATTCACTTCTACTGCGACAACAAGTCGACGATTGCGTTGGCCAAGAACCCCGGACAGCAGGGCCGCATAAAGCACATGGAGCGCAATCGCTACTTCTTCAAGGAGCGAATGGACGAAGGGATCTTTGACCTGGACTTTGTTGCCTCCACTGACCAGGCAGCGGACGTCCTCACCAAGGGACTTTCCCGCCCTCTTCTTCAACGTGCTGTGTCCAAGCTCGGCATGGACGACATCCATACCTCGCTTGCTGGGGGGGTGTTAGTGAGAGAGTACCCCTCATGGGCTAATGGGCCCTATTCTATAAGCCCATTAGCCCTATTATCCTTCTCTCCCTCTTAGGGTATAGATACCCTCATATGTACTCTACTTGAAGTTATGTCATTATCTTCCTCCTTCCCTCCTTGACAATATCCAACCATCTTGTGACCTGTCGGATGGTCTCAGATATAGCAGGGCCCCCGCATGGTATTCAGAGGTGATAGCCTATGATCAAATGATGATAGCCTTTGATCAGAATTGTGCATCTCTTCTAGTTCATCCAAAGTCTCTAATTGTCCTTCACGACCTTTGTAACCATATCTACCTCTTGTCCCATAAATCTGCCAGCCCACTTGGCTAAGAGGGCAACATTCATGGCTTGTAGTTTCAGTAGCCCTAAACCCCCCAGGTTGGACAGTCTCAGACCACATCCAAACTAAAGTCTTGCAAAGAAGGTGGATGACTTCCATAAATGACACTAAGTTTCAACACTCTGACTTGATCAAATGAAGTCATACCAAGAACCAATAGTATATTTCTTGTAGCAATCAGTGGTCAAGAATCTTAAATGGTATGTTGCTTTATGGCATAGAGAATATCCTTGCAAACGGATATTCTGTCAATCAGATGACGGATTGGTGATGCAGCAATCTGCCAAGGACGCGACTGCAGTCGGAGACATGAGCAACAGTCATCTGGTCAGTGAACGAAGATCAGTCGGTAAACCAACCACAACGCAGAAGTCATTTGGTTGTTGAACAGAAGGCAGTTAGGAATGCGGCATCAGTCAGTTGCGGACACAGTGGTCAGCCAAAGATAAGGCCAAGATCAGGGACATGTCGAATGGTCAGTCGGGGATGCAACGGTTGGTAGGGAATGCGATGGTGACTGGCGATCGTTTGGTGGGATGGCGACAGTTGGCCTGGGGCGCGATGGCAATTGGTCGGGATGTGGCAACAGAGGGCTGGTGGCAGTCAGGCAATGTTGCCAGCAGCGGAGTCGGCAGTGACCTCTCCAAACGAAAGATGATCGACGGACTTGACAGTGGAGGGTTGGGAGGCTGCCAGCAGCAGAGGGTTGAGAGCATCGTCGGAGAAGGGCTTATGAAGGGGAGGTCAGCGCTGATGGTGGATGATGGTGCATTAACAGAGGAGGGTTGACAGACTTGAGGGCGATGGGTTGGAAGACTGCCAGCAGGCGAAGGTTTATGGGACTCTCTTCTCTGGAGAGAGGAGGTTTGACGGCAGCGATGGAGGTGGTTTATGGCAGACAAGGGTTGACGGCAGAGGATTGACAGTGGCTGTGGAGGCTGGTTGACCGTGGAAAAGAGTCGATGGTGGAAAAGAGGCCTTGAATTCACGAGGAAATGATCGGTGACCTTGTCTGCAGCCAAGGGTTCTTAGCGAGGTTTGACATAGGTGAAGGGTTTGAGGAGGTAGATTCAAGGCTGCAAGGATTTTTGACTAACAACGATGTTTCACCAGAATCCAGTGAACAACACTAGCGGAGACCAAAGATAGCAGTCAAGGTGGTCAGACAGCCAGCCAGTGGGTCATCAGAATTACATGTCGTCTTCAGGGTTGCGATGGGCTCAGTCAGTAAACTTGCATTGCTTAGACTAGTGTTGTCAACTCTGTTCCTGAGCACCCAACGATAAGCTAGGTCAGGATACGGGAATAGTTGACACAAAGCACAGTAGGAACACATGTTTATCATAAATTTGACCCGAATTGGATTGCATTGAGACCTAACTATAAATTTTAATGATGTTAAATCATCGAAGGTCTCCGAGTTTTTGTACTCCATTAGTAGATTTACCAACACCTAGTAATCCAGATCATGAAAAACAATTCAAGACGAACCTCGTCCATTTTCCATGCTCCACAGCGTTCCAGGCGCGTGGCTTTGGGACGTTGCAAGGACCTACAGTCGCCTACAACTAATTCGAGTGAGAGAACGCATCTGCCACAACAATCCGCAAAATATCCTAAATTTCGCAAAAAATACAGACACAGAAAGTCAGATCTGACACAAAAGCAACGGAACGATGCAAACCAAGCCGAGAGCAGAAACAGAGCCACATCCAAAATCCGGCAACAATATAAGCAAAAATCCAAAAAAAATACACGCACAGATCACAAGAAAACAGCGATCCCGACATGAGCGGATCGAATCCGAGAAAAAGCCAAAAAAGGCCGGAAGAATCTACCAAATCCGGAACTGAAAGATGCGTTGCGAAGTATACCTGCTGGTACAAGCCGTAGAGTAACAGAGCGACATCGTTGGGAAATCTGGAGATTGCACCTACAGATGAAGGATTCTGAGATGAACCAAACCCTAGATAAGCCGCGGCCGAGGCGAATTTGTCCGGCTCGGCTAGCGCTGGGCTCGCCGTCGGCGCCATTGAACAAGGCGATGGCGCGTCAGATCGGAAGTCAGGAGAAACAACCGTACCAGGCAGTTAGCCATTTATAGGGACGTGGAGTTAGTATTCTCCCGTCAGATTGAGAACATCGGGACGGATGTCCGGGATGTGGACAATGGACGGGACGGGACGAAGATCGTCCCGTCCGTTCGTCACAGGATGAATTTCTGTCTCGGTTTGGTCCAACCTCGCGGACGGGACGATTTTTTTGTCCTGGAACGAAAAACCCGTCCTGTCCGCGTCCATGCACTAGTATAGTTCTAGATCGCCTGGGACGCAGACGATGGACGGGACAAAGATCGTCTGGTCCGATGTCCGGAATCAGTGCAGGGACGCGGACAGGACGGTTTTTTCGTCCAAAACCTCCGGACGGGACGGTTTTTTTGTCTCAGTGGATGAAGACCGTCCCGTCCGTTCGTCTCAGGATGAATTTCTGTCTCGGTTTTGGTCCAACCTCGCGAACGGGATGATTTTTTCGTCCTAGAACGAAAAAACCGTCCTGTCCACGTCCCTGCACTAGTATAGTTCTGGATTGTCCGGGACATGGATGATGGACGAGAGGGGACGAAGATCGTCCTGTCCGATGTCTGGAATCAGTGGAGGGATGCGGACGGGACGGTTTTTTGTCCGAGTGGACGAAAACCGTTCCGGCCATTCGTCTCGGGAAAAATTTCCATCATGGTTTTTGTCCAACCTCGCGGACAGGATGATTATTTCGTCCTGAGACCAAAAAACCATCCTCTCTGCGTCCCTGCACTAGTATAGTTACGGATTGTCTAGGACGTGGACAATGGATGAGACGGGACGAAGATCGTCTGGTCCGATGTCCAGAATCAGTGTAGGGATGCAGACGGGATGGTTTTTTCGTCCAAGACCTCCGGATGAGACGGTTTTTTCATCCTAGGACAAAAAACCGTCCCGTTTGTGTCCCTGCACTATAGTTGCTGCAAGGGAACGGCATGTCCGGGACGTGACAGTCAAGACATGACGGCCTGGATGTGACGAAACGGATGATTTGTGGTGAAGGATAGTGACGTGACGTTAAGTTCATCACATCTCCTGTCGCATCACACGTCCCAAGATTTTGAAAAAATCCCTCACATATCCGTCACGCATCACCACATCCATCGTCCCGTCTTCGTCCCGTCACCGGACAGCGTCACCATCACGCGCGATGAAAATATATGAATAGTCGTAGAGACTCATGCTTCAGAGAGAAAGGGCGAGCAGGAACGATCGTTTTGGGGAGGTTTGGAGGCGAAGTTGCAGAGCTGGAGTTGGGGAAGATGATGTGGTCAGGGAGGCGGCGGAGGGCTTGGCCAGATCAGATGTTTGATATCATTATTACTAATATTTGATATTGTTATTGGTCCCAATATCGATGTTTGTCATTGTCTAGAGGGTTGGATGACGATATCGGGGTGTCAATTTAGGATTACAGTTTTTTCTGCGACATGTAAATAGAAATATAATTTTATTTTTTATTATTAAATATATATAAATGTGTGATTAACATGCGGGAGTTATGTTTACATTATATGGGAGTATAATTAATATTTTTAATGGATTTTATTTATATTCAATTATGTAAGATTGGTCTGAATAGTAGGAGTTATTAATTAGTCTGGTTCGGCTTGAGATGAGCCTGGTTCAATGAACATCAAAGCCCGGTATGACTAAGTCAGATGTATTTAATACATGATGGATAGAGAGCAATGAATTTTTCTTTATGTGTTCCTTTGAGACAATTAATACTGGTTTTTAGTTTTCCTTTTCTTCATTGGAGACAATGAGGGCTTATCCGGATATCATTTGGGGATATCTAGAAACAAATTTTGGTACAGATTCAAAATATGATACCCCCATGTTGGATCCAATAATCGGTACCGACATCCACTATGTCCTAACCCCTATGATATTCATACTGATGTTCGGCATCGGGAGGAAGTTTAATATCCATCCAATATCTGATATCCGGTATCTGAAATCATCTTGATCTTATCCCGACACCACATATTGGTTGTCGGATATTATATATCGGATGGGAAAGCACTACTTGGGTTTGGGGAGAGGATCCATTTTTGGCAGTCTAGCCCAATGAGCCCACAAAAATGGTCTAGCACTATTCACTTTTTTACTTCAAGTTAATAGACTCCTTCAATATTTGATCATTAGGCACATTATCCATTAATGAAAACAATTCTTTGGACAGACTTGAATGGGTGTAGAGCTAGGTTCTACAAGGTGTGTAGTGAAGGTTCTGAGGGGCGAGTTTTCTAGCAGCAGAAGTGTCGATATTTTGAGGGGCGGGATTATGAGCAGGAGCAAAAGTTTTTAGGTCAGAGGAATGGCTTACTTGCTCAATTAAATTGTTTAAGAGAGTGTTTAGTGGGTAGGCAAGTTCTGTAAACATATCCTAGGAGGTTTGAAAGAAAGAAGGTAGGTTTCAGAATTCTAGGCCAGGCTGATCCATACATTAGTAGGTTCTCTGGAGTGCTCCCCTTGGTATTATTCTTTGGCAAGACAAGGCCAACCTATGCATAAAAGAGATTGTGTATTAATATTTTATCATTTGGCAAAAGCCAAGTTACCACTATTACAGCTTGTCATAGGCTTTAGTTTATCAAAAATTATTTCTAAGGGGATAATAGACCTTAGTAAGGTTTTTATAGAACAGCCAGTAAATGTTGGCAAATGAAAGGTGTAGACATAATTAATAAGATTCAAGAAATAAGGCCATTGAATTTTATGAAAACCCCAAAGTATTACATGAGATCATACTTGATCATCGGTTGACGATAAAATAATTGTGAATTTATAAATTCAAAACTACTTTATCGAGATATGACTTGATAAAAAATGTTGGCATAATTTTCAAACATTTGAGTGTATATCGTTGAGAATAATTATTTTGTATGGAATGTTGTATCTGTGGCATTGATGCAGTCTCAATGTATGAATAACAGAAATTTTTTGACCTTGAATCTAAAAAATTTGGGTTTTTTCAAGAAGCTATGCTTTGAGTCCCCATAAACATTATTCATTTGTAAATTTCACTGAAAAATAAAGGATATGCTATTACCTCCATTAAAACAATGAGTTTTTTCTTCATTACTAAACTTGTTTAAGAGATTCTATAGAGCCACATTCAATATCTTTTATCAGAGATTTAATTGAACATCAGAGTAAAAATTAAAGACTGGCAAAGGAGAACTATGAGAGAAATCACATAAAAGGAAAATATTATTTTAATGTGTGTTCTAAAATCCTACAAAACTTGCCTTTATATCGGCTACAACAAAAAGAAGAAAAGAACAAAACGGAACAACATAATGATTCCCCTAACACACCAAAAAAGAGAGGAACAAGAATGAAGTAGGAGCAAGAGTGAACTCTGAAAAAGGTGAATTAGACTACTTTGACACATCTGAGAGCTATACAGGTAGACAGAGAACTATCACATCAAAGTAAGCTAGAAATAGTAGAGACGCAATGTGATAATATGGCATAAGATTCTCACCAAGGGAAACTCTGAATATTTATGTCATATTTAAAAATAGGCTATTAGAGGTAAATGCTCAAATGGGCCGGCATCATATTTGATCATAATTTTTATATGTCTTGGCTTATGGAAATATATGTGGCTGGTAAGCTAATCACACATTAAATATATCATTCCATGTTCATTAATATAGCATGTTCATTATAGTGCATGTGTGATGCTTATAATGAAGTCCATGAATACATAATCAGACTTAGTAAATTATGATGAGATCGTAATATGTAGATTACAAGTCTTTAAGCATGTTTTCTGGATTCCTATTATAAGAATACTCAGGAAGGACATCAAATTATCCAAATAGAACAGTACTATCTAGCCTCACTCATATGATGAGTATGGTCGGTCCCATAACCATTAGTGTAGAGACACTAAGGATAGAGAGCGGGTGCTCTTTAGTGGAAATAGTTCATTGATTTGATCTATACAAATCCTTTAATGATATTTTAGAAAACTATCAATCAAGTTGGTTCCCATCATGTTGCGTAAGTAGTCATTAGACCAGAGACACCAAAGACATATTGTAGACCGGTAGTTGGACTTTGACTATGATCTGTGAATCACTAATCATGAGATTCTAAACAGTCTTAGAACGAGTGCATCAAGAATTTTATGAAGACGATTGAGTTGTCAAGATGGGATTGTCCATCATCTGTACAAGAGGCGACAATTGAAGGAAGATGATGCAATGAAGTCCTTGGCCAAGGTAGTGAAATATCAGAGAAGAGCTCTTTGATGATTTTTGAACGCATTAGTACTAACTCGGATGATCAACTAGGGTTTGACAATTGACCATACCCTAAGTCATCCTATGAGCATCAAGCGGATGAGGGACTATATGTACACGATAACAGCGGACAATCAGGTTCCAAGAGTGAATTAATGCACACTCCTATGTATCTTCTAGAGCACGAGGCGTAGCTTGACAACCCACTGGTGGGAGATTGATGGTGTGGCACCGTCTGAGACCGCAAGACCATCGCTCGAGGAGTCAGCACCGCCTTCAACCTCACCACCGACTCACGTCCAGCCTGCATGACAAGCCAAAGCAACGACGCGCACACCCAGATTCAAGTATACCGGGTAGCGACGCGCCCCTTCGATCCCATCTATCTTTATTTTCTTGCACTTTTCGTTTTTTGTAGTTCTGTCGTTTCATCTGCGATGTAGAGAGGGGAAGTTCCCATATGAGGATACCTTCCCCTCCCTTAGTGGGCCTTAGTAAGCCCCTCTTTATCTTTTTTTCCTTTGTATCTTAAGGGTTCCATTTACCTCTCTCCTATATAAGGGAGGGGTGGGGCGCCCCCCCAAGTACTCTTGAATTTCATATTGAAAGTTTAACGTGAGAAGTTGAAGAGTCACCTACGTGAGGAGAGGAAGAAGAAGAAAGAAGAAGAAAGAAGAAGAAAGAAGAAGAAAGAAGAAGAAGAAGGAAGAAGAAGAAGAAGAAGGGAGAGAGGAGAAGGAGGAGAAGAGAGAACGCGCCGCCGCCCGACCGGCCTCACCGCCACCCACCTGTTTCACCGCCGCTGGTCGTCGCCGCACGCCACCTCCATCACCACGCACGCCATCGGATTCCCTACGCGCGCGCGACTGCCCCGCCTCCGCTCCATCACCAGCTGATCGCTGCTGACGCCATTGACAGGAGGAGCTGATGGCGAAGCCCTCAACTATCTAGGTTTTTTCCTGGGTTTAGTTAAAATTTTCATTTATAGGTTAGGGTTTTCCCTTGTTTTTCCTAATGGGTCCTATATAAAGGACCCATGTGATAGAACAATCAGATTTTCCCTTTTGAGAAACAAGTTTTTGGAAAAGAAAGAAAGGGTTAGAGAGAACCCTAGAAGAAGGCGGCTCCGCTGCCGCCGCCGCCTCCGGCTGCCGCCGCTACCTCTGGCCGCCGCCGCTACCGCTAGTCGTCGTCGCCACCTCCGGCCGCTGCCGCCACCTCCAGCCGCCACCGCCATCTCCGGCGCGCGCCGCCATCGCCGCCGCCGCGCCGCCTCGCCGCTGCGACGACGGGCCGCCGCCGACGCCGCCGCCGCTCGTCGCCACCGCTTGTCACCGCTGCTCGCCGCTGCCGCTCGATGCCACCGCTGCCGCTGCTCGCCCCACCGCCTCCGGCCGCCGCCCGTTGTCACCTCTGACTACCGCCCGCCGCTGCCTTCCAAGGTCGCCGCCCGCCGCCGTCGTCGAGAGCACTGACACCGCGATGTATGTCGCCGCTGAACTGTTTGCCACCGTCTTCGCCATCCGGCTGGCAGAACCGTCCCGCCCACCGGTAGTCGGGCCCACCAGCGCCTCAACGATTACTTGTGGAGCGTCGACCACGTGAAGATAGAAACACCCTTCGGCCCCAACGAATTGAGGACCCGCGCAGGACCTTTCCGGGACACCCACCGAAAGCAGGACGTGCCGTCCAAGATGATCATCCCCGATTCGGACGAACAGACCCATGCTCCCGCCGCAGGACGTCGACGACGTCGGTCCTGCATCAGGAGCGCTGTCTGTCACTGCCGTTGACAGCTCACCGCTGCCTGCCGCCGGGTGCCGCCCCGGCACCTGAACCACGCCCGCGTCACACTGCGACGTGCAGCAACCGCGCTGCGACGGTCGCCACCCGCGCCCAGCATCCTGCCCCAGGAACCCGAGCTCACGCCTTGCCCCGCGCCCGAGTTGCGTCCGCGCCTCATTGCGCCGCGCCGCGCCTATGCCGCGACGACCGCCACACCGCGCCAGCGCCCCACACCACGATCTGCGCCAGCGCCGCGCCCCGTATTGTGCCCGCAGCCACGCCGCCGCGCCGCACCCGGCCGTGTTGTGTCGGCCCCTACGCCGCGCTCCACGTTCTGCGTCGCGCTCCACGCGGCGCCTCCTGTCGACCTGCCCCCGACGCCGTGCTCTGCTATGCCTAGTCGCACCGTGCGTTGAGCATTGGCTCTTGCCTGTGCCACGCACCCCCTCCACACCACCGGTCGCCCACGCGGCCGCCTAGCCGCACCCTGCGTCTCTTCAACGCCCGCGCCCACGCAGTTGTTGCTCCGGCCTCCAAGTGTCTCTTATCTACTTCAGTACGCTTTCGTATTGCCTCCTCCGCGCTCGGGGTAGGCGTAGGTGAGCGAGACAGGTTGAGAAAACGACGACGAACTACTTGAGAGTCTTACCTAGCTGGTACGAGTCGGACTCGCCCGACGAGTGTGAGCATATTAGCGGGATATTCCCGTTCGGCGACATATTTGTCCTCGACCCACTCGGACGAGGTTCGGGTGGTCTAGTTGATCATACCCTAGGCGACCCCGTCGGATCTCTGGAACAGCACAACCGCACATCGGCACTCACACGTACTACACGTAGGGCTTTCATTATTCTGTCATTTGTCATACCTGCTCTTCATTATTATCGGGCGACACTTCTCGTCATTGTCCGATAGAGATCCTTATTCGATACCGAGCCACTACCCTCGGTGACGACCGGACGACGTCTTGATGATGTCCGGCATAAGAGATTCAATCTATCGATTGGGTTAAATCAATCTGACATTAATTAATTAATATGAGGATATCGTAATTAATTTAGAATATCAATAAAAGTTGTTATATCATTGGAGGTATTAACTATACTAATACATGAGCCTAGAAGGGCACGCGCAGATGGTCTTTTGTTCATCCGAAGATATACTTAAAGTTAGGAGTATTTATGGAAAATACACACTTAGTATAAATGGGGAAAGGTTTTGAAAAAAATTCACCTAGGCTATAATTTTTCAGGAGCCTTCCCCTTCTTCCCCCTTCTCCTCACAGTTCCACTCCATTCCTGATGCAATTGGGATGGCAGAACGATGACGACGAAGGTTGAACAGAGCTTGTCAAGTTGAAGGAGGAGATTTAACGTGTCGAGAATCGTATGGATATGGATAGAGGGTGCACACCTGAGAAGATCCACATGACTCGCTCAAGGATCGAAGGAATCACAATTTTTCTGTGTCAAAGTTATTTTTTTCATGTTTTAATGATGAGATTACGATTTCGACAAGGTCTTCCATTGTCAATTGTTATTAGTCTTTCATCCATATCAAGGCTACATCGATCATCCATAGGTTATATGTGTTGTGTACTCAATTTTAAGGTTATTATATTCATCATCTTGGTTGAGTTTAAGATTATTATTTTAATTATTTTCCCCTTATTTTTATTATTAGTATAATAGGGTAAGTTACTATTCAATCCCCAAGCAACACTCATGGATTCTTAGATATCTTTCTTGATGAATGGTGGGAAAGGATTAGTGGGATATAATGGAAATGGGACTTTCGGATTGAAGGATAAACCCTAGATCAATGAGAATGAGCAATTCAAGGTTCAAAATTTTCAATAAAATCAGGAATCAATTTTTGGGTTTTGGAAAAAATTATAGATACGATTGATTTTAATGGTTTGGGAAACAAACTGAGATGAGAGGAAGGTAGTAAGAAATGAGATAATAAAAAGATCAATATTTTCCTGTACAGATAAATGATGAGTTTGGAATTTTATAGAAAATGTGGATGATGGGGCAGACTTAATAAGATCATTTTTTTCCTGGTAAAATATATTCTTGAAAAACAAAGTGAACATTGATTTGAATGATGATAATAGATGAGATGAAATTGGAGAAATTTAATCAATTTGTTGGGCAAATAACATAATAATAGTTTAAGGAAATTCAAGAATAAAAAGATTTTCATTTAGTCTTTAAGTATTTTCCCATATAAGGAATTTTACAACGGCAAGTGAATCCTAAAAAAGATAAAAAGGCTCAAATTTTGATAATCAACTCCAGTTCTATGGGGGAAACTGTCGTCTGCCATAAATAATAGGTCAGCCTCAAATTTTGATGAAATAGAGGGAAATTAATCATCTATAGCAATGGATTGCATCCCCAAAATGCCCCTCTATCCTTTCCTCTCTAATACCATGTCAGGAAAATCGATGTTATTCTTATAACATTCAACCTATCATCAACACCCACAAACTTAGATCATTTATTGTCCTTAAAAGTGATATTTATACCATTTTGAACGTTATATCTAATTCTTTATCTTATTTTAGGTCTATGTGCATCCATCTTGGCATAAACCGTATTCATAAAAATAAAAAAAATTATTGGTCGAATTACTCCTTCTTTTGGGAAATTCAAGGTCGATAAAAATGTCAAAATCTCCTTCTAAAGATATAAGACGTATACACTTTGTAATGACACTATTTCCTGTCTATATGAAGTAGATATTTATTTCCAAATTATCAAAACATATATTACATCAATATCATATCATAGATGGCATAATACTACATGTAAGAGATATTTCACAAACATTTGAAATAAATTATGGTTCATGAATACTCAACAGTCAGCCCTTGTTTCTAGATGCACTCGGTTTTCCTATGAGAAGGGTTCCTACGATAAAAGAGCACGAACTTCATCATAAAAAAAATGTTAGAAAAGAAGATATTTGAGTTGTTAGGATCAATTGAGACTCAATGTGAAGTTGAAATTACTTTAGGTGCATGATATGAGCACTATACTAATAAATAAAATATTTTTAAAGTAAAAAGAACGTTTATCCTCTCAATATAAAACTGATATAATATACATACATTTATCCTCTCAATGTCGTTCTCTCTCAACCTAAGAGTACCATAAAAAGAGAGTATCAATGACAAAACTAAGAATATATCATTGTCTTTCTCATTTATCAGTATTTCTGAAGTCTTTATTCATTATTTTCATTCACCTATCATCTCGATGACTTCCAATCTCCAATTGTTTTAAAATTAAGAAAAGTGTTGAGTAATTTCAGCTACCTTGTAGTCTTTTTTGGTAAATACTTAAGATAAATGTAAAATATAGATAAGATAACTTATGACCAAAAAATGGACGCACCAATTTTTTAATATAATTTACTAATTTAGCAAGTGTTCACAAACATCATCTAATTAGGCAAAAACCATAATGCTGTCTAATAGGATGTCCTATTTTCCTAAAAATAATTTAATTATAGTATGATTTATCCATCATTCCCATCAGCCCAAATACTATTCTCTAAAATTATCATAATCTATCTATTAAAACTTTTATTTGGCCATCATATTGAGAATTATATGGGTTAGTCATCCAGAAATGGACTATACATATTTATAAGGGGAAAATTAGAATCGTTGAATGAGATCCTGCATTTGATATTGTAAATCACAGTATAGAGTAGATGGTTTCTACATTGAACACATGTATCACTTTAAGATATAGGAATTACTTTCATTCCTCTATAAAGAGAATCCACACCCATCGAAATCTAATCATCCCCTTAAGAATATGGAAATTGTATCATGAAGTAACTTCTGACAGTATCAAATATGTTTACTTATATTATAGACTTCACGTCATATAATGTTTATTCATTAAGTTGCATCTATGCACATCAAACATTTTTTAAATGGCTAAAATATTTATTTAAACGAGTAGGAATATAAAAAATAAACCTCAATACTTTTAATTCAGCAATTTAGGAGAGAATGCTGGTTTTATTTATTTTAAATAATCTAAGAGGATTAATTACATATTGAAATGTTTAATAATTATTATCAATATAATCCACTAAGCATAATGTTATCCAGGTAATGGTAGTAGATGAAATTAAAGACATGGCTATTGTTATAAATGTTTATTGGGTAACCCATTAATTCTATCCAAGTGCTCCATTACTATCTCACTGTCATTTGTTCAGGCCCATGAGAAAAAACTAGAGGCAAAACCACCAATAAAAACTACTGGATTTATCCTCAAAGTATTATTTGCCATCTTTTACTGCCAAGGCATTCATGGACTTACAAGGCCTTTGCTCCAAGTTAATGATGGAAATATATGTGGTCGACAAGCCAATCACACATTCCACATCTCATTCTATGTTCATTAATACAACATATTCATTATAATCCACGTGTGATGCTTATAATGAAGTCCATGAATACATGATCAGACTTAGTGAATTATGACGAGATCGTAATACGGAGATCACTAGTCTTTAAGCATGTGTTCTAAACATTCCTATTCGAAGGATACGCACGGACATCTAATTATCCAGATAGAATAGCACTATCTAGCCTCACTCATATGATGATTATGGCCGGTCCCGTAGCCATTATTGTGGGGACACTTGATGGATATTATGTTGCCATCAAGCCAATCACACTACCATGCTTGTTTAAGTTCATTGAATAAAATATTTGCGTTCATTATTATTCGTGTGATGTTTATAATAAAGTCCATGAATACGTGCAATGAAGTAGTGAATTATGATGAGATCATTACACAGCGATCACTAGTCTTTAAACATGTATTCTAAATATTCATATTCAATGGATAGTCTAGAAGGACGTCAAATTATATGGATAGAATAGCACTACCTGATCCTACTTTTACGATAAGTATAGCAGATCATGTGGCTATTAGTGTCGCGACACTAAGGACAGATAGTGGGTGCTCTTTTGGAGAAAGAGTTCACTAAATTGCTCTGTATGAATCCCTAAATGTTATTATACCTAAACGTCAATCAGGTTGATTCAAGTCACGGTTGTATAAATGATCCACTGACTTGAGATACCAAGGACATCTTATGAATGGACGACTACATTTTGACTATGACTTACAAGCCTCTAATCATGGGATCCAAATAAGTTATTGATCGGATGTAGTAAGAAGTTTACGGAGATGATTGAGTGGTCAAGATGGGATCATCCGCACTCGGTATGAGAGGAGATTGATTCAAGGAAGACAATGCAGAAAACTCCATGGCCAAGGTAGTGAGGATATTGGAGAAGGCGTTCTCCAATGATCCCCGTTATGCATCAGTACTAATCGAATGATGGATTAGGGTTTGATGATAAACCATACCTTAAGTCATTCGAGAGTCTCGCGCGGATGATGGATTATCCGTATATGGTAACCGATGACGTTAAAGGCTTCATGAGAGAGTTCGAGACTACTCGGTATCTTCTAGAGCACGAGGTGTCGCTTGGCACTCCACGGGCTGGAAACTTAACCTATCAATTGAGTTAAATCGATCCTCGTTTAATTAATATAAATGTTGATATAGTTAATTAATAAGTTTGGTCAATAAATGTTATTGGGCCACTAAAGTTATTAACTAGAATGATACATAAGCCTAGAGGGTCACACGCACAAGGTCATAAGGGCATTGGTGGATATATTTTACTTTGTAGGATTTTTTAGAAAAACCTTAAGTGAAATATAAAGAGAGAAAGGGGTCTCATTTTAAGCACCCATGCAAGCCTCATTTGAGAGCCTCTCCCTTTCTCCACTCTCTTCTCCACTCATCCATGGAAGAGTGTCTTCATGGTGAGGAGATCTTCAAGATTTTCAAGAAGTGTTGAAGAAGAAGACGTGGAGATCCAAGCGTCGAGTGATCGCGTGGATACTTCTACAGGCTAGACGTGTGAACGGCTTCAAAACGATCTCGGAGTGGCAAAGTCAAGGGTGGAATGAGTTCCCCAAAAGGTACTCAGTATGTTGATTTTAAAGATCGATTGTGAATCGATCGACACGCTTCCGCATCCATGGAACGTGTTTTCCATGGTCGAACCAAGGCATCTAACCCAACAACACTAATGATATATAGCGGGTGCTCTTTAGTGGAAAGAGTTCACTGAATTGATCTGTACGAATCCCTGAATGGTATTATACCGAACTGTCAATCAGATTGATTCACATCACGGTTGTATAAGTGGTCCTTAGACCTGAGACACCAAAGAAGTCTTATGGGCGGACGGTTGTACTTTGACTATGGCCAACGAGTCTCTAATCATGGGATTCTAAACGGTCTTAGTTCGGGTACATCAAGAAGTTCACGAAGATAATTGAATGGTTAAAATGGGAATGTCCACCCTCAGTATAAGAGGTGAAAGTTCAAGGAAGATGATGCGATGAAGTCCTTGGCCAAGGCAATGAGATATCGGATAAGTGCTCTCTGATGATTTCCGAATGCATCAATACTAAATCGGATGACCAATTAGGGTTTGACAGTTGACCATACCTTAAGTCGTCGAAGGGGCTTCAAGTGGATGAGGGATTATACGTACACAGTAACCGATGATGAACAAGTTCCATGAGTGAGTCGATACACACTCCTTTGTATTTTCTAGAACACGAGGTGTAGCTTGGTACCCCACGTGTTGGAGACTCGAGCTATCGGTTGGGCTAAATCGATCCGACATTAATTAATCTATATGATGATATGTTAATTAATTTGGAAGGAGAATAAAGGTTATTGGGCCACTAGAGTCGTTAACTAGATTGATACATGGGCCTAGAGGGTCACACGCTTAATTGTCTTTTGGACGTCGGAAGATATACTTAAGTTTTGGGGGTTTTTTATGAAAAATACCCACTTAATATAAATTGGGGAAGGCCCTGAATGAAATTCAGTCAGGCCAGAATTGTTCTGGGGCCTTTCCCCTTCTTCTACCTTCTCTCCACACCCCCTCTCTATCCCCGATGCGATCGGGATGACGTAACGACGTCAACGGAGGTTGAACTGGGCTCGTCAATGAGAAGGAGGAGATCCGATGTGCCAAGGACTGCGTGGATATGCCTAGAGGCTGCACACTTGAGCAGCTCGATTCATCTCGCTCTCGGATCCAACAAATCACAGATTTTATCCATACAAAGGTACTTCATTTCATGATTTTATCGATGTCGTTTTGATTCCATTCAAGTCTTCCGCTGCGAAATGTTTTGATTTGCTCATACATGTCAAGGCCTCTAGAACCCAAAAGTTAAGGCCCAAAAACATAAAAGAATTTGTATAAGGCTCTACTAGCAATGTTAGTAAAAAAGAAAGATGAAATCATGTACTTGTTAACTCACCTTAACTAGATGTTTGTTTGGGGAAATTTATCAAAGTTAAAATCTAATCTCAATAAACTAGTATCAATTCTTCTCAATTTAATCGCAAGAACATCCAAGTTAATCTCAGTAAGACCAAATTTTCGCATACTTAGTTTACTCTCAAATCAATAAAAATTTGACACCTCCTTTTAATATTGAGAAGGTCACAAACTTATTCCACATCCATGATATATAGAAGTAATAAATATTTCAAATATAATTACCAGTCTCAACATTTCCTAATATCCTTTTACATATACAATAATACAAATCATCTTCATGAGACTTTTATAAATGATAAAATCTTGCACACTTCTCTATAATTCACCATGAGCACTGTAGTCCAACATATCAAATTCAACATGATATTCTCTATCACAAAATGATCCATAATGTTTATGTCTAATTATCAGAAGCATTTTAACATCATAATTCAAACCAATATATAAAATGATAAAATTAACATTGTAATAATCCCCTCTTACCTCTTTTATCTTGTAGTATTTTTTATCTTCCGTGTTTTTTATCTTACCTTTCTCGTTTTATTTGTTTCTTGAAATTTTATTGATATTTTGACTTCTCTTAGAAAAAATATACCTTAATGAAAAAAGTTGTAACTAATAAGCTCTTTGTTTTTTCCTTGATCAACTTTTTATATTGGTTTATTTTTCTATTTATAATTATGCCGTTTCTTAAGGATAATGGATATTATAAAGCCTGCAAGCCAGTCACCCTACCATTTCTTATTTATTTTAATTGAATTTAACTTTATTCATCATTATTCTCATGTGATGTTTACAATGAAGTCCTTGAATACATTCAATGATTCAGAGAATTATGATGCGATCAAGGTATAGATATCAATGGTCTTTAAGCACGAGTTCTTAGTATTCTTATTCAAAAGATACTCGAGATGGACATTGAAATATTTGGCTGGAATACCAATGTCTAATCCCACTCATGCTTTAGCCAATAGTGTATGTACACCAATGATAGATAATGGGTGCTCATTATGCAAAGAGTTCACTGAATTGATTCATGTTGCAATAGTGTAATTGCTCTATAGACTTGAGATACTAGAGATATCTTATGGCTAAATAGTTGCAGTTTAAATATGGACTAAGAGTTTCTAATCTTGAGATTCCAAGCCATCGCAACTTGAATGCAGCAATAAGTCCACGGAGGTGATTATGGGATCATCCGCCCATCATATAAGAGAAAAAATCTAAAGGAATATGATGCAATGAAGTCCTCAGCCGGGCAATGGAATATCAAAGAATTAACTCTCTGATGTTTTCCCAAATATATTAGTATTAATTGAGATGGTTGGTTGGGGTTTCACAATTGATTATACTCCAAGTCCTCTTGAGAATGTGAAGTAGATAAAGGATTATATCTATATGGTAATTAATAAGAGAGTTATCATAATCCTTTGCATCTTCTAGGGCACATGATTGCAGAACTTTGTCCGTGCCAGATTATTTTATTTTTGGTTTTAAGATCTTCTTTTTATTCATTATTCTGCTGTGGAATGGATTTTGGATTGTGTATCAAAGCAATGAGACCCAA
This sequence comes from Wolffia australiana, assembly GCF_029677425.1. Lineage (NCBI taxonomy): Eukaryota > Viridiplantae > Streptophyta > Magnoliopsida > Alismatales > Araceae > Wolffia > Wolffia australiana. Next base: position 1,821,238 of record NC_135851.1, on the reverse strand, counting down.
TGATGAATCATATTACTCTGAGATTCTATTTCCAAATGAAAACATTTTAAAAATATTAGAACACTAGTTGAAAGATACCTAAATGTTTTTTCCTTCCTCGAATCTCCTTTTTCCCATTGTTCCTTCACCAAACACAAGATGAAAGAGTTGTGAATGGTGGGAACTTTGATGAATGTATGTACATTATTTCTCAATTTTATCCCAAATATTCTCCACAAGTGTCTCTTTCCTGACGTTATGTTTTCACACAAAGAGAGAATATTATTTTCTTAGATAGTCGGAGTTAGTTTTTAATGAAGTGAGAGAAACAGTGATGATGTCGAGTGAAAGAGAAGTTATTCTTAAATACCTCTATTTATGTTGAAGTATTGGTCGTTCACTGTCTAAGCATCATTTGATAGTCAATAAGTTCAATCCTGATCCTTTCATCATTTCATTCTTTTCCTTTTTATACTTTCAACAAATCAATCATTATTTTTACCCCAAGGGTCTAAAATACAAAATGCGCCGATGTTGAATGCAATGATGTAAAATACAAGTTTTTTTTTCATTTATTGGGGCATAGTTTCTCTTTGAAAATGTTTAAATTGATTAAAAAAATGATTCTGCTCAAATTTACTGGTGGAGTCATTTCAGAGATTTATAGGTTGGTGAGTGAATCAGGTTCATACAGTAATAATTCTTAAGTTTCGATACTTAGTACAAGGTGGAGTCATGTCCAGAAGGAACCAGAATTAAGTGATAATAAGTTTTTAAAGGAAGAAAATATTGGGATGCGGGTTGTGTAGATTAAGGAATAGCTATAGGCGATGTTAAGATTAAGGCATTTGTATGTATATCATATTTTCATAATTATTCAGGGGTAGTTATTTGCAAATGTTAATTTATAATAAGTAGAATGTCATGGAAGGGTGATAGCAGAGATGATGGTCTACTACTGGGAAACTGATCCATTATATCTAACAAGTATATCCAGCCAATTGTTTATTCTCTAGAAAGAAAGAGGCAACCCAAAGAGAGAAATGACAGACTCACAGACATGTGTCCAGCTATCATCATCGAAATATAATCATACTGATATTGGATTTATTTTTAGTGCCATTTTGCATCTTTGATAATCAGACGTTCTGGTTCATATTTATGTTTAATTATGAGTCAATTGTAGAAGTTCAAAGGTTGAAGACACTCCCTTACTACTAATTCAAACCATGTGCAGCATTGTATCAATTTTTCATAGGAATTGTCCATTTAGGCTAATGCTGGTTCACATGTTGATATGTCTGTAAACACTAGAAAGAATGTACTCAACGAAATCACAAAACACACAAATGAGATTGTAGTATAAATGTTACAAATTCACAGATAAGTTTTTCATGCACTGGATAGATCTGGGCTTACTTTGCTCACTTCATGAATACTACTTCTTTTGCTCCCTTTAAGGAATTGAGAGTACCACTTAGCAGAGAGCTTGGGCTTTCTGGTGAGATCCTTGTCCTCAAAGTTAATATAAACCAGACCATAACTGGATCGGTGCCCGTCGATCAGCTCCAACAAATCCAAGAAGGACCATATGAAGTATCCTCTAGTATTTGATCCATTTCTATGCCAAACAGACAATTAAAGTAAGTTTTGGCCGCATTTAGAGTACAAAATTTGTCGCGGAAATAAAGATCAGTGATAGGATGGTTTTACCTGATGGCATTGTGCAAGCTTTGTATGTTCTTCTTCAAGTATTCAACACGTGGAGTATCCTCGAGGGACGAGTTGTGTGGTGTCTGATAGCCTACATGGATGAAAGAGCGACGACTCAGATAATAAATCCTGAAGATAAAAGATGGATAATGAAGCTTATAACCTCACAGAGAAAACTGTTTTGGTAGCTTGAATGGACGTACCGTTTTCATGGATGAAGATAGGAGGGTTTCCATAGACATTCTTGAAGTGTTCTAATACTCCTTGCATGCCGAATTCCGTGCCATAGATCTGTGAAGCACCATCAGCTAATCCACATTAGGAATCTTCAATCGAACTTGAATTTGATTCAATGATGATGTCACAATTACCTCAGAAGAATTTTCTTTTCTTTTAACTGAAAATTTTAGACATATCCAGCAAAAGTTAGCATAACCAGAAAAAATAATAAAAATTAAATATAAGAAATGGGGGACGACTAGTAAAACTACCTGTGAGTTTTACACCCACATCCTTCAGGAAGTCCCTATCATTAGACGATGAATTACCAGAGCCAGCGTCTGCAGCCAACAGGGTTGCATAATAGTTCACACCTAAAAAATCTACAGTTCCTCTAATACGTTCCTGCTCAGAACTCGAGAATGAAGGCATTCTATTGCCTATTTTTTCCACCATGGATCTTGGATAATCCCCATTCACAAGAGGACCAACAAACCTGAACCCAAAACTCAATTACAGATTAATCCTGAAAAGGAAAAAGAGGGTGAAAGGTTCTGCGTTACATAAACATCCTACCAGCCAGTGTAGAAGTCGTATGCTCTCTGGACAGCTTCTTCATCCCGGGATAAATTAGAGAAAGGAACGAAATGGTAAGCAAACACATTACAACCGATAAAACCGTGTTGTTCTGCCTGAAAAGTATATACTAGATAGAGCTGAGCAGTTTTGAATAAGAATTAACAGAAAAGTGATCCAACCTCCTTGGGTTGTATCAAGAACACTCAATGTAACTCTTAAAAGTTCCATAATAAAGCATTAAGCTCACTTCTGGGAGAGCTTATGTTAGAGTCCTGATAAGATAACCAATTCTTGAAAATCATAGGGTTATAAATACCCTTTTGTAAGGTCATTAGAGGAACTTTTGATGAATGATCACCTTGTGGTTTCTTGGCACGAGTAGCTGTATCCGGCTTTCGTGAGGGCAAGAACTCCCGATTCGGAGGTTCTTGAGGGTTTGTTCACCTATCATTCTTTCTTCTTCTCTCTTACCTCTTCCATCTCTCCCATTCTCATCTCTATCCCTCGTCCCATTTCTTGATTTTGTTAGATCTCCATCGGGATCGTAACAGCTTACAAGTAGGTTGAAAGAGAGAGTAAAATGAGTATTCAGCGGCATGGACTTTCTTGGAAGATAATAAGCAGGTGAATGAACCTTTACTGATTCTGCTTGGCTGCCTGAATAAAGTAAGGACTACAGGTATTTTAACGTAAAAAACTACCCTAATGACACTGTACACTACTGCCCCTATCTGGGTGAAATGACCGGCATACCACTAGAGGGGTTGGAGTTAGATGCTAATTATGGTGAAAAAAAGAGAGCTCTCAAACTAAGGTCCAAGATAAGGTTCTACCCAGAACCTATCATTAAAGGAAAAAGGAAGACACCAGTCAATACGTGCGATCCCCCAGGCACGTGTAAGTTCAGATTCATGAAAGAGCGGGAGAGAGTAGCCTATAAATAAAGGTGGTTGGGGGGTTGACATAGGCAGAGAATCACTTTCTTCATTTCCAAGAGATCCTCCCGATCAGGGAGATCCTCCTGATCTAGTATGGCTGGAGAGGAGTCGATTCAGCGGAATCTCGCCCTGGCTATCATCTGCATTTCTCGTTCCCTATCTTCTTCCTTGGTTCTCGTTTTTATTGTATTCTTGGATGGCAATTCTGCAATCGGCATATTCTTGAAGCTTCTTCCTTGACTTCCTAGACTCTACATCAGGATCGCAATAGTCCATCACGCCCCATTGATGTTGGTGAGATGATGACGGCATTGATGTCTACGTGAACCATACATCAGCAATGGCTGGTGTTGACATTGATGAATTAACAATCTCTGTCACTTTAATTTAACCATGTTTTTTGGATATCAAATTCCACAACATATTCAACGGTACCGCCATCGAAGTCAGCATCAGTATGAACCACCCCGATAAGTCAACGTCAACATTGGACGTGGTTGACGTTGACAGATGAGGCGCCATTGACCCGGATGATGATAAGGTGCCAATACATCCATCTGATCTTGGGACGCATTCTACTGATGAAATAACGAACTTAATTCACTGATCAATTAAGAAAAAGAAGCTAAATAATATCTGCTCGACCTGATACTTTCTTCTGTAGAGATTTGTGACCTCGGCATGAGCAAGAATACTGTGATGGGCCACAAGATATGGCTCGACTGCAGAATCACCATTAGAGCAATTATAACCAGATGAAGAAGAACACCTGTAAGGAGGAAAAATCCCTGCATCGTAACCGCCAATTGCGAGAACGTTGGGTTCATTAAGGGTCGTCCAATATGAGATTCTATCTCCAAACTCACTGAAGCAGACATCCGCATATGCTGCAAAATCATCCCTGTCAAATTTCAAAATAACTTTTTTTAGTATCAATGTCTTATAATTGGGTTCTAGATACATGAAGAACATAAGAGTTAGGAAACTTCTAATAGAGATATGGAAAATTACACGATCCTCGGGCTTAACCATCCCCCATATTCATCTTCAAGGACTTGAGGAAGATCGTAGTGGAAAAGTGTGACGTGCGGTTGTATTCCTACATGAAAATTCGTGAAGGCAGGCCAAAGAAATCAAAATGAAGTCTAATACCATAAATCAATCATATTATTTCATAAGAAAAAGAAGAAATTCGTACGAAAGCTGTAGTGGGTATATAATTTTCAACACCACTCCTGAAAATTATACCATTTCTGATGAGTTCGTCTATGAAGTTGTTGTAAAAACGCAGGCCTTCCGAGTTTATATCCCCCCTCCCATCTGCGCATAATATAATTTTCAGATGAAGCGTAACATAGAAATAGTGTACAACGAAGTTGCAAGAAAAATTCATACTAGGAATAAGCCTTGACCACGAGATGGAAAATCTATAGCCTTCAAGTCCGAGATCTTTCACAAGTCTTATGTCATCCTGCAATGCACAAAATGGTTGCCAGCGTCGAATCAGAGACAGGGTGAAAACGATAAAAACCAAAAACCTTTTAAAGACGTGATTTTAATTAAAGATAACAGATAATTAAAATAAAACGAAAGCTTTTCAGAAACGATTTTAGAGGGAAAACGTAATGGGATCAACTTTTGTCATAAAAAGCATGTTACCTCTTTTTATGGTGTGGATGTCACGAGAGGTGATCAGGGTCATAAATTAACAAATATTTTAGCGTAAAAACCAACAAAGTTTCACGATATTCTCAACGAAATCTTGAAATTCGGAAAATTAAAAAGAAAACTACTACCTTGTATTTGTGGTACCCGTCACAAGCTGTGTCTCCCGTACTACCGTCCGGTATTTTTCCTGGATTTTTACACACGAAAGCGGAATTAAACTGGAGGACTCTATTTCTTCAAAATCGAGAGATCCATCTTCTCATCACCACAAAGAAGATCGAAACAATAGTAGTTATCAAAAATATTGAAAAAATTATCATAAACTATCAAATAAATTCGTCATTACCTTGATGGGCAGCGACATCCCAAACGCTAGGCGTCCTGCCGCCCTCCGAGGCAGCTCCTTCAACCTGCGTTACAAGAGAATTACAGTTTTACTAAGACTTCTACAGACTTAATCTCTTCACAAACAGAGCAAAAAATCGTTAAAAACACAAAAAAAAGAACAGGGACAGCACTTGATAAGCCGACGTTCCAGACCCAAAAACGAAATTCGCAGGAAAATCATCCCTGCTGATCTCCCCTCTTCTTCTAAAATACCCATTACTCTTAGACGATCCTTTCACCAATTGCAACAGCAAAAGGAGTAAAAAGATTGAAATTTTCACACCCATCGTCTCCTCTCTCGCTCTCCCCCTTGGTACTACTCTCAGAGGGGGAGATTTGAGAGTTTGTTCTCTAGTAGGAGTGATCAGGGCCAGACATTTTAAACCATGTTCTTGTGGAGAATAAAAGAACTTTAGAAGAAATAACACTACTTTGACATTCTATTACTGCCCATGAACATGGGTTTCATTGCTAATAATCTCTGATACCCTCTTCCTGAAGATATTATGCATTAATTACAAGCTCCTGATTTAACAGAATAATAATAATAATTATACTACAATTAAATATTCATCATAGCCATTTGTGGATATCTTGAAGTAGATTACATGACAAGAATCATTGAATTGGCAATTTGAGTTTTCCTTCATCCATTTTTTTTTTTTCTATGTGAATTTGTTCTTGAAACTCTCTGTGGGAAGAATAGGATAAATTTGTTGTGTTGGGTAATCTTTGGAGGAATCTTTATATCTTATATGAAGGGTTGTCAATTCATCTTAATTAATATGAATAAATTAGACCATTTAGTGACCCAACATTGTCCAATTATTGACCGAATAACAACCATTTAGAAACTCAACAAGGATCTAGTAGTATCGGCCAAAGAATAATCCATTAGTGGCACATGATCAATCGTGAATCAAACACTAGTGTAATTATGGCGTTTAAGGTTCAGATTCATGCAATAAAAATTCATTAAGTTTTCCTCATCTAGTAGAGGGTAAGGTTGAATCAGCAGGGAGCAGGAAATGGTATAGAGAACTATCAGTTAATAGATACTCTGATTTATTTTTTACTGATTTAATAAACGTAATAAAACTAATGAACATTTTAAAATATTTCAGAAAATGTAAGAAACTAATTGTTCTATTGAAATATAATTTATGAAAAAATTATTGAATATTTATCTGAACTTAATGGGATTTTATTGTAGAAATTAACTTTGAAATATAATTAAAATACCTTAGCTAGTGCGCTGCTTGTGCCAGGTGATAGTTGATTGTGGCGATGTGTAGAAAGGGAAGAATTATTCTAAAAAGAAAAGGAGAGCACATGAAGTTCTAGTTAACAGCCCAAAGGGTTGACAATGATTTCTCCAAATCTCTTGATCAAATTCCCTGCTACTTTGCCCCTCTCCTATTGAAACTCAAGAATGGACCCAACGAGATTTAAATGAGAAAATTACTCCCCCAACACAACTTAATAGGGGAACACAATTCAATGGCCAGATTTTGGTTCTATCCTTTCCAAGCTAAAAAAATACTGAAATTGAATTTTCACATCATTTTGGAATCAGATATTTCTCCTATTTTTCATGTAAAATAATAAACTAGAAAATTAATACAAGTATTATTGGACAGGACTAAATTAAAACAACTAAAAATACCTTAAATTCTGGCTTGTTGCTATCTCCATCACATCAGGCCAACAGATTTAGTTCAACGTCAAGTCTTTCACAATGGACAAATACATGACTACTTTCAATCCAAAAATCGGATAATAAAAAATATCTATTACATATGTCACTTGAAATCTTCGAAATGTAATAAATATTATTTTGTTTCGCTTCAAATATATGATTTTTGCTCTCCATTTTATCAATATAAATTTCACGTCCAATATATAAGAGAAATGATTATATATTTATCATTTTTTGCACAGTTGTAATACAGTCTTTATACCCTTAAAATTTCACGGAAATTACTTGACATCAAATAAGAAGTAAAATTTTTATATAAATAAAAATCATTAATTTTTCATAAGTATCTTTTTATAACACTCATCTAGCATTTTAAAGTACATTTAATCATTAGATAAGGTTTTTTCGTAAATGATTATATATTTATCATTTTTTGGCTTTTATTGCAGTATAGTCTTCATTCCCTTGAAATTTTCATGGAAATCACTCGATGTCAAATAAGAAGTAATTTTTTTAGACAAATGAAAATTCATTAAATTTTCATAAGTAAAATCTTATAACACTCGTCGAGCATTTTAAAGTACATTTAATCATTACATAAGATTCTTTTATAAAATTCATCCAATAAACTTCAGGTCAATTCTAATGGAAGATTTAACATAATATGAACTTATGGAAAACTACCAACATATAGAAATCTATCAGGGATACGTAATAAGTTTATAAATAAATTTGATTTAGAGGTTAAGTTCTAAAGCTTGATTCACATGACAAAGACCCTAAGGAATGTGATTCTTATAGGAATATTAAATTGACAAAGACTAAACTAAAATTTTCAGAGATGATTTCACCAATATTTGAATATTTTTTCTTGATTTTCAGTGATTTGAATAGTTATTTTCTTATATAAATAATGAATTATTTCATTTAAATTTATCAATCGGGATACTAAATTCATCATTGGAAAGATCAAAGAAACAAATATATTCAATTAGAGTAAGATACAGTAAGAGAGAAGAACAACACATTACTTGATTTAATATTTTCAGAGATGGTTGATAATTAAGCGGTTAATCAAAATTTGGACTATTAAATAAAAAATGATGGTTCTTTTGGGTTCTACATGCCTTGATATGGATGGATACGAGGATTCCTTGCAGCGGAAGACACATAATGGAATTGAACGACATCATTGAAATCATGAAACAAGAAACCTGTGCACGGATCGCATCCATGATTTCTTGGGTCCCGGAGTGAGACGAGTTGATCTGCTCAAATGTGCGACCTCGGCACGTCGGATCTCCTCCTTCTCGTTGATGAGCCCCGTTCAATCTCCGTTACTGTCGTTATGCCATCCCGAACGCATCGGGTGGGTAAAATCTTTGATCGGGCATACCTTGAAACTTTAGGTCAAATCCATTTTGGATCAATTTTTTTAGGGTTATCTGACCCTCTTTCCAATGCATTTCTTAGAGCTTCCGGGTATGCCACGCCGTATTCCAAATTATCCAGATGCTTACGCCCGATGGAATGCTCTGAGCAGTTTCGGCTCTTATATATCCGTAGTTGGGATTCTAATAAGTGTATTCTAAAAAATACACTTATTATAATACTTATATATAGGCCTAAAATTGAAATAACATAAATTAAGTGTGTTCACAAGACAGGTAACCGCACGTATCATAGGAGGCAAAGGAAAACCAGCTAAGAACAAAACAAGCCATAAAATCAGGATTTTAGACACAGTACAAACACATGTATAAAATCAGTCCATTATTTATAAATCAGCCATTTGTATATAAAATAGAGTATATAAGTTAAAGTATGAGTATAAAATTTAATATATATAAGTTAAAATAATAAGTAATATATATTATAAAAGTTAAAAATATAATGAAAATAAAAAATGAGAGAGCAAGTCTTGGTTGTGAGGAGTCATGGGGAGAAAGGATAAGAAGGGGAAGGCCCTTGAAAAAATCAGGCCTGGGTGGATTTCATTTATGGTCTTCTCTATTTATGCTAAGTGGGTATTTTTCATAAAAACTCCCAAAACTCAAGTACATATTCATATGTCCAGAAGACTATTTGGGTGTGACCCTCTACTCCTATGTATCAGGCTGGTTAAGTACTCTGGCGGCGTAATAACCTTTATTGGCTTTTTAAATTAATTAACTATATCATCATATAGATTAATTAACGTTGGATCGATTTAACCCGATCAATAGGTTGAATCTCCAACATGTGGGGTGCCAAGCTACACCTCGTGCTCTAGAAGATACAAAGGAGTGTGTATCAACTCACTCATGGAACCTATTCGTCATCGGTTATCGTGTACATATAGTCCCTCATCCACTTGATGCTCCTAGAATGACTTAGGGTATGGTCAACTTTCAAACCCTAATCGGTCATTTGAGTCAGTACTAATGTGTTTGGAAATCATTGGAGAACTCTTCCTCGATATTTCATTGCCTTGCCCAAGGACTTCGTCGCATCATCTTCCGTGAGTTGTCACCTCTTATACCGAGGGTCGACGATCCCATCTTGACAACTCAATCATTTTCGTGAACTTCTTGATGCACCCGAACTAAGACTATTTAGTATCCCATGATTAGGGACATGTAGGTCGCGGTCAGAGTACAATTTTTCGTCCAGGAGACATCTTTGGTGTCTCAGGTCTAAGGACCACTTACACAATCGTGAGGTGAATAAACCTGATTGACAATTCAGTAGAATACCATTCAGTGATTGATACATATCAATTCAGTGAACTCTTTCCACTAAAGAGCACCCACTATCTATCCTTAGTGTCTCCACACTAATGGCTATAGGAATGGTCATACTCATCATATGAGTGACGCTAGATAGTGCTATTCTATATGAATACTTTGATGTCCTTCACGCGTATCCTTCAGATAGGAATATTTGGAACACATACTTAAAGACTAGTGATCTCCGTATGACGATCTCATAATAATTCACTAAGTCCGATCATATATTCATGGACTTCATAATAAGTGTCACACGTGCACTATAATGAATATGTTCTATTAATGAACATAGAATGAGATATGGAATGTGTGATTGGCTTGCCGGCCGCATGTATTTCCATCAGGTTCATGGTTTAAAGAAATATATATATATATGAATCCATAATAAAGTCAAGGACATCCTGTCAAAGTACTGTTGTAGAGTTCTTTGAAAATGATTCCTGAATTCCATAAGATCGAGCCAAATTTTAGATTTGTGACTTCAGAATATATTGTCTCTTGTTCTGGCTTCGATACAAATCTTTTATTGACACCTTCGATTTTCAATAAATTGAAATGAAGATCTACTATAGTGTTGTCAAGAATATGAGAGATAGGGAGATAAATCACAATACATTTTCAGTGTCATTTTATATGTGTTCACATCGACAAATACTTATACTCCTTCCTAATTGGTACCCTTTGTGCATTTTAATTATAAAATTAGTTATTTAAATCAGTTTTCAACAATATATAATCCAATAAATTACCACTTCATACATTTATTTGATTCATAACCAAATCATGTCACACAAATCACAAATACCTCACTTGGGGAAACAAATTTCATCAAACAATATGTTTCATTTTACTGAAAATATTCCAAGAAGAAATCCAATAATTTTAATTTAATACAATTAATTTACAAAATATCAATTTAAAATGTCCTACGCTGAATTTTAATAAATTCAATGTATTTTTTAATCCATCAAAATTACCTACGTTATAACATACTTTATACATATATACTTTGATATGAACCTTTATTATGATGAATTTTGTGGGTTAAGATGGTTTGAACTACTCGGAGTCAGACTTTCTCCTATAATGTGATTATTTTGAGTCTGGATATGTTCATAGATTTTCTTGTTGCATCTTCTTCTAAAAACATTTCATCTCTCCTTTGTTTCTTGATGGCAGCCAGCCAATGAGAAATACTTTTATTTATAATAAATGAATGAGGTTTTATCCTCATAGTTTAAAGCTAAAGAACATGATGAAACATATAGGCCATACGTTTGTATAAGAAGGCATGCATAACAAAGTCAATGCCCACATGAACTTGTGGGCTCTAGTGAGCTATATTTTGTTTCAATAGACATGATTTCTTCTTCCATTGCTATGCATCCGCTTTGCTCATCTTTAGCTTCCTCAAATCATGTTGGTTCATATCGTGGGAGATACACAAAAGCAACTGTTTTGAATAATTCTCACTTTAACCTTGCATTTAGTTGTGGTGATGGATTTTCCTCTCCAAACTCTCATGACCACGAAGCTTTATTTGAGTCAGAAGTAAAATCGTATTCTGTTTACTTTTGTCATTATATTTCAGCTCTCCTTTCTCTTTCTTTTGGCATGTAAACTTTTAAATCTAATTCCGCTAGCTTACTTAGTCTAGAATCACATATTCCTATTTTCTTTGATAAGTGATTATAAAAAATGTACCTCCTGCTTTTATTTATGTACCCAACATAAATAAATTTATCATTCTTCTTATCCAACTTGACCTGTTCAGTATGATTAAATAATGCATAATCAGTGCATCCGAATACTCCTAAATGATCAACACTCGGTTTCATCTGATACCATTCATCGTGAGGTGTATACCCCCTATTTTATTGGAGAATCAACCTGAATATAGGCTACAAAGGCAACTGCTTCTTCCCAAAACTTAGTGGGAAAATTGTTGTCATGCATAATGATCCAAGATCTTTCAATAATAGAATATAATTCCTCTTAGAAACTCCATCTGTCGAGGAGTCTTCATTACAGTCTACTGTTTTTGAATGCCAACTTTTATGCATTAGTCATCGAACAGTTTTTAAATAAATTCTCCTTTTTCTGTACGCGAAATACTCAAAGACATTCACACACATCTTTTCAGGCACAGCTTTGGATTCAATAAACTTGTGGAATAATTATGAAATTTATTTCAAAAATTAAATCCAATTCATTCATGAGTAATGGCCATCAGATAGGAAGACATACTTCCACTAAAAAATGGTGTCTTCATAAGTTCACATAGATATGCATAAACTCCAAGTCGGGCTTGTGCAAAATCGACAAACTAAGATGAGATTTTCACAATGGAATAAATAGGAATCAAGTATAACCGCTAAACAAAAAACAGAACACGTGACCATCCGAAAGTACATGCCACAAAATGATAATTAACTCCTACTATTTCAGCGTGAATACACTGTCCGATTTACCACTTGAGAAAACAACTAACCAACTAAGAAAAATACACAATTCTAAGACATTCTATTTGGAATATGTGAAAAACATGGTAATCTTTTTCAAAACGACTTTATCTCTTTTCATCTCTCCATCATATATATTTCGCATATGTGAATTTTCGAAGGAACTGGACATTATAAATTTTTCAACTTCTTCTTTAAAAACTATAATAAAATTGAATGAATAACAGAAAGAAATTGATACATATTCAATATGTATGTTTGACTTATCCAACTCTATGTAATGCCTCTAGTGAGACAGTTTAGTCTCCCAACATTCCCCAGGGCCAGAAAAATAGAGAAATAGAGATAGATATAAATAGAAATATTGATAGAGAGAGAGACATAGAGAGGAGAGAGAGAGGGAGAGAGAAACAGAGAGAAAGGAGAGAAGGAGAGAGAAATAGAGAGAGATAGAGAGAGAAGGAGAGAGGAACAGAGAGAGAAATAGAGAGAGAAGGAGAGAGAAACAGAGAGAGAAGGAGAGAGAAACAGAGAGAGAAGGAGAGAGAAACAGAGAGAGAAGGAGAGAGAAACAGAGAGAGAAGGAGAGAGAAACAGAGAGAGATAGAGAGAGAAACAGAGAGAGAAGGAGAGAGAAACAGAGAGAGGAGGGAAGGAGAAAAATATAGAGAGAGAGATAGAGAGAGAAACAAAGAGAGAAGGAGAGAAGGAGAGAGAAACAGAGAGAGAAACAGAGAGAGAAGGAGAGAAGGAGAGAGAAACAGAGAGAGAAGGAGAAAATATATAGAGAGACATAGAGAGAGAAACAGAGAGAGAAGGAGAGAAGGAGAGAGAAACAGAGAGAGAAGGAGAGAAGGAGAAAAATAGAGAGAGAGAGAGAGAGAGAGAGAGAGAGAGAGAGAGAGAGAGAGAGAGAGAGAGAGAGAGAGAGAGAGAGAGAGAGAGAGAGAGAGAGAGAGAGAGAGAGAGAGAGAGATAAAAAGAGAGAGAGAGAGAGAAAGAGAGAGAGAAAGAGAGAAGGAGAGAGAGAGAGAGAGAGAGAGAGAGAGAGAGAGAGAGAGAGAGAGAGAGAGAGAGAGAGAGAGGAAACAAACCGCTCCAAAATCGCACAACCCCTTTGGCCGAGGTCTGTGCGGCTCGAATATTCGAACCTCAACCGCGCACTGCACGTGACTGGATTATCCGTACTCGCCCTCTGTCTAAATTGCAGTTTCAAAAGTCTGCACGTGACTACGTGAGTCTCTTTCTCTCTCTAACGTGATTACGTCACTCCCGTATCTCTCTCTCTCCTCCTTTGTCGAAACCGGGGTTTTAACGTCTGCATGTTAGTCTTCTTCTGGCTCTATTAGTCTCTCTCTCTCTTAGTGTCTGTCTATCTCTCTAATCGTCACAATCTCTCTCTCTCTCTAAGTGTCTATCTATCTCTCTAATCGCCACAAACTCTCTCTCTCTCTCTTAGTGTCCATCTATCTCTCTAATCGTCACAAACTCTCTCTCTCCCTCTCTTAGTGTCTATCTCTCTCTCTATTCGTCACAAACTCACTCTCTCTCTAAGCGTCACAAACTCACCGTCTCCAATTCATCTCTCTCTCTAAACTTGTGGAAACCGGAGTCTCCACGTCGGCATGTTACAATTTCTCTCTCTTAACCTCTCTCTCTCTAATTTCTTCATAAATCAACGTCTCAAGCTCTCACTCTATCATACTTTAGTGTCTATCTCTCTCTCAAAGTGTCTCAAACTAACCCTCTCCAATTCATCTCTCTCTCTCTATCAATATATCATATATATATCTAAATTAGTGAAAACCGGAGCCTCCACGTCGGCATGAAACACTTTCTCTCTCTTAATCTCTCTGTCTAATTTACTTACAAATCACCATCTCTCTCTCTAAGCGTCTCTTAATCATCCTCTCCTATTCATCTCTCTCTCTATCAGTACATATTTATCTTTCTCTCTAAATTTGTGGAATCCGGAGCCTCCACGTCTGCATGTAATCCTTTCTCTTTCTAATTTATCTACAAATAACTATCTCTCGCTCTTTCATACTGTTAGTCTGTTACAGTCTAACTCTCTCTGTAAGCCTCTCAAACTCGCCCTCTCCAATTCATCTCTCTCTCTTAACCTCTCTCTCTCTCTAATTTACTCACAAATCACTTTCTCAAGCTCTCACTCTATCGTACTATTACACTATTACTGTATATCTCTCTCTAACCATCTCAAACTCACCCTCTCCAATTCATCTCTCTCTCTAGATTTGTGGACACCGGGGCTTCCACGACGGCATGTGACACTGCCTCTCTCTTAACCTCTATCTCTCTCTCTCTAATTCATTCACTAATCACCCGCCATCTCAAGCTCTCTCTCTCTACTATTTGTCTCTATCTCTCTCTCTAACCGTCTCAAACTCACCCTATCCAATTCATCTCTCTCTCTAGATTTGTGGACACCGGAGCCTCCACCTCGGCATGTTCCACTTTCTCTCTCTTAACCTCAATCTCTCTCTCTCTCTAAATCGTTCACAAATAACCTTCTCAATCTCTCACTCTACTATACAATTACTGTCTCTCTCGCTAACCGTCTCAAACTCACTCTCTCCAATTCATCTCTCTCTACCGGTATTTTTATCTCTCTCACTAGATTTGTGGACACCGGAGCCTCCACGTCGGCATGTTCCACTTTCTCTCTCTTAACCTCTATATCTCTCTCTTAAATTCATTCACAAATATCCGTCGCAGTCTCTCGCTCCACCATACCATCCGATTCATCTCACTTGGACTGACTTTCTCTCTCTAGATCTCGCGATATAAAAATCGCTCGCTTTTTAAAGGAAAAGGAGAGATATCGTCTTTATCTAGTGGAAATCTATCCGATCGACGTGGCCCAATCGAAGATTCGCGAGCGGGAAGAGCGACGGCCGCAAACGCTCGGCGAGAGGGGATTTATTGGGAGATTGTTCGAGATTTAAATCCGCAAGATTTGCGGATTTTTCGATCTTGATCTTCTTCAGCTTCTTCGTCTTCTTCGGCGAGATCGATGGCGCTCTCGACGGCGAGTTTTCCCCGCCAGTTGCTCAGAACGGCGGTCGTAGATCCGCAGAAACCGCTGCAGCTCGCTTCGTCGCAGTCGTTCTTGCCGGGAGAAGGCGCGGAAGCTCTACAGCAGCAGCTGCAGAACAGACAGCTCAAGGTTTGTTTTGTGGAGAGATCAGCTTAATTTTTTGTTTGAGATTAGTATCATGCTAAATTTTTGTAGGATTTTTGCGGTTAAATCGTAGGGAGAATGCAGTTGTTGTAAGATATCCTCTTCGTGCCTCTGTTTTTGGTGAAAGGATTTACCGATTACGTGGATCTTCGAGTTTGAATTTGTAAGAGATTAGTATCATGGTAGATTTTTGTACGATTTTTGCCGTTACATCTTAGGGAAAATGCACTGGTTCCAAGATATCCTCTTTGTGCCTCTGTTTTTGACGGAAGGAATTTCCAATTACGTGGATCTTCGAGTTTGAATTTGTACGAGATTAGTATCATGCTAGATATTTGTAGGAATTTTGCGGTTGAATCGTAGGGAAAATGCACTTGTTCTAAGATATCCTCTTTGTGCCTCTGTTTTTGACGGAAGGAATCACCGATCTCGTGGATCTTCGAGTTTGAATTTGTGCGAGATCAGTATCATGCTAGATTTTTGTAGGAATTTTGCGGTTACATCTTAGGGAAAATGCACTTGTTGTATGATATCCTCTTTGTGCCTCTGTTTTTGACGGAAGGACTTACCGATTACGTTGATCTTCGAGTTTGAATTTGTACGAGATTAGTATCATGCTAGATTTTTGTAGTAATTTTGCGGTTTAATCGTAGGGAAAATGCAGTTCTTCTTACTTCCTCTTAGTGCCTCTGTTTTTGGTGGAAGGAATTCCCGATCACGTGGATCTTCGAGTTTGAATTCGCTGTCTTTGCTTCGGTAAACTTAGTTTTTGCAGTCGGAGAGTGAAAAGTGTTACATTGCTATAATGCCTTAATTTTTCGGGATTTTTTTATGGTAAAGTCGTAGGGAAAATGCAGCTATTCTTTCATTTTCTTCGTCCATCTGTTTTCGGCGGAGGAACTTCCCAATTCCGTGAATCTTCGAGTTGGATTTCACGGTTTTTCGGTTAATGCCATAATTTTTCGGCGTTTTTCATATCAGAATCGTACGGAAAATGCAGTTATTCTTACGTTCTCTTCGTCTCTCTGTTTTCTTGGCGAAAAAACTTTGGTTCCGCGAAGCTTAGAGTTTTAATTTCTTGTCGTTGCTTCGATCGTGTTCTACACTGTTCTGGTCTATTTTTTCTCCCGCTGCTCTTCTCCAGATCTTTCGTCAAATCTGCGTCCAATATCCATTTCACGATATTTCTTCTGTCTGCGCAGATCAAAAGAAGAACATGCATCGCTGCGTCCCTTTCCGAGAGAGGAGAATACCACGAGAAGAGGCCACCCACGCCTCTGCTAGACACCATCAACTACCCGATTCACATGAAAAATTTGTCGATTAAGGTCAGTTCCTCCGACCTTAATTCAAATTTTCAGTGGTTTCAAAGATAAAAATCTGATTTATTCTTCCACTTTTTTGATCTCTGTGTTGAAGGAGCTGAAACAACTGGCGGATGAGCTGCGATCTGATGTGATCTTCAACGTGTCGAAGACCGGTGGGCATCTGGGATCAAGTCTCGGGGTTGTAGAGCTGACAGTTGCTCTTCACTATGTCTTCAACGCTCCACAGGATAAGATCCTTTGGGATGTTGGCCACCAGGTGTGCTTCTCATACCCTTACATTTTCTTCATCATTTATGGAAACGAAGATCGAATTGATTGAACAAGAGACCTTCAACTAAAAAAATGCTGCCTTGTTTTCTTTTGAAATTTTATAGAATCAGAAATATTGTTTTCTAATCGTCACCCAGGATTACGTCCTGAATCGTTAGATAGAACTGATTACAGTAAAAAAATTACAGCCGCTTTTTCTTTGTGAAATTTTTATCAGCCAAATTATGGCATTTTTCAATAATATTTAGAAAAAATCAACGAGAAACTATCAAATCAAAACATCTTATTTTTTATTTGAAAAATCTTATTCTTTTATTCGTCTTTACCAGGATTACATCCTGGGCCGTTAGATCGAATTGATTATAGAAGAATACAGTCTCTTTTTCTATGTGAAATTTTTTATCAATTGTCAAATTATGGCATTTTTTCAATAATAACTAGAAAAAGAAAATAAAATTATAAACTCAAAACATCTTATTTCTTTCATTCCTCTCGACCAGGATTGCATCCTGGATCGTTAGATGAAATTCCGAAGCTGAACAGAGAAACGAAGAATATCACTACTGTGAAAACGAAAAGTTTGAGAGTAAGTAAGAGCATCCACATCTATGTTGTGAAAGATGCGGATGAAATTTGCCATTTTTTATACCATTTATGAAAATGTTATCGAATACATTCTAGAATAAAAAGGGCAGCCAGATCTCAAATTTGAAAGACCTAAAACAAATTTAGAATAGCTTGAAGAGAAAAAACAGCCGCCAGATATAAATTGTGAAAGATGTGTATGAAATTTGCGTTTTTGGGAAACAAAATTGCAATAGATTGAGAAAGGAAAATATCTTCCTAAATTGTGAAAGATGTGGGTGCTATTTTCAGGCTTACCCGCACAAGATATTAACCGGGAGGCGCGATAAAATGCCAACTATGAGACAAACTGATGGTCTCTCTGGGTTCACCAAGCGCGCTGAAAGCGAGTACGACGCCTTTGGAACTGGGCACAGCTCCACAAGTATCTCAGCTGCCCTCGGTGCGCATCTAACCCTCTCTTTTTCCCCATCCAAAATTCATTCAGTCAATTACCGAAACCTTCTACGGAATCTCAGGATCCTTTTGTTCTCTTGATCTCCTGATTTATTCAATACATTTGGTGTGCAGCTTGTGTAGCTTTGGATATCACATTGATCAAATGATATTATTTGTTAAAGAACAATGACCAAATGAAGAAGATATCGGCCTCACACGCAGTACTGATGTTTTTTGATCTCATATCTTCCTTATATTTGATTTCCGCTCATTTATCTTCAGATAGATTTATCTGCTGATTCAATGTCATTATTAGTTAAATGCAATGATATTATTGAATGATAAATCTCTCATAATATATACACACATATATTTTTGGAGAAAAACTCTCTCATAATATATCATCTTATTCTTCCAATTCTTGCTTTCACGCTTTACTTTGTTTTTCTTGATCTCCATATTTCTTCAATTAATTTGACATACTGCTATTTATCTTCCGGTAGCCTTATCTGAAAACTAAATGACAATATAAATTTAAGATCAATGATTAATGAATGCATACTTTTTTTTTGAAAAGTATTAATGAATGCATACTGTCTGTTTAAAAATCTCTACTTCCAAAATTGAGCATCATTGAGATGGGGTGGAATGAAATTGAATGTGAGGTCAATATTGGGTTATGGGCTTTTCAGGAATGGCGGTAGGGAGGGATCTGAAGGGGAAGAAGAACGATGTGGTGGCCGTGATCGGCGACGGTGCCATGACTGCTGGCCAAGCTTACGAGGCAATGAACAATGCCGGTTACCTTGACTCCGACATGATCGTGATCTTGAACGACAACAAGCAGGTCTCGTTGCCCACTGCCACCCTCGATGGCCCAGCGCCACCTGTTGGTGCCTTGAGTAGTGCCCTCAGCCGCCTCCAGTCCAGCCGTCCCCTTCGAGAGCTGAGAGAAGTCGCCAAAGTGAGTACCATCAAATCAATAATCTCCTTCTTTTTCGTCAACTTCATTTTATTATTGTATTAACCATCCCTAATTTTGAGATTTAAGTTTTACTTAGCAGCAAACTTTGATTTTCCTCCATTTTTCCTTTTTTCTTTGAGAATTAACTCGCTCAATTTTCAAGAACTAGGATTTGCCTAGAAAGCATCGAAATGAAAATTTTCCTCTATATTTTGCTTTTTCTCAAAAGTGTCATTCTATTCTAAAATTAACCACCCGTAATTTCAATGATTAGGTCTCGCATTCTCACTCAAATTCCTGAATTCAAGAACGTCAACGTATAAAGTTGGAATTTTTTAAATTTGTGTGACAGGGGGTGACGAAGCAAATTGGAGGGTCAATGCATGAGCTGGCAGCAAAGGTGGACGAATACGCTAGGGGGATGATAAGCGGGTCAGGGTCGACGCTCTTCGAGGAGCTTGGGCTATATTATATTGGTCCTGTTGACGGCCACAACCTGGACGACCTAGTGACCATCCTTAAAGAGGTGAAGAGCACCAAAACCACGGGCCCTGTGCTCATCCACGTTGTCACCGAGAAGGGCTGCGGATATCCCTACGCCGAAAAAGCCGCTGATAAGTACCACGGTAATTCACATCACTCATAAATTCAATTATTCTCTAATTCATAATCATGTATACGTTTAATAAATAGAAAGATATATGTATTTAGATAGATAGAGAGAGTGAGAGTTCAGCGGGTGGAGCGGATGAGTTGAAAGATATACCATTACCTTTATATATGGATTGAATTTGCTGATTGATGGATTGGATGGGTCAAACTGTAGATCAACGAAGAGATCAATATGCAGTGTCTTGATTGGGGGGAGACATTCATGTCGGCATGCATTTTCATCTTCTTTTTGGTGACAAATGAATGATCGACATATTGTATCATCATCTGTTGTTTGCAGGCAGATGTATACCCAGAATTGATTTGGAGAGATGGAAGAATATGCATATAGAGAGAGATAAATCTATTCTTGCATATATAATCCGACGCATCTATTGGGTTGGTAGATTGATCGTGGGAGACTTACACGCCACTCCATATTTGAGTGCTTGATGTCGTCTCAGAGGATTGGATGAAGGAACTAAATTGTTAGTGTACATGCATCGTTTGCTGTCAGATATATCCGGTGATGCTTTTAGTGGGTTGCAAGGTAGCGGGAGACTCACATGCAACACCGTATGTGAATGCATGATGTGGTCCCAGGATGACCGCATGAACGGAGAATATAAATGTATATGAAGTGGCTAATAATATATGTACTACTCATGCTAATGTACTGGCATGATGAGATCTCTATTAAGAAAATATACGGGAAGGCTGATAGATCCAATGCAGGTGTGACCAAGTTTGATCCTGCGACGGGGAAGCAGTTCAAGTCGACCTCAGTGACGCAGTCTTACACCAATTACTTTGCTGAGGCATTGATTGCGGAGGCGGAGGCAGACCGGGACATTGTTGCCATCCACGCAGCTATGGGCGGCGGCACTGGCCTCAACCTCTTCCAACGCCGCTTTCCCGACCGCTGTTTCGATGTGGGTATCGCCGAGCAGCACGCCGTCACCTTCGCCGCGGGCCTTGCCTGCGAGGGCATCAAACCCTTCTGCGCCATTTACTCATCCTTCCTCCAGCGAGCCTACGACCAGGTGAGATTGAACACCCCCCCTTTGCATCATATGTATAGTTCAGGGACGCGGACGGGACGATTTTTTTGTCCCAGGACAAAAAAATCGTCCGGTCCGAGGATACGGACGAATTTTGGGACGAAAATTCGTACCGGTGACCACCGGACGGGACGGTTCTCGTCCCATGGGACGAATAAACTGTTCGTCCGGAGGTCTCGAACGATGGACGGACGGATGTGGACGAAAAACCGCCGGATTCACATCCGACGGCTGAGATCTCGCCACGTGGCCTCGCTGTGACAATTTACATCGAGGTCCTTGTGTTTTTTCTCGTGCAAACTGAGGCCGCTCAGAATTAATTGTACATATGTCCATTTGCATTCTCTCTCCTCCATATTTCCCTTAAAATACTTAGAAAAATATATATTAATATATTAAAAATATAAAATGGGTTTTTTTCTTCCGGGACGAATTTCAGGACGAAAATTCGTCCCGGGAGGACTCACACCGGATGAAAAAATGTCCCGGTATGATTGGACGGGACAGTTTTTTTGTCGGTGGACGAAAAACCATCCCGTCCTTCGTCCCTGAGCTAACATCAGACGTAGGACGGGACAAAATTCGTCCCGTCCCGTCCTTCGTCCACGTCCTGGACGATCCGGAACTATAATCATATGGTTCATGCGCGTTTCTCGAGAAATTTTTCGATGAATTATCAACAAGACCTTAATTCTTTATCAAAACCAAATCGGAGGTAATGAACAGAGGTGATTTCTCGACATGGGTTTTCAAGACGTTGTTTTCAATTGGACGCTACTCGTGGCTGATGATTCTTGCGACTTCTTGACCAGGTTTTTTCAATTATTGATCATCAAGACCTCGATACTTTTTTTTATCATGACGACTTCTTTGTATTTTTAACAGATCTTATTAAGAGGCAGTTACCGGAGTCGATTTATTGACATGGGTTTTTTCATAAATGATCATCAAGACCTCGTTTTCTATAGTATACTGTTTAGGGCCGGTGTTCCGAGACATCTTCTCAACATGGCTATCTTATCAATGATCATCAAGACCTTGTCATTGTTCTTCACCGAAACTAGTTTATTTGTTATGATTGGAGGCAACTTCTTGACATGGCTTTTTCATAAATGATCAAACAAGACCCCGTTTTTGTTGCACCCTGTTATGGGACAATGCTCCATTAAATCCTTCAATATGTTATTTTCCTAAATGATCATCGACACCTCGTCATTTTTATTTAACAAATCTAGCTTGTGACCCTATGATAAGAGGCAATTTCTCAACATTAGTTTTTCATAATGTTCATCAGGTCCTTTTGTAATTGAACGCTGCCGAACCTATCTACGGGCTATGGCCAAGGACTATTTCATGACATGGGTTTTCATAAATAATTTTAAAGATTATACATGATTATACTGATGTGGGTTTTCGTAAATGATTATACAGACCTCGATGTTCCTCTTAAACAAAACTGGCTTGTTGGTTGCAGGTGATCCACGACGTTGACCTGCAGAAGTTACCAGTGAGGTTTGCCATGGACAGGGCTGGGCTGGTCGGTGCGGATGGCCCGACCCACTCAGGCTCATTTGATGTGACTTACATGGCTTGTCTGCCAAACATGGTGGTCATGGCGCCATCAGACGAGGCCGAGCTCTTCCACATGGTAGCCACAGCCGCTGCGATTGACGACCGTCCATCCTGCTTCCGTTATCCTCGCGGCAACGGCATCGGCGCGATTCTCCCCGCTGCCAACAAGGGAATACCCCTCGAGGTAACCTCTCCAAATTTATTGTTCCTCCAAAACTATCGCATTCTTTCTTTCTATCTGTTTATCTATTATATTTATTTCTATTTTCCTTGTCTATCTATCTATCTTTTATCAATCCACTTAGCTATCTATTTCTTTCTATTTTTCTATCTGTCCTTTGATCTGTCTTTCTAATTATCTGTTTATTTATCTATCTATCTATCTAACTATTCATATTTTTTTTCTGTCTTTCGATCTATCTATCTATCGATTCATATTTTTCTTCCTGTCTTTCGATCTATCTATTCATATTTTTCTACCTGTCTTTCGATCTATCTATTTATATTTTTCTATCTGTCTTTTGTTCTATCTATTTATCTGTTTATGTATCTCTATCTGGCTTTTGATCCATCTATCTGTTTATTTGATCTACACATATCTCTATCTGTTTGTATCTATATACTTGTCTGTTTATTTATCTATATATATGAAGCCACTACGGGCTAACTTTTAGAAAGACAGTCGAATTGCAAACTTTCAAAGCTCCCCCAGATCTAGGGTTTCCAATGGAGGAAGACGAATCCATGAAGAACTAACTAAAAATTAAGTTCTGATGTCCATGGATCTTGAGATTCCGAAAGAGGATAAAGTTATGAAGAAATACCCAGATTTTTTCATGAAATCTAGAGAGAGAGAAAGCAAGAGAGAGAGAAAGGAAGAGAGAAAAAGGGAGAGAGAGAGGAATAGAGAGGAAGGAAGAGAGAGAGAAAGAGAGAGAAAGGAAGAAAGAGAGAAAGGGAGAGAGAAAGGAAGAGAGAGAGGAAGAGAGAGAAAGGGAGAGAGAAAAAGGAAGAGAGAGAGAGGAATAGAGAGAAAGGAATAGAGAGAAAGGAAGAGAGAAAAGATAAAGTCATGATGAACCCAATGGGAACCAACCATTGAATATTTTGTCTCTGATGTGATATGGCAGGTGGGGAGAGGGAGAATCCTGCTGGAAGGTAGTAGGGTGGCGTTGTTGGGATACGGCACGGCAGTGCAGAGCTGCATGGCGGCGGCGACGATGGTTGAGAAGGCGGCAGGGATGAAGGTGACCGTGGCGGACGCCCGCTTCTGCAAGCCGCTCGACCACGGGCTCATCCGCAACCTGGCTAAGAATCACGAGGTTCTGATCACTGTTGAGGAAGGCTCCATTGGCGGCTTCGGCTCCCACGTCGCTCAGTTCATGGCCCTCTCCGGCCTCCTCGATGGCTCCACCAAGGTACTCTCTCTCTCCCCCTCTCTCTCCACATTATTTCGTGTCTGTCTTTGTGTCTATCATGTCAAAGCAGTCAACCATCCAATATGCGTAACTGGTATAGTCCAGGGACGCGAATCGAACGATTTTTTCGTCCCGTCCCAGGAGACGGACGAATTTCGGGATGAAAATTCGTCCTGGAGACCACCGGACGGGATGGTTTTCGTCCCGTGGAACGAAAAAACTGTCTGTCCGGAGGTCTCGGACGATGGACGGACGAATCTGGACGGAAAACCGCCGGATTCACATCCAACGGTTCAGATGTTGCCACGTGGCCTCGCTATGACAATTTGCAGACGCGTGCAGACGGACGAGGCTCAGAAATAATTGTAAATATGTCCTTTCGCATTTTTTTTCCTCCGTAATTCCCTAAAAAACTTGAAAAAATCTATATTAATATTTTAAAAATATAAAATGGGTTTTTTTCGTCGGGACGAGGGCCGGGACGAAAATTCGTCCCGGGAGGACTGGACGGGACGAAAAGCCGTCCCGGTATGATTGGACGGGACAGTTTTTTTATCGTTGGACGAAAAACCGTCCCGTCCTTCGTCCATGAACTTACTGTGGACGTCAGACGAGACGAAATTCGTCCCGTCCCGACCATCGTCCACGTCCGGGACGATCCGGAACTAATAAGCAACCGGCATCTGGCCAGTCGACAACTGGCATTTGCTCCAAATGCCGGTCATTGATTGGTCGTATGCCGGGTCTGCCATTCGGGGGTTGACTGCTTTCAGACATCCATCTATCTTTGTTATTTATGTAACTATAAGTCAAATTTTCTCTCTTTTTAATCTATCCATACTGGTGTTTTTTATCTTTCCCATATATCCATCCACTCGTCTTGTTGTGTTCCCATCTTTTTTGTCCATCTATCCATCCATCTATCTCAGTTTTGGTCCATCCATCTATCTCTCTTTCAATCCATGTTTTTATTGACGTGCTATCTGTAGTACCTATCTACCATCTACCCTTCATATTTGATTATACGGCCATCCATCTATCTCTCTATATTTTGAAGCCATCCTTCTATCAATTTTAATCTGTCATATAATCTAATCGTCTATCATATAACCTTAATACAATTGCATTTTCCCTATCAGTCTTTATATCTTTATAATTTTCTACATTTCCATCTTATCTATCCATCCATCTAATCACCTACTTCCGTAACTTCTTATACATCTATCTTTTTACCTATCCATCCACTGATTATTTCTCTTTGTCCCTTTATCCATCCATACAGCGATCCATCTATCCACCTATCTATCTCTCTATTTATCTTACCTACCTAACTGCAGATACATCGCCTTTTATCTTTTTCTCAACTTATCCCTCCATTTTCATCATCTCTCTGTCTATTTTTTCTTTCTACTCCCACCTATCTATAGTGCACGGATGCGGACGGGACAAATTTTCCGTCCCGGGACGAAAAGATCGTCCCGTCCCAGGATACAGACTAATTTCGGGACAAAAATTCATCCTGGGAACCACCTGACGGGACGGTTTTAGTCCCATGCGACGAAAAAGCCGTCCGTCCGGAGGTCTCGGACGATGGATGGACAAATCTGGACGGAAAACCGCTGGATTCACATCCGACATTTGAGATGTTGCCACATGGCCTCGTTCTGACAATTTGCATCAAAGTCCCTGTATTTTTACCTGCGTGCAGGCGGACACCGCTCAGAAATAATTGTTAATGTCCCTTCGCATTCCCTCTCTTCCGTAATTCCGTAAAAAACATGAAAAAATCTATATTAATATTTTAAAAATATAAAATGGGTTTTTTGTCGGGGACGAGGGCCGAGATGAAAGTTCGTCCCGGGAGGACTGGACGGGACGAAAAATAGTCCTGGTATGATTGGACGGGACGGTTTTTTTATTGTTGGACAAAAAACCGTCCCGTCCTTCGTCCCTGAACTTACTCTGGACGTCGGACGGGACGAAATTCGTCCCGTCCCATCCATCGTCCATGTCCGGGACGATCCGGAACTATACACCTACCTATATACCTCTTAATCCGATCCATGGAAGGATGAGCTTGGGTGACGTTGAATAACACTCGTTTCCTCGTCTTTGCAGTGGCGGCCGATCGTCCTCCCCGACCGGTATATCGAGCATGGGGCGCCGGCGGACCAAATGGCGGAGGCGGGGCTGACGCCAGCGCACATCGCGGCCACCGTCTTTAACATCATCGGCCGCGCGAGAGAGGCTCTGGAGATGATGTCCTAGTTGGAGGTATTTTCTTCCTGCCCTGTACCATACACCATGTCTCAATACAAAATTTTAGCAATGAGTTTCTTGAAGCAAGCAATTCACTCATCTTTGGGTTGTTAATGGGTGGCGGAGAGCGCAAAATCGGTAAAATATTTTGAAACTTTAATAATATTTCTTTGACTAATATATTTTCCTCGAAGAAAAAGAGGGGAAGATCACCTGAAATCAGTGTTCAACCTGGATTTTTTACTAAAAATTTATTTATTTTAATTAGAGAGATAACTTTGGGAATGTAAGGAAATGCTTATATTGATCGAATTGTGTTATGTTAAAACTCCTTTTTAGTGATATTTGTCTAATGCAAGATCTGACTTTTTCTTTGGCTAAGATATTTTTTTGAAGAAAAAGAGGGAAGATCACCTGAAATCAGTGCTCAACCTGGATTTTTCACTAAAAAATTAAAATTTTAATTAGAGAGATAATTTTGGGAATGTGAGGAAATGCTTATATTGATGGAATTGTGTTATCTTAAAACTCCTTTTTAGTGATATGTGTTTCATGCAAGATCTGACTATTTCTTTGACTAATATATTTTTTTCTTGAAGAAAAAGAGGGAAGATCACCTGAAATCCGTGATCAACCCAAACTTTTCGCCACTAATTTAAAATTTTAATTAGAGAGATAACTTTGGGAATGTGAGGTAGTGCTTATATTGATGGAATTGTGTTTTCCTAAAACTCCTTTTTAGTAATGTTCGGATCCGAATTCCCGATCCCTACTGATAGAGGGAGAGAGACAGAGAGAGAGACCGACAGAGAGAGAGACCAAGAGAGGGAGAGAGAGAGAGAGAGACAAAGAGAGAGAGAGAGACAGACAGACAGAGAGAGTGACATACAGAGAGACAGAGAGAGAGAGAGAGAGATAGAGAGAGAGACCGACAGAGAGAGAGACAGAAAGAGAAACCAACAGAGAGAGAGAGAGGCCGACAGAGAGAGACAGACAGACAGAGAGGCCGACATAGAGAGACTGATAGAGAGAGAGACCGACAGAGAGAGAGAGGCAGACAGAGAGAGAGAGACTGATAGAGAGAGAGGCAGACAGAGAGAGAGAGAGACGGACAGACAGTAAGGATTGGGAATTCGGACAGATCGTTCGAATGTTCGATCGGATATGGCATTAGACAGAACAAATCCGAACACCGATCTGTCCAGTTCAGATCCGATCCGAACACGATCTGCCCGTCTGGTCGGATCGGATTGTTTGAACAAGATGGCTGTTCGGATCGAATGTTCGAATACGATCCGATTCAAACACGTTGTTCGAATCCTATCGAATCGAATCGAATGTTTGAATCCAGCGGCGCCAGCGGCCGCCCAGTGCCGGCCAGCAGCCGCCAGTGCCGGAGAGTCACTGGCTGTCGCTGGTGCCGCTGGCCATTTGTTCGAACTTGTTCGAACAAGTTCGAACAAATGGCAATCGAACACGAACGAACCAAATTGTTTGTTCGAAACTTTCGATCGAACACGAACAAAGGGTCTGTTCGATCGAAAGATTCGAATAGATTGTTTGAATTGGAATTTGTTTGTTCGAATCTTTCAATCAAGATTTGAACAATTCGATCCGATCCCCGATGCCTAACAGACAGAGGATGTGTGAGAGAGAGAGACAGAGGCAGAGAAATAGACCGAGAGAGAGAAGAGAGACCTAGAGAGAGAGAAGAGAGAGGGAGAGGTCCACAGAACTGTCATGAAAAGTTTATGGAAGGGTGAAGATGAAGAGAAAAATGATAGAGATACATAGAGATCAACAGGATCATCCCTAGAGAATCGTAAACAAAAAGGAGAAGGCTAATAGTGCCATAGAAAAGTAGACATTTTCAAAAAAATGTTTCTTTGTTGGGCTCGACTAGTTTAGATTTGAGTGTTAAACTAAATCAGCCGAGATAAGACAAAGGCGCGACTCTAGGAGCGGAGTCAAGATTCAAGGTGGTTTGGGATGGTTGTCCTTCCGGGATGAAAAACCTTTTATGGGCTTATGGCCTAACTAAATATGTCAAATAACACGAAACCCTTGTTCAGGACTCTGCACCTTTGTTTCTCTATCCTTATCAATATTGCTTGTTGGATCATTTTTCCAAGGAATATAATATTTTTAAAAAGCCAAAATTTCCCATCTGGCAATGATTCTTAAGAGAGCAAAGAGAGATCAGTGGCAGGGTTTTCAAGTGTCAATAATTTTATCTTTTCTGTTTCTCATTTACATTTGGTCTGTGCATCATTACCCTGGTCTATTGCATGTGTAAACTTATTTTGCTCAATGTACCTTTCACAAATCTGTTGTTTTTCTAAGCTGTTACACTGCTGACAAAATCGTAACGAATTGCCCAGAAACAAACTGTTGACTTAAACAGTCCAGTATATCCAATATGATAGGAGATCAAGAGTTTCAAAAAAAAACTTCCTGCCAGTTTCAATGGGTTTAAGAGATAATAATCCCAGATTAACCACCTAATGAAGTAAGATCACGCCGTGAGATAGGCAGCTATGGATAAGATAATTCATAATCCACTTAAAAAGTTTAGGATGGAAATTTTCAGCTAAAAAATTCATCGTGAATTCTGGTGAATAATGAATGAAAATTTTCATCCATTCGTCCTCGTTTGCCATCGCCTAATTTCGGATGAATTCACAGTCCCATCCGACATTTGAAGAGCCTGGGCGAGAGACCATACTAAACAAGACGCGAACCCAACTCATTACCGTATGTGCAACTCTCAATGCATACAAATATTTCATCTTCAGACGAAATCATCATCCTGTCTGTGTCCATGCACTTTAGTTGCATGAGCCCAAACATTTGTGTGTGAGTGAGAGAGAGAGAGGATTGTTAAATGGGCTCCTAAGCTCAGTATAGAGAGAGAGTGACAGAAATAGAGAGAGAAACAGACAGACAGCCAATAGGAACAACTTAAGAAGAGTGTGGAAAAGGGGAAGACTAAGCGAGAAATATAAAAGCAGTATGAAGCAATAGCAGATTATTGGAAAAGGAAGGGAAGGAAAGCAGCATCAACCCAAGATTAAGTATGAAAAATGTGAAGACGGAGAGGAAGAGCAAGAAAAACCACAAGATTTGAAGTTAAGAAGTGAAGGGAAGGATGTGCTATTTGAATTTAGATTATTTTCTGGCGTCAATTCCGTTTACATTAGAGAAAGAAAGAGAGAGGGAGAGAGAGAGAGAGAGAGCAAAATAAAGTGAGAGACAGACAAAAAGAGAGTCGGAGACATAAACAGAGAAAGAGAGAGAACAAAATAAAGAGAGAGACAGTCAAAAAGAGAGTCAGAGACATAAACAGAGAGAGAGAGAGAAAGAAAGTCAGAGACGTAAACAGAGAGAGAAATATAGAGAGAAAAAAGAATGAGATAGAAAGAAATATAGAGAGAGAAAGAATGAGAGAGGAAAACAAGATAGAGAGAAAGAATGAGAGAGAGGAAAAAAAGATAGGAGAAAGAAATGTAAAGAGAGAGAGAGAGAGGAAAAAGATAGAGAGAAAGAGAGTGAACGAAATATAGAGAGAAAAAAGATAGATAGAAAGAGAGAGAACGAAATATAGAGAGAAAAAAGATAGATAGAAAGAGAGAGAACGAAATATAGAGAGAAAAAAGATAGATAGAAAGAGGGAGAGAGAGAAAGGAAGAGAGAGAGAAAGAAGAGAGATAAAGGAAGAGAGAGAGAGAAAGGAAGAGACAGAGAAAGGAATAGAAAGAGAAAGAAGAAAGGGAGAGAAAGGAGAGAGAGAAAGGAATAGAGAGAAAGAGAGAGAGAGAGAAAGGAATAGAGAGAGAGAAGAAAGAGAGAAAGGAATAGAGAGAGAGAGAGAAAGAGAAAGAGAGAGAAAGGAATAGAGAGAGAGAGAGAGAGAGAAAGAGAGAGAGAGAGAGAGAGAAAGAGAAAGAGAGAGAGAGAGAAAGGAATAGAGAGAGAGAGAGAGAGAGAGAGAGAGAAAGGAATAGAGAGAGAGAGAAAGATAAAGAGAGAGAGAGAGAGAAAGAGAGAGAGGGAGAGAGAGAGAGAG
Source organism: Wolffia australiana (assembly GCF_029677425.1). Classification (NCBI taxonomy): domain Eukaryota; kingdom Viridiplantae; phylum Streptophyta; class Magnoliopsida; order Alismatales; family Araceae; genus Wolffia; species Wolffia australiana. The sequence continues at coordinate 1,791,012 of NC_135851.1, read as the reverse complement.
AGAGAGGATCAGCTGTACCAGTCCAAGAAGAGTATGGAGAAGGTGAGGACAACGAGAAAGAGCAGGAGAAAAGTCCTGCTGCTGCTGTTCCTGTCTATCGCCTGGGATAACTCCTTGTTCCCTTTCTCCACATTTTCTGTTGCCTCTACAGCCTGAAATTAAATCCCACCAGATAAATAAACACCTAAGCAACCAGATAAATAAATATGTAAAAATATCTTCTTCAAAAGATAAATATTTTTATGTCACATTCATAACTATAGGGAAATTGCGGCAGCTGACCTGCTCTTATAAATCTCACATCCCTTGAGTTGGATAAACATTTAAAGAATTAAATAAATTTGTAAAAATATTAATTTTTTTTAGAGATTTAAATTCAGAGCTACAGAGAAATCGGCTGCAGCTGATTATCTGTTAGTATAGATTATCTGTTGAGTTGAATAAACATCTAACTCCATAAATATAAAAGAAATAGATTAAAATTTTAGGTCAAAATTCTGATCTAGAGGGAAATCATTAACAACTGGCCTGCTCCTATAGCTACTCATCTGTTGAGTTAAATAAACATCTAAATACTCCATAAATAAATAAGAAAATAGATTAAACAAATAGGATCAAAATTCAGATGAAGAGGAGCGTCATTATCTGACCTGCTTGTATAGATACTCATCGGTTGAGTAAAATAAACACCTAACAACTAAATAATAAGTAAATGGATCAATGTTTTAAGTTTTAATTCAGATCTAGACGGAAATCAGCGGCAGATGACCTGCTCGTATAGGTACTCAATCTGTTGAGTTTGCTTGAGAACGTGAGTTGACATCAGATGATTCAACGCCGACATCTCCACCATCCGCGTTTCCGTCTCCTGAACGGCATCTAAAAGCGTCGATAGCTCTACCTGAAAAAACCCCAATATTCAAAATCAAACAAATTTCCAGAAATTCCCTTCATTTAAAGAAAAAAAGATAAAATAAAACCTGAAGAGCTCGGGTCTCATCATCCAATTGTTCTTGAACGAGTACAGAATTTTGGTTATCGGATAGCCCAGATAAAGTAGTAGAAGGTGAATTCGGATCCAAAACTTTTGGGTCGGTTAGTTTGCGCGATTTCCTTCTGGGAATCGATCTGTTTATTGCTTCTTGGAAACGTGCAGATCGGAGACGATCGAAATTGACCGTGACTGAGTGCAGCCTCTCGCTTAAAATCAGCACCTGCTCTCTTCCAAAAGGGCAGAAAGAATAAAAGAAAGAGCTCAGATAAAAAATACCAGAAAAGGGCCACTTAATCGATAGAGCTGACAGATATTGACATAATTTCGTTCTCTCTTTCTCCTCTCTCTGTTACAGATAAACAATGGGATGACATCTTTATCTGTGTGTTATTATTGGGTCTCTTTTCAGTATAAATTAAGAAGAATGTGATTGTTACATCAGATTTTTAATCATACTTTATGTTAGTGATAGACTATCCCTCATGGGCGAATGGGCCCTATTCTATAAGCCCATTAGCCCTATTATCCTCTCTCCCTCTTAGGGTACATATACCCTTACATGTACTCTGTTCAAGTTATGTCATTACCTTCTTCTTCTCTTCCCCAACATGGTATCAGAGCTCCTTCCCTAGGGTTTGACATCGCCCACCTACAGCCGCCGCGCACGCACAGCAGCCGCAGCCGCAGCACTACCGTAGCAGCACCGTAACAGCACCATGCCATTCACCGAGACCGACTTCCTGGAGAAGCCACTGTCCTACAAGGTGGCTCATCCGCTTCCATCGGTCCCCGAGACGACACTCTTACGGGGCCCGAATCTACTCCCGTGGATGCGCTTCGTCGAGACCACCTTGAAGGCGCGCCAGCTCTTCAAGCATTGCACTGAAGACCCCCTTACCATCGACCACCCACATTATGCAGCGTGGGACGTTGAGGACCAGTTCATCCTCGGCTGGATGTATGCATACACCCTGGCTCCAGAGCTCCGCGACCGTCTTCCGCATCAGAAAACGGTGAAAGGCTTCTGGGATCAGGTGCGCTCTTTCTGTGGCCGGGAAAGCGACTGGTGGCGTCTTTATTCCCTTGCAAGTCAGGCCAGCAATCTCCGTCAGGGGTCGTTGACGATCTCTGAATATGCACTTGCCCACAAGAAGATGTGGGATGAAGTGGATTACTACCTACCGCCCGACGATCCGACGTCCAAGATGTTCCAGAATGTGCTTCTTCTGCGGATCATGGGCTTCCTCAATGGCCTGAACCGCGAGTATGATGACGTACGTCGTCGTGCCTTGCACCGCAAGGAAGGTCCTCCTGCCCTCGAGGAGTTGGTGAAGGAGCTTCAAGAAGAGGAAAGCCACTTCCTCCTCCATGGGACTCCCTCCTCCGGCCCCCCGGGTGAGTCGACCGCACTACTTTCTGCCCTCCTTCAGGCGGCAAGGCACCGTCGATCCTCCCACGCCCACCTACGCCGCTCCTCCAGCTGGGACGACGATTTGCTCGTGTGCGGCAAACTGGGCCACGGAAGAACAAGTGCAAGAAGCGCCTGAATGACTGGCGAAAGAAGAAAGAGGCCGCAGAAGGCAAGGCCATGGTGGCCCATTCTGATTCCTCCTCCGCCAGCCCCTCCGCAGTGACTATGGACCAGCTTCAGGCAGATTTGGCCCGCCTCCGTGACCAGATGGCTGCCCTGCAGAATCCGTCCACGGCCTACTTCGGCGGCTTTGGTGCGTCTTCCCTTCCTTCATCTTCAGATGCATGGTACTGTGGCCATACGGCCTTCCACTCGCCTGTCGTCTCCGATACGACTTGGGTCCTTGATTCGGGGGCTACCGAACACATGACCCCGAGCAATGCCCGGTTTGTATCATATGAGCGTGTTAAAGAAACACTTCCAGAGAAGAAACCACCCTGCAGGAGGGCCTCAGCGAGCAAGGAGAGCTCCAGCCCTAGGGGCGGCGCCTTTGAAGAGAGAGAGAGAAGGAATAAAAAAGAAAGGAACATTCAACTGATAGCGGCTAGGGTTTGGGGGGCTTTAAGCCCCCCCTTCATTCTCCTACTTGTCTCCCACGTGGGAGAGTCTTAAGTGACCTCCCACGTGAGACCTTTCAATAAGTGAGCCCCCCCACGTGTGAGACTCTTTAATGAGGTCACACGTGTAAGAGTTCTTCTCTCTCCCGCTGCAGTTCAAGGAGGAAAAAAGAGGGGAGAAAGGGAGAAGAGAGTTGCCTCCTGGTGGGCCACTTATAGTACATGGCCCACCTACACTTAGGCATAGAGTTAGAGAGAGAAAGAGAGGTAGAGAGAGAGATAGATGGTGGTTCCAGGCTCTTCAACACCCCCCCGCAAGCTAGGTGTGGATGTTGGCCATGCCGAGCTTGAACACCAGAGCCTGGAATCTCAGTGCCGGTAGCGCCTTTGTGAAAATATCCGCCGTTTGCTCTGTTGATGGAATGAACTTGGGGTGGATCACTCCCCTAGCAATATTCTCTGTCAAATAGTGTCGATTCAGAGCCATGTGCTTCGTCCGGTCGTGCTGAACCGGATTCTTGACAATAGCAAGGGCAGACTGATTATCGCAATAGAGAGTGGTTCCGCTCCCATCGTACAAACTGAGATCTTCCAGTAGGTGCTTCAGCCACCGGCATTCAGAAACACCACGCTTCAGGGCGCGCAACTCCGCCTCTGCACTCGAAAGAGATACCTCCTTCTGCTTCTTGCTTCTCCACGTTATTAAACTGCCACCCAAGAAGGTGCAGTAGCCCGACGTGGACCTGCGATCAATCACGGAACCCGCCCAGTCTGCATCTGTGTATGCTTCAAGTTTCATTCCACCTTCACGGGTAAACAAGAGACCTTGCCCAACTGTCGACTTCAAGTATGCCAAGATTCTGTATGCCGCTTGCTGGTGAACCTCATACGGTTCACTCATAAACTGACTCAATAAACTCACCGCAAAGGAGATGTCTGGTCGTGTGTGGTTGAGGTAGATCAACTTTCCTATCAGTCTCTGATAGGACCTTTTATCCACTGCTGCCCCATCATCCCCTCTCCCAATCTTCACATTGGGATCCAATGGAGTTGCTGCAGGCTTGCATCCCAACTTTCCTGTCTCCTTGAGCAAATCCATGGTGTACTTGTGTTGACTGAGCGAGATCAGTGGGCCACTTCAATGCCCAGGAAGTATTTGATCTTCCCCAGCTTCTTCATTTCAAACTGACCTGTCAGTGCATTGCTCAGCTGCTGAATTTCGTCCGAGTCACTCCCCGTGATGAGGATATCATCCACATACACTAGCAGAATTGTGATCCGCCCTTCTGAGCCATGCTTGATGAACACGGTGTGATCCCCGCGAGCCTGGTGATACTTCAGTCTTAGCATGGTCCCCGTAAACCTTCCAAACCAGGCTCTCGGGGACTGTTTAAGTCCGTAAAGAGCCTTCTTCAGCCTGCAGACCAGGTTGCCTCGTCCGGGCTGCGGATACCCTGGGGGGGGTTGCATGTAGACCTCTTCCTCTAATTCTCCGTGGAGAAATGCGTTCTTTACATCAAATTGCAAGATTTCCCAGTTGCACTTCGCAGCTGCCGCAATGAGCACCGGACTGTATTGAACTTCGCCACTGGGCGAATGTCTCCTCGTAATCAACACCTTGTGTCTGAGTGTAGCCTTTGGCGACAAGTCTTGCTTTCAACCTTTCCAGTTCCCCGCTCCCATTGAACTTCGGAGTGTACACCCACTTACAGCCAACTACCCGCTTGCCTTTCGGAAGGGGTAAGAGCTCCCACGTGCCATTCTTTTCCAAGGCTGCCAACTCCTCGTCCATTGCAGCTCTCCACCCGGGATCTTGAAGTGCTTCCTCGGCAGTGGGCACCACAACCTCACCGAGTGTAGTGAGGAAACTCCTGTAGTTTGTCCCCAATCGCTCATATTTCACAAACTGTCCAATCGGGTATCTCACTGTCGATCTGCACGATCTCACGCAGTGCAATAGGCCACCCCAGGTCATCTTCGGGGGCCTCTGAGGTTGCCACCTCTTCTTCCGGTGAGCCATTCACCTCCTCTGTGGATTCCTCCACCTCAGCGGACACCACTTCCTCCACTTCCTCCTCCTGTCTCGGCGTTCCCGAATCTGCCAGATCATCTTCATCAGTGGCCGCGTGCTGGTCTGCTGTGTCATCAGTCAGTCCTCCCTCAGTCCTTCCAACTTGCACCCTGGGAAGTGATAGAAAGTGTAGTTCAGTAAATGTGTCACCAACTGCAGCTGTCTTCGGGGAAGTTTCGGCTTGATAAATGAACTCGGCTTCATTGAATGTTACGTCTGCAGACACATAGATCCTGCGGGAGGCTGGATGAAAGCACCGGTACCCTTTCTGGGTACCCGAATACCCCACAAACACGCACTTCAGAGCTCGTGGGTCCAACTTTCCGGCAGACTGGTGTACAAAGGCTGTGCAGCCGAAGACTCTAGCTGGCAGGCCCGAGAAAATTTTTATTTCCGGAAGTGGCTCAGCATCCCCAATGGAGATTGGTACCCGATCACCTTCATTGGGAGTCGATTGATCAAGTGCGTGGCGGTGAGTACTGCCTCCCCCCAGAAGCTATTCGGCAGACTTGCCTGAATCAATAGGGACCGTGTCGTGGCTAAAGTGTATCCCAGACGGCGCTCTGCCAGGCCGTTCTGCTGTGGAGTATTCACGCAAGATGACTCATGAACGATCCCATGATCTGAGAAATAGGAGCCAACAGTGCTGTTAAAAAACTCAGTCCCGTTGTCGCTTCTGAACCGTTGTATCGTCCTTCCAAACTGATTCTTGATCAACCGGCAGAACTGGATAATGACCTCCGGAACTTCCGACTTGAGTAAATCGTCCACATTGTCCTCGTACAATCGTCGACAAAAATCACAAACCAACGACACCCAGTGAGCACATCACTGTGGATACATTGAAACGGTAACAAACAACGATCTTCAACAGACTTAAAACTCGATCGTCGGTGTTTGGCCAAGTGACAGGCCTCACAAAAAGGTTTATCATCCGAAAGATTACGAAATAAAGATGGATAACTGCTTTTCAGCAGGTCAAAAGGAGGGTGGCCCATCCGTCGGTGTAGCAACAGCAGCCTTTCTTCCCCGGTGCCCTTCCTTTCCGCCACCCAGCACTTCCGTGGAGAGGCCTCGAGGAGGAGCAGTCCACCTTCTCGTCTAAAGGATGAAATCCTCCTCCCGGAAACCTTGTCACACAAGAAACAATCGTCACTGTCAAGGATGAATCTCCACTTGTAGTCGTCTACTAATTTCTGTAAGGATATTAGGTTTGCTTTGAGATCTTTAACGTGCAGGACCTTCTGCATCAACCGTCACATCACCAATTCCAGTGACAGGTAATGACCCTCCCCCAGCTGTCTGCACCCGGTGAGGTCCCTCTGTCCGCACGTAACCGGTGAACAGAGATCCTTCCGATGTCATGTGGTCGGTTGCCCCTGTATCAGCAACCCATTCTAGAGAGGAAGGATTACCTGACTGAACAAGTGACGCGGTACTCAATTTCTGCTGAACTTCATCCACTTCTGGGCTTGGCACAGTCCCACCAGATGCGGGCGGCTGAGATGAGGACGAGGCAAAAGCTTTCTTCCCAGCGTTCTGATTTTTCCAAGTTTCCAACAATTCTCCTTAGTGTGCGGCGCTGCTTACAGTAGCTGCAGACAAGAGCATCTCGGTTGTCCTCTCCTTCAGTCCCAGCTGACTGCTGTGGCCGTGCTGTCCCAGCAGAATTCCCCCGACTCTCGGGCTTCTTCGTAAGCAGTGCAGCGGAATGCGGAGCCTGAGATTCGGAGGTAACCCCAAGTCTGGATTCGGCCTGCAGGATGGCTCCAATGGCCTCTTCCAGTGACGGGAGTTTCTCTCGGTGAAAGAGTTGACTCCTCACTGATTCATAAACTGAGTTCAGTCCCAAAAGAAATGTGAATATCCGTTGTTTCAGGATATATTGACGTTCCACTGACTGAGGATTTTGTGTAGGCCACAAGTGATCCATCTCTCTCCAGATCGCCTTCAATCTGGAGGAGTACTGTCGAATATTCTCCCCCCCTTGACGCGCCATAGACTCCTGGACCTCAGTTCTATACCTCTGGATCTCATCCCAGAGTTCTCTTACAGTCTCACAATAGAGGAAGTCTCTCCTCATTTCTGGGGTCATCGACCTCAGCATCCACCCCAGAATTAGTGACTCCTCTGCCTTCCATCTTTTGAAGTCAGGATCTGCTGGGTTCCTGGGAGGATCAGTCAGGTGATCCCCCAGAAAACAGCCATACACTGTGAGAGTTACCATCTTCGACCATTCAAACATATTTCCACCGTCGAACTTCACTTCTGCCGGAGGAAATACAATCGTAGTCCTCCCAGTCTCTGCACTGGAGCCACTGCCTTCTTCAACTCTTCCTCCAGAAACATTGTTGGGAAATAGGTGGTGTGGCCTATTAGGTCCACTAGACCTTAGCCCACTTAGGGTTCCCTCTCTTAATCCCACATTGATAAATCTCTAATACTCTCTCTCTCTCTCAGCCCTATATAAGGGCATGTATCCCTTCTTTTCTAGGTAACAAAGTTCTATCCATTTTATCTTCAACAACATGGTACCAGAGCCACAGGTTATGTAGGGTTTTGAAATCATTCTTCTAGGGTGGTGGAGGTTTCACCTCGTTTAAAGTTTTCTCTCCGCTCCGGCACCGGAAATGTATGCCGCTCCACCGCCAGCGATCCTCGCCGCTCAGCCTCCGGCACCGGAAATGTATGCCGCTCCACCGCCAGCGATCCTCGCTGCTCAGCCTCCGGCGATCTCCCGGCGCGTCGGGCAAAGTTAGTCTCCTCCTCGTCGCCTCACTACCGCCGGTCTCCACCCGCGGCCACAGGCGATCGCGCGGCGCCCGTGCGTGGCGGCGGTAGTGTCGACCGCGCTGGTTTCTCACGTTGCTTTGCTGCTGCCCACCGCCAACCTTCTCCAGGTGCGGCGTTCCAGCTGCCTCTCCGGCCAACATCCGGTCGACCAGCGGATCTCTGGCGGCCGTCCAACCGTCCACCGACGGCCTCTAGCGGCCCTCCGTCCAGCTGCCCAGCCCTCAGACCGTCCAACCGCCCTCTGGCCATCCAGCTGCCCTCCGACAGCCCTCCCGCCCAGCCGCCCTCCGGCCGTCCACCCTTGCCGCCTGTCCTGCCGGCCGCACCAGCTGCCCTGCCGGCCGCCTTTCCCAGCCACCTTGCGCGCCGCACCTCCGACCACACTGCCGCCTCTGCCGCGGCGCCCGCCTCTGCCGCCCTTGTCCGCCGCGGTTGCACTGCCCTGCCGTTGCCCGAACCTGTTACTGCCGCCGCGCCAGAACCTGTTCGACGAAATGCGGACCGTCTCTGGACTGCCGCCGCCAGAACCTGCAATTATGCTGCCTGAAGGCCCTTTCCTCCGCCGCCGAGCCTCCGTGTCGGCCGCCCTTGGCGACTTCGGCCCTTTCCGCCTCCGCTGGCACCTCCGCCTCCACTGCCGGCCCTCTGCGAATCATCTCTGGCGATCTCCTGCGTGCGATCTGCATCCGTCCCACGGCACTCCCAGGCTTCTTCCGCCACCTCTGGCGCCACGGCTGCCTCAGGTGCCTCCAGCCGCCTCGGTTGCCCTCGGGCTTCCTCCGACCTCCTTCTCCGGCCGTCTTCTGCCGCTCATCGGCCATCCTCAGCTCTACCTTGGCAGTCTCAGCTGCCTCGGTCACCGCCACCACTGACTGCCTCGGCAGCCTCCGGCGACCTCGTCGCCTCGGTTTCCACGGATGCCTCGGTTGCCTCAGCTGCCTCGGTCACCCCGGCCACCACCGACTGCCTCGGCTGCCTCCAGCGGCCTCGTTTCCATCAGATGCCTTGGTTGCCTCAGCTGCCTCGGTCACCTCCGGCCACCACCGACTGCCTTGGCTGCCTCAGCAGCCTCCGCGGTTTCCACCGGATGCCTCCTGGTGCTCCCACGCTTCTGCCATCTTTCCAACCATCCTGCTCCACGCTCTACACCGCCTACTACTACATCACTATCTGGGTGTGGATGACGAGCATCCACGCTCCAGCTTGGGGGGGAGTGTTGGGAAATAGGTGGTGTGGCCTATTAGGTCCACTAGACCTTAGCCCACTTAGGGTTCCCTCTCTTAATCCCACATTGATAAATCTCTAATACTCTCTCTCTCTCTCAGCCCTATATAAGGGCATGTATCCCTTCTTTTCTAGGTAACAAAGTTCTATCCATTTTATCTTCAACAACAAACATCCTGGGTCGAGCTTCCATCTCCATGACTCGCCATGCTTGAGAAACAACCTTTACTTGACAGAAAGAAATGGAAACAGACCAGTAGAACAACCCTTCTAGGGTTAGGACTGATGCAGAAAGCTTGGAAGTGCACTCCAGATAACTGCACAGACTGGCTTCGAGCAGATCAGTGCAGAAGCTTGCTGAGAAGACAACCAGCAGAGTTCTTGAGAGATCTGTCTCAAGGAAACAGCACTTCCAGAGATCGCAGAGGTGAGTCTTCACCACCAGTGCTCTGATACCATGTTAAAGAAACACTTCCAGAGAAGAAACCACCCTGCAGGAGGGCCTCAGCGAGCAAGGAGAGCTCCAGCCCTAGGGGCGCCTTTGAAGAGAGAGAGAGGAATAAAAAGAAAGGAACATTCAACTGATAGCGGCTAGGGTTTGGGGGCTTTAAATTTCTCCCACGTGGGAGAGTCTTAAGTGACCTCCCACGTGAGACCTTTCAATAAGTGAGCCCCACGTGTGAGACTCTTTAATGAGGTCACTTCTTCTCTCTCCCGCTGCAGTTCAAGGAGGAAAAAAAGAGGGGAGAAAGGGAGAAGAGAGTTGCCTCCTGGTGGGCCACTTATAGTACATGGCCCACCTACACTTAGGCATAGAGTTAGAGAGAGAAAGAGAGGTAGAGAGAGAGATAGATGGTGGTTCCAGGCTCTTCAACAGAGCGGCATCGTGGTGGCCGCACTGTCCTCACGGCCGGGGGTGGACGTCTCCGTGTGGCCGGAATCGGGGCAGTCTATGTGGACGGCCTCGGTGTGGTCCACAACGTTCTCCATGTCCCTGACCTGCGGGCCGTGCTTATGTCTCTGCAGCGCTTAGTTGATGCTATCTCCTGCTCCTTCCACCTACAACCTGACGGCATGTTTCTGTCTGACGAGGGGGGCGGGACTACACCGTTTAGGCGGGAGAACGGACTGCTGATGCTGTGCGATGGAGGCCGCTCCCCGTGCTTCAGGGGGCACCGCTCTCTGCTCTCGGTGGCTGAGCAGCGTCGGGGACGTCTTCTGATGGAGCATCAGCGCCTTGGACACCCGCCTTTCTCCACTTTACAGCGTCTTTTTCCCTCGTTGTGTTCGGGCGTGGACCTTAAGACTGTGGTTTGTGACGCTTGTCAGTTAGCCAAGCACCGCAGATCCTCCTTTACTTCATCCTCGTCTCACACATCGACCCCGCTGTTCCGAGTCCACAGTGATGTTTGGGGGCCGGCACCGCAGATCAGTCTGAAAGGGCATCGCTACTTTCTACTCTTTGTGGACGAAGCTACCCGCTATACGTGGGTCTACCTCCTGACTGCGAAGTCGGAGGTTGCGCAGAATGTTCGACACTTTTGCGCCATGGTACAGACACAGTTTGGTCGAGGCATCCAGCGTTTTCGTTCCGACAATGCTCGGGACTTCTTCAACGCTGACCTCGCCTCCTTTGCCGACCGGGGCATCCTCCACGAGTCCTCTTGTGTGGCCACGCCCGAGCAGAATGGCATGGCTGAACGTCACATCGGCTATGTTACCTCGACGGCGCGGACATTGCTGTTGGACTCCAAGGCGTCGGGGCGTTATTGGGGAGAGGCGGTTTTGACGAGTACTCACCTCGTTAACCGTAGCCCCACCCCACTCCTGGAGTTCTCCAGCCCCTTGGACCGGATGACTGTGGCATTCCCGAATGCTTCTTTGCGAACGGGACTCTTGCCTCGTATCTTCGGCTGCACCACCTACGTCCATGATACTTCTCCCACACGCACGAAGTTTGATGCACGCGCACTCCGGTGTGTGTTTGTGGGTTACTCTTCCCTCCAAAAAGGGTACCGGTGCTATCATCTGCCTTCTCGGAGGTTCTTCATCTCGGCAAACGTCACCTTTGCCGAGCATGAACCCTATTTTGGGGACTACTCTACCTCATCACGCCTTCCGCTGGATGAGGCTCCCTCGACCCCCCCCTTGGGGCCAAGTCCGATCGTGGAGTCCACCACTCCCACTCCACCCTCCTCACTTCCGGATCTTTCTCCCCTTGATTCCTCTTCCTCACTTCCTCCTGCGGGGTCCTTGGACGTGTCCTCTACCTCTTCTTCGTTACCTGCCCTTCCCCTTTCGGCAGCTCTCCCTCTCCCATTGGTCTCCGTTCCTCTTTCCGGCCCCCCATCCTTGTCAAACCCCGGTGCGTCACCCTCCTCCTCTCTCGGTGACCAACCCTCGTCACCCCCCCCTCCCGGTCTACCCTCGCCCTCCGGTGAGTCTCCTACGACTCCCGGTGTGTCGTCTACTGCTCCTCCCGGGGAGTCCCCCATTGCTTCCGCTCCTCCTGTCGATGGTGACGATCAGTTGGGGTGGCCTATTGCTCTACGGAAAGGGGTCCGTCAGTGCACTAAGGCCCCCCTCTACCCTCTCTCTCATTACCTCTCCTTTGACCGGCTGAGTCCTCCCTACCGGTTGTTCCTCACCCGCATCGAGTCGGATCCCGTTCCTCAACGCTTAGCCGATGCTATCGCTTCTCCCCATTGGAAAGCGGCGATGGACGAGGAGATGCAATCTCTCCTCAAGAACCACACGTGGGACGTCGTTCCACTACCTCCGGGCAAGAGGGTAGTGGACTGCAAGTGGATTCATGCCAAGAAGCATCATGCGGACGGTACTCTCGAACGCCTCAAGTCTCGGCTTGTGGCTCGGGGGTTCACTCAGTCCTATGGCGTGGACTACTTCGAGACGTTCTCTCCCGTGGCGAAGATGGAGACTGTCCGGCTTCTTCTGGCGCTTGCAGCGCACTTCCACTGGGCCATCCGCCAGTTCGACGTCAAGAACGCCTTCTTGCACGGCGACTTGACGGAGGAGGTGTACATGCAGCAACCCCCGGGCTACTCACTCGGCCCCCCAGTCACGTGTGCCGACTGCGGAAGTCCCTCTATGGACTCAAGCAGTCCCCGTGCATGTGGTTTGGGAGGTTCTCCTCTGTTCTGAAGACCGAAGGGTACACTCAGAGCAATGGAGATGCCTCTCTCTTCTTCCGTCACCGCCCGAACGGTGTCTCCATTCTTGCCGTGTACGTCGACGACATCCTTATCACGGGATCTGATGCTGCCGAAGCTGTCCGCCTCAGCACTGCCTTGGCTAAGGAGTTTGAGATCAAGGCCCTCGGCCTTCTCAGATACTTCCTTGGCCTTGAGGTGGCCTACTCCCCTCGTGGGATATTTGTCTGGCAGCAGAAGTACGCCGTTGACCTACTGGCCCTGACAGGTATGACCGACTGTGCGCCGATGAGCACTCCCATTGATCCCAACGTGAAGTTGGGCAAAGGGGAGGATTCGTCGCTGACGAATTCCCACCGGTATCAGCAGCTGGTGGGGAAGCTACTCTACTTGACGCACACTCGGCCCGACATCGCCTTCGCCGTCAACCTGCTCAGTCAGTTTATGCACTCCCCACGGGAGATTCACCATCAGGCCGCCCAGCGGGTCCTTGCGTACCTGAAGGGCTGCCCCGGAAAGGGCCTGCTCTTCCCTCGCAGCACTGACCAGACAGTGAAAGTCTACACTGATGCTGACTTTGCCGGCTCCGTTGTGGATCATCGGTCTACCACGGGCTACTGCACGCGTTGTTTTGGCAGTCTCGTCAGCTGGAAAAGTAGCAAGCAGGACAAAGTCTCGCTCTAGCGCCGAAGCTGAGTACCGCGCACCCGCCGATGGGGCCTCTGAGGGCCAGTGGATTTACGGCATCCTTCACGATCTTCGCGTGGAGTATGCTGGCCCGATTCACTTCTTCTGCGACAACAAGTCGACGATCGCGTTGGCCAAGAACCCTGGACAACAGGGCCACATCAAGCACATGGAGCGCAACTGCTACTTCTTCAAGGAGCGAGTTGACGAAGGGATCTTTGACCTGGACTTTGTTGCATCCGCCGACCAGGCAGCGGACGTCCTTACCAAGGGACTCTCCCGCCCTCTTCTTCAACGTGCCGTCTCCAAGCTCGGTATGGAAGATATCCATACTTCGCCATGGGGTGTTAGTGATAGACTATCCCTCATGGGCTAATGGGCCCTATTCTATAAGCCCATTAGCCCTATTATCCTCTCTCCCTCTTAGGGTACATATACCCTTACATGTACTCTGTTCAAGTTATGTCATTATCTTCTTCTTCTCTTCCCAACACTTTACCTTGAGTTTTGGCCATTTTCACAAATCGATCAAAAACAATTTAAGTACCATTTTTTTGCAAATCAAAGCAAGATCTTGAACCTGACCGACTGATTTCATAATAACTGAGTTTTAATCTGGAACATGATTGGGATGCATTCATAAAATTCAGGCAATATCATAATCATCTGATATGGTTCCATCCCATTTCATATTAATTTATCAAGAGATTAATGCAAACAGGCAAGTAAAATATGTAATTTTTTTGAATGAATTAAAATATGTAATTATGTCATTTCAAACAGTAGATAACATATAATCTAGGAGTCCATACCACACCGTGCTTGTGGGCGACCATATCAGCTTTGGAACCACTGTCCTTCAACCCAAGCCACGATTTTGAACTGTCGGCTTTTTCATCGTCGAGAATGCTATTTTTTAAAAGATCAATCTGATCTTTGCAAGTTTTTATGAACACACTAACCTGAGTAAAATAAAATGAACAGGTTCATTAATAAAAACATCAAGGTGAAAGTGGTAGAACAAGACGATGGGGAACGAAACAGCAGATAGGCAATAGTCCAAAGGTCAATTTGAGTATTTTCTCATCCAGTTGACAGTTTGAGTCTTCTCAAGCCAGTGGAAAAATTAAGAGATATCGAAACATCATGATGATTATGATATTATCATTTTTTTTGAAAAGATGATTATGATATTATCATAATCAGATCATGACCATATTTCAACGAGATTTAAATATTTCCTCATCAAGTCATCAAATGTTGAGTTATCGGAAGACGGGTTGAGAAATTTTGACCCCATTAATTCATGCTTCGTACAAAAAATAGACCAATAGAAAATGAAATAACTGGGCAGACAATATTCCGATACAATTTAATTATTTCTTTAGAACATGAAAAAATATTGTCAAGGATAGAGGACTTCTAGGTCGAGGAACAGAAAATGGAGAAGAAGGAACAAGAAGCCATAGGCGAGCAAGAAAAAATAGACTCTTAATCTTTCACATTTAGGTCGAAGCTTTTTATTCTTATTGTACTAGGCGGAAACATAGATGGCCCAGTATGAGAACATAACGGTTAGTCTTACAGATAGTTTCTTTAATAAATATAAATATAAATGAGATGAGACCGAGATTAAGATCAGAAATTTCCCTAACCTCATGCTCGATGTTATCCCTTTCTTGTTCAGTTGTTCGATGTGAGTCCACATAGTCTTTCCGATGTTTAATTATAAATTGGCTCAACGCTTCAATGCTCTCAAGCTGTTCCAAGAAATGGAAAAAATAAATAAGAAGAAGGTTAAAAACTATTTAAGTTATTTAACTTAAGTTCATTTGCAAAGGAATCTATTATAATTTGATTGTAAATATTCTGAGACTGTCTTAAAAATGTCAACTTAATGGTTAATACCATAGACCTGATCATACTACTGGCCAGAAATTAATTTTCAAAGGGTACTTATTCCTAGTTGATAGGCATGGTGAAGGATATAATCTGACTTGATTTCATATTTACCAAGATTTGCTTTAGAATGTCAACTTATGTGTCAACGTCCAGGACTTGCTAAGTACCTTCCAAAGATATATCAAATGATGAAAAGGAAAAGGGATGTCACAAGTGCGCATCGATGAAGTACATTTGAGATAATGACGAGAAGGCAGGACAGGATGGCTATAAATAAAGGGGATTCCCATTCAAGAAGGGAAGTTGATTTATTTGGAAAATCAGGATGCCGGGAGCAATTAACCAGCGGCGGGAGATCCTCTGAGCTGGACATGCGGAGCCGATCAGGCTTAACTCTTCTATCTTCTTTATTTCTCTTTGTTCTACCTCTAATCATCTTCTCCACGCACTTATCTTGATTTTCTTGCCGTATTCTCGTTCTTACGATTCAGTGTAGTTCTTGAAGACTCTTTTTGTTGGAGATTACATAGAAGACGTCACTTACTTCCAGTTAGTTCTGGAGTCTTATTATATTATAAGAGAGATGACGACTAAGAAGAGAATGGTGGAAGATTGCCCTACAGTTTTCAAAGAAGCTTTGATGAAGGGAGGCTTTTGAGCTGGCTTATGCATTATGAAGGACGCCATGGTAGAAGCCAATTGTGACTGAAAGGGAGAAAACAATGGAATAAAATAAATCATTAGTTTCATCCCAGAAAATATTTTCTCTTGAAATATAATTACAAAATAAATTTCAATGTCAAAAAGGACGACCTCAGAAAATCCCAGAGACACTGCAGCAGAATGAATGGCATCCTTGAAATCTTCTGTCCTGTCCTTGCCTCTTGCCATTCTTTGAGCATCCAGAGACTAGTTCTCGGTCATGCTAACCTCCAAACTTCTTAAACCAGCAAGATAAGGAGATACATTTCAAGTCAAAAGAAGGAATTACATATTTCATCTGTATATGATCTAAATAAAAGATAAATACGTACAGAAGAAAGAGTCACAGATAATAGAAAAAGTTAACCAGAACTGTAGTTTGGAAGGGGTTGGTCGGCCACTAAGATCTAAGACTGATAAACATTTCTTTTTAAACAGACTTATAATTTAAACACACATTTTTTTGCGGATGAATATTCACCTCTCCTACAAATATCAGATAAGAGAGTTTCGAGGTTTAATGACACAAACTGATATTTCTCTTCATTAGGTCTTTTCCCAAAAAAAATTATCTTTGCTGAGTGAGTTCAAGTGTCACGCAAAAAGACTTGGAACAGAGGGCCGGATCAAGCAAAGAGGGAATTAAATCTGGAACAAGTAAGCAGGGATTATACATTAAAAAGACTAGAAAATAGAGGACAAAATATAACACCAAAAAATGGTGGTACAAAGCAAAAAAATCAACAAACTGAGACATTATGACGACCAGAGACTGAGGACCAAGTCACATGTGCCTCCCTGGGAGGGACACGAGCCTCCAATTCTTTATGGCTTAGGACACGAATAACGAATCCCGAAGGTGTGAAGAGGAGCACCAAGTTGAGTGCCTCCGAAGGGTAGGTGGCAGAGAGGCTCCTGTTTAGGGTTTTGGTACTAGTCAACATCGTCCACCCTCATTGACATTGGCGACAACTTTGACTTTGCGGGAATTTTAGGGACGTTGATGATGATAGTTGGCATTGGCGAGCTTAACATAAATGGTTGATGGGTATTCACAGACTGTTGACGCCTCGTCTTTTAACATCAGCTGTCAACATCTAGTTAAAAAGATGTCAAACCCATAAAATTCAAATGTTGCCTTCAATGTCCATTAAATTTTTCACCTCAGTTTTTTATATCTTTCACGATGTCAAGGCAGAAAGTCAGCAGTCATATGAGCAGTCAGTCCTCTCAGAATAATGGTCCTAGAATCAAGTAGTGTCAGAAAAGTGATGCCATGTAAAAAGGATAGGAAAAATGGGCAGAAAGGGGAGATAAAAAGGCAAGTCTCATCAGAGAAATGATAACGGCATTTCAAGATTTGAAATTTTGATTGGGTAAAATAAATAAAAAGAAAAAATACATCGATTAAACCAAAGTGACATAAGTAGGGTAATAAATTATCAAATGAAATCAACAAACAATCAAACCCATAACCGATTCAGAAAAAGTTCGCTGAAGTAGAATAATGATTGGGCAACACAGGTACAGATAGTTCCAACCCAACTTAACACTACGATGAAAAATAAATTATCGACAGAAATCAACTAATAAATTTAAAATTTTAACGACTCTTTAAATGACTTTTTTTACGAAAAAGAGGAAAGATCACTCGAAATTGGCGATCAACCTGAACGACTCTTAAAATGGTAAACTGAATTGTAATATTGATAAGGTAATATAGATATAGAGAGACAGATAGATAGGTTAAACCAAATCAAACCTATGACGGGTGAAAACTTATCGACAGAAATCAACTAACAAATTAAGTTTTGAACCACTGTAAATAATAACTGAAGTTAAATACTGATACCTGAACGGACGTGAACGCGATCCCGGTTACAGGAAACGGTTGTAAGGAGAGATAATTTAAATAGAATAAATAAAAGAAAGAGATGGAATGCGGTGGGCTAAAATTTAAATTCCAGTACTTTGCATTACCGGGAACAATAGCATACATTCATCAGTTCGTTACGCTGAAATCACCGTTCATTCTTTCATTTCAAAGAATCCTTTCACCTTTCATTGAAAGGTTGAATCAGCAGAAAGGATAATCGAAGTATTTCTAATGCTTATGCGTTTGAAAAAATACGATTATAAACTTTTTTTCCAATTTCACATTAATTCAATTAAATTTTTGGCCTTTTGATTCCCCATTAAGGTATAAATATTATTGGGACATATTTGAAGCTTCGAATTTGTTTGCGCTGACGATGGAATTACAGAGAAACTTCATTTTGAAATAGTCGACAATTCATGCCACTCTCTCTCATCGACAGCACGATACTAGCAAACACATGTGAGATGGGAAAAATAGGGTACTGATTTTCTTGATCGCCACCTTCAATTAAAATCCATATTTGTGCTTTCTTCAGAGTCGCGAATCCGTGTGAACATGAATCAGGCACTTCCGAAACCAATCGGGATGACATTGACATATAACGCAAGGAAAATTTACATTTTTTTCTTCTTTTTTAGTTCATAGATTAGATCATTCAACATGGGTATCCGGAAAAAAAAGCCTGGGCGGACGGATCAGAGAAATTTACCCCCGAATCTACTAAAATCAAAGAATTCTACGAAGGAACTACAAGATCAAATCCTTTACCTGATGTCTATGTAAGGCGTAGATCGGAATTGCAGACAACGGCGGCGGCGGCGACGGCTCCTCCGCCGGAGAGAGAGACAGAGAGAGAGAGAGAGAGAGAGAGATGTATAAGTTAATTTTATTTATATACTTTCTACTCATTTAGGATGACGGATGACGCGTGTATGACGGGACGGGACGACATATTCGGTCATTTTTCTATGACAGTAATTCCAGTTAAAGTTCCGGATCGTCCCGGACGTGGACGATGGACGGGACGGGACAAAGTTTGTCCCGTCCTACGTCCCAATTT
Source organism: Wolffia australiana (assembly GCF_029677425.1). Taxonomy (NCBI): domain Eukaryota; kingdom Viridiplantae; phylum Streptophyta; class Magnoliopsida; order Alismatales; family Araceae; genus Wolffia; species Wolffia australiana. Next base: position 1,772,502 of record NC_135851.1, on the reverse strand, counting down.
TAAGCTTTGTCTAAATCATACCGTCCAGGGTTCGTCCCCTCCCCTTTTTTTGTCCACGTCACGTCCCATCCAAAAACTTCTCGTCCCATCCAATGTCCCAGGACAAAGCAGGGCGTGTGTCAGCATTAGACCACTCAGAGATTGACACATGGCACAGCACGTGCATCAGCATTAGACCACTCAGAAATTGACACGTGGCACAGCACGTGCAGGTGGACCTGTAAGGCACATACTATACTCCCAAAGGACGAAATAACTGTACTGTCCCTCGTCCAAGGCCCCAGACGGGACGGGTGGCCGTCCCCTCAATCGTCCGAAGTCCTGGACGGGATGATTTTTTTGTCCACGGATGAAATTACCGTCTTGTCTGCGCCCCTGCACTATCTTTCCAGTTTACTTCTGTTCCCATCGGGCCGGACGGGACGGCACTGATGACGGAAAGAATGGAGGACGGTTGTAAACCTAAAGTGAATCACTAGCATGATGACTGAGGGGAATGAAAGGTACAAAGGCTTTCGTTCTGTTTTTTTGTTCCGAGGTCAGGACGGATGACTGATGATAGTAAGGGACGTGATAGCGGATGGATCGTCGTCCTTACATACAAATGGTGATGTCAAGTCATCCTCGTAATCAAAACCAGACACGAACGGAGATGATGATGTCATCATCATTGACACCAAACCCTACCTTGCTTCGCAAATAGGGCTCTTTATTTGTGTTCTAAACTTGTCAGGTGAGAAATGTAGTATATTTTAAGTTACACTACCGATATCGTCTGTTCCCATATATGTATCCACCTTCATCTCAAGGCTTGGATGACCATATCAGATAATTGTGTTATATATATCAGTTTTTTTTTGACATCCAAAATATAAATTTAAATATAATTTGAATAGCCTGCCATATTAGTATGAAACAAATAAATAAATAATCAACTCATATAATTTTCATGTTCCTCTCTATATGAATAAAATTGATCAATTTTAAGTTAATTAATTGATATTTAATTAAGTCGAACAGGTTGAAATCATTGAAGAAATATCAAGAAACCAAAGCCAACATGGAAAATTATTAGCCCTGCCCGGACCCAAACACAATATCTATTAAGTATCTAGGTTGGCTGGCCAACCATTGCACACAAGTGTATACATTAGCAGTACTTTTCTAATGAAGTATTTAAAAACCTTTTTTCCTTTTATTTTATTCAATATGAGATACTTTCTATTATTAAAAATAAACCATATATATGGAATTTATCTGACATCCGCTACCAGCATCTGAAATCATATTGATTTCATCTGGATATCAGATATTGGGCAGACATCAGCAGGGGGAATGCTACTATAGTTCCGGATTGTGCGGGACGTGGACAATGGACAGGACGGGACGAAGATTGTCCCGTCCAACTTCCGGAATCAGTGCAGGGACGTGGACGGGACGGTTTTTTCGTCCGAGTGGATGAAAACCGTCTCGTCCGGAGGTTTCCTGAAGTAGTGTTCACCCATCCTTATACCAGTATTGGATTACGGTATCGGGACGGATGCTGTATCGGATACCAAAAATCAAATTTTCGGGATCCAATTTTTCCGATATCCTGATATCGGATAACGATATTGGATATTGGTTGCTACAGTGCCGATATCCGATATCGATATCCGTCTCTATGTCGTCATCCGCCTCCGTCTCAGGGGGGAGGATGATGATATCAGACATCGGTGTTGGATATCGGATTCCGATATCCAACTTAGAAGGATTGTATAAAAATTTAATTTAATCATTATCAATCAGCCGTTAGACAAGTCAACGTGCGGAAGAGGTTCGATGGGAGCTTTTTATCTTAGTGAGGGGCACGTTTAATATATACAGCTTGAACTTTTTTTTTCTTCCATATGGGATAACAGCTGGATTCCGAGTTTAACATCAAACTCCGAATCCTTTATCCCATATGGAAGAAAACAGAAAATTTGGGCTGTATTAATTGGACGAAGTATTAACATATTAAATATATTATACATATAACCGGCTTAAAATATACCATATATTTATAAATATATTACTATATCATTCCATGAATATTATACCATGTTTAATATATACAGCGCACAATTTTCGCTTTCTTCCATATGGGATAACGGGATTCGAAGTCTAATGTAAACTTCGTATCCCGTTATCCTATATGGAAGAAAATAAAAAACTTGCACTGTATAAATTTGTCGGGGTTGAAAATATAACAAAATCGTATGGCGTTGGATGCATTTAAATCATTGAAAATGATGATTAATATTGTTCTTTTTTTCTGTCGACACCGGACATCGATATCCGGATACTGGTTCCGATATCTGGATATCAAAATCCGATATCCGGTATCCGATATCCTGATCGTCCTTACCCCTCTGATATCCGTCACCAATATCCGTCCACATCTAAAAGACGGATACTGACCGATATCAGATATCAGAAACTGTCCCGGTTTTCTTGCCGATATCGGATATCAGTTGTCCGATATCGGATATCGGACAGATATCGGTTGGACAAACACTATCTGGAAAGATTTCCGTCCCGATTTTCATCAAATCTCGTGAGCGGGAAGTTTTTCCGTCCTGCGACGAAGAAACCGTCCCGTCCGCGTCCCTGGACTATAAATACAACACAAAGTATTTCAATCTGTTTCTGCTCCGAGGTCAGGACGGATGACGGCAACATGGGAAGTATTAGCTGATGGATCGTCATCCGCCCCGTCCGAATCGAGACGTAGAGTCGTCATCGGGATTCAAACCTGACACTAAAAGATGACGATGACGAGTCATGTCGTCATCCTCGACGCCGAACTCTGCCTCGCTCTTGATTTCATTGTCTGCGGTGTACAATCTCGGGATTTTTCTGAAGTTTTTTCGCTGGAATTTTCTCATTTGTGGAGGTAAGGCGGTACAGAAGACATCAAAGATCGTTTATTTACTTGAATTTTTTTGAAAATTTTGATTTCAATATAGAACTTCTCGCCAATCTCAATCTTTCTGAATCTCTGTTCGTTTCTCTTGCGGCATCTCTCTTTACCTTGAACAATGTTGTTATTCTTCTTCTTTTGAAGCTATTGTTATTTTTCTGCGATTATTTCCCACGGATTTTATTGCTAATCGCAGCTGTGATCGTTTTCTTAATGGCTTTCTCGAACTCGCACTCAATCTCCAACTTTCTCTCAATCTTTTCGCTAACCTCTATTTCAAGTCCCTTGTTTTTTATTCAGTAAATGGCTTTTCTTTGAATCTTCTCAAAAAAGTTGTGGAAGTTCATTGACGGAGAATTTTCACTGAAGAGTTAACTTCCCTCTATCCAAGCCCTAATCTATCTCTTCATTTCTTTGATGGTCTGTCTTTGGATCTCTCTTCTCACTGGCTCTAAATTTCAATTCTTCCTCTTTCTATCTATCTAACCTTACTTGCCTTCTTCATCATTTCAACTGCTAGTTATTTCTTTTGTGATTATCTGGTTTTTCTGATTTTGAGGAGATTCAGCGATGGAGTATGCTGTTGCGACCATTTTATTAATTCTCCTTCTCGACTTTGCTCTTAACTGCTAACATATTTCTCTTTTTTCATACTCTCTAAATCTCTGTTGTTCCTTGCTCTAAGTCTCAATATCTCTCAGCCATCCAAACTTATTCTCCTTTTTCTTCTATGCAAAACCTGGATATTTCTTCTGCAGTTATTTTCTTCAGATTTTTGTCCAGCTGTGATGGTTCGCTGATGCAGTGATAATTTTTTTATTTGATTTCTCAAATTTGCTCCCGATTTCTAACTTCTCCCTGGCTAATCCATTATGTTTGTCTCAACTCGTTGCCGATATCTCTCTCTCTCTCTCTCTCTCTCTCTCTCTAACTCTCCTTTATCCCTTGCTGTAATTCTAAAACTCTCTCTCTAATTCCATCTGGTCTCTTCGTAGCTCTATTCATCTGCTCCATCTCATTTTTCTAGCGTTAATCTTCAGTGCTGTATCGATTTTATTCCTGCCCATCAGGCTGTGCTGGAGTCTTTGTATTTTTTTTTTTTCATTTCACTCTCTTTTTCCCTTGTTAATCTTTTGCGTTTTGTGGCTGATCCCTACTAATATGTTCAAACTGGTCTTTGTTTTGCTCTATATTCAATCTCATTTTCCTTGTATTTAGCTTCCTTATTCTATGTTTCATTCCTACCAATCTGGTCGGTCTGGTGTCCTAATCTTGTGTTTTTTCCTTTCACTTCCAATTTTCTGGTGTTACCTTTTCGTGCCCTATTTTTCCTTCTTTCCAATCTTGTCCAGATAGTGGCTTAATTTTTACTTTTTACTTAACTCATATTTTTTGAGTCCAAATATTTCGTGTTCTATCGTTCATTCCTAGTTTCCAGCAGATCTTCTCAATTTGGTGTGTTATTTCTATTTTTAATTTTACTCCATTTTGTTGATGTTAAACTTTTGTGTTCGATGATTCAGTCTTACCAATTTGGTTGGTCTGATCTCTTTACATCTTATTTTACAGATTGGTACCTTTTTTTGCTTGATCTGGTCCCCAGTTATTGCTCAATCTCTCTCTGTTCATCTTCTCAAACCTTGGTTCTTAAACATTGTTCCTCTCTGGTAGAGAGGAGAGAGAGATGAGGCTCAGGGATCTGGTACCTTCGGCATCCAACTCTGTCGACGTCAAGTTCATATTGTTGGAGAAGGGCCACATATCCTAGTTTCCTACAGATCTTCTCAATTTGGTGTATTATTTCAATTTTTAATTTCACTCTATTTGTTGATGTTAAACTTTTGTGTTACCATTTTGGTTGGTCTGATGTCTTTAAATCTTATTTGGCAGATTGGTACCTCTTTTTGCTTGATCTGGTCCCCAATTATTGCTCAATCTCTCTCTCTCTGTCTCTGTTCATCTTCTCATACCTTGGTTCTTATACATTGTTCCTCTCTGGTGGAGAGGAGAGAGAGATGAGGCTCAGGGATCTGGTACCATCGGCATCCAACTCTGTCGATGCCGAGTTCATATTGTTGGAGATGGGCCAAATATACTGCACAAGGAGACAGAAGCTCCAGGCCAGTGTCACTGGCAGTATGGACAAGACCAAGACATCAAAGGGGGCAATTGAGGAAACAAGAGAGTGCCTTGCTCTAGTGGCCGACGAGTCAGCTTGTGTCAATTTCCTACTCTGGAATTCGGAGTGCGAGGCGTTTGAGCCAGGTGATATATTGCACCTGACCAATGGCATCTTCTCCTATCATCGTCAGAAGCTTGTGCTGAGGAGCGGGCGCAAGGGAAGAACAGAGAGAGTGGGGGAGTTCACCATGCTCTTTGTGGAGTCCCCTAACATGAGTGAGATCTCATTTCAGACAGCTGCTGAAGAACCTGGACCGGGAACCTCTCATGGAGGCAACTTGACTGCATGAACTGTTCCAATTTGATGTGGGTGAAAAGGAATTGCGTTGCTGAAAACTGGGAGAAATCAAGGTGTGTTCTCTCAGTTCGCTTCATCTTTTACATTGATCAACTGAGTCAGAACAAATGATTTCGTTTTTCGGTACAAGATATGAATCAGAGAGAAGCCTTGAAGCTGAATGATTGAAAAACCCTGGTTTCTTTCCATTTCCGGCAACTCTTCGATCAGTTTCACACAGTTCTCTAATTTTGGGTTCAACGTCTTGATGACGATTATAATATCCGCATCAAATTTTCAAGTACTATTATCTTCCAATTTTCTTTTTTTTTTGAAAATTGATTAAGGTGGTCACCCGACAAAGCGGTAACCACCCGGAGTTATATGTGGAGATAGTTAAACTCTCCTCACCACCTGGCCAACCTCTCTCTTAACTGATTACCCCTCTAGCGATTATCATCATCATCATTATCATCAATCATTACCAAGAGAAGGTCATACTTTAATCATGCCATTATCATCGTTATTGTCATCCACTTTCCAAGGGCCACCATTATCATCTTTTGAATTCATCATCACCATCATCATCGTCGCTCATCCAATCCATATATGGATGACAATGAGGATGAAAATATTTTAGTGATGATGATGACGAATTCATTTTCTGCCAATCCGACTGTAATTACCAGTTGATCAATAATATAGAAGTATTCTACTTGTTGATACAAAAAGTTCCATCTTAAAGGCAAATTTTTTATTGAGAACAAACTGAGAATATTACATTTTTTATTCCGATTGTTTGAATCCTTACTCGTAGTCTTTTTAAGTTATACTAATGCCCAAATGGGCTCACTAAACCTAGGCCCTATTTTCCTCCCTACTGCATATCTTTCAATAATCATTCAACATATTTCAGTGTTTGTTTGCCTGTGCAGTATCGAGACCATAAAAACCCTTCATTTATCCTTTTTCATCTCTCAAAAACCCTTTTGCTCGATCACTCTTGATTGTCGTGGTAATAATTCCCCAAAATTGTTTCATAATTTTGTTTTTCTTTGGACTCACTTTTATATTTCTTAATTTCTTCTCATTCTAACAGACTTCTTACTCAACCTCCTGTAACTCTTTGGTGGGATAACAATTAAATAATTACACCCTTCAATGCCTCTGGAGAGATAATTAGGGTTTGCTGGAGAGAAATTTGGAAAGAGAAAAAGAGTAATAGAAGGAATGTTGACGGAAATCGACAGAGAAGAAGTTTCAGAGAGAGAGAGAGAAAGAGACTGTCGAATGGGTTGTAGAGAGATAAAAAGGCTGATTTAGAAAGAGACGCTGATGTTTGAATGACTTTAATAATTTTTATTATGTCCTAATTGTAGGCTGAATTTTTTTTTGTTCGAAATGCCAGCGTGACTATAAAAATTCTATTTATGCCTGATTTTTTTATGGGCAACTTCAGGATTTTGTCATAAAATCCATTTTTTCTGCTTTATTTGGATTTGATGATCTTTTGCTTAGCAATTTAGTTATCACTTTATTCTTCCAAAATCACATCTTCTTCTCTTCAATTATAAAGGTCAGAAATTTAATTAAAAAAAGTACCGGGAGTTTTTTCTTTGGGTTAAATACATCTCTTGATCTTTAAGAAATGTTGATGCTATCATAGGCCTTTACCTCTTATATAAACTAAATCTATTATGTTATTAATGTTTTCCTGGCATATACAAGTATAACAAAAGAATAAATTTTAAAATCAAAGTTTATTTTATTCCATGAATCAATATTACTGATCAAGAAGCAATTGACACTTATGAAATTTAGAGTAAACTAAAAATGTACATGTGGATAGAGAAAAAATGATTGATGAGTAAAGATCAAGACTCAACTATGACCAATAAAATATTTGAGTGCAGTATCTTGATCAGATAATCAATCTCCAGCCTTAAAATTATTTTCCCTTTCTTCTAATATATTGTCGAATCTAAAATTAAGAGAACTTATTTCCTTCCGTTAGTCGTAAGCTGCTATGATTTGATAAATGCACGTGTTATGTATGCCATTATTTTTTTGTAAAATCCTTATTCTTTATATGCCTCCATAAAAATCTATTAAATTATGACTATTTTCCATCAAGATATAATTTATACACATTAGATTAGTAAATTTATTAAATTACAAGGGAAAATTATATAAAATGGGTGCTTATAAATATTTTAGAAAATCAGACTACACTAGAAAAATATTAGGAATCAATAAAACTTATAATGTTAATACTAAATAAATTAAAATATATGTGGTCGTCAAGCCAATCAAACATTTTGTCTCATTCAATGATCACTGATACAATATGTTAAATCCATGCAATGACTAAATGAATTATCATTCAGATCATGCCCAGATCACTAATATTTTAACATATATTCTAATTATTCCTATTTAAAGGATACTCGAGAGGGACATCAAAATATTTGAATAGAATTGACTATCTAGTCTCATTCATATGATGAGTATGGGCGATCTCCTCGCCACTAAAGAAGAAACACTAAAGACAAATACTGAGTGATCTTTAGACGAAAGAGTTAATTGAATTGATCTTTATGAATACCTAAATGGCGTCATACCAAACTATCAGTTGATCTTATTCTCATTAAGATTGTGTAAGTGGTCCTTTGACACTAGGTACTAAAGACATGTTGTATGGATGGTTATACTTTTACTATGACCTACAAGTTTTTGTTCAAAGAATTCCAAACTGTTGGAGCTCATGCATAAATTTGATGTGAGAGGTCAAAATGATTTAATGATCAAAACATGATCATATGTCTGTGGTATAAGAGGAGACGACACAAGGAAGCCAATGCGATGAAGTCCATGGCAAAGATAGTGGAATATCAGAGAAGAGTTCTATTGTCTTCCAAGGATCATCAAGCAGATGAGGGACTCTATGTACACAGTACCTGATGACTGTAAAGTTCCATGATAGAGTCATTATACTCCTTTGTATCTTCTAGTCATGAAATTAATCAATCAAATATTGATTAATCTATCTTATGATGTAAAAAATTAATTAATTTTTCCAATAAAAGACATTGGGCTTTTGATGTTGTCCCCTAGATTGATACATGGGCATCAAGGATCACACCCAAATGCTCTTTAAGATGTTAGAATATAATTAAAATTTAACGTTAGTATAAATAGGAGAAAGACCTAAATTAAATTAACCTAGGCTGGAATTCTTCTCGTGTTGAACCTTGTTTTCCATTCTCCCCTCGGTTCCCATCCTCTCTTGATGCGATTGGAGTGGTGTAATGACAATGCTAGATCGGAATCATCAAGATGATGGATGAGATTTGACCTGTCAGGGATCCCATTTATGCATCTAGAGGGACCCATGACAGTTCAACATGACTCTCTTGAGGAATTGAGAAATCAAAGATATGATGCACGCAAATATGATTTGATCAATGTTTTAAGGTGCCATTTTTATTTTGTTTAATATTTTCTGATTTAATTAATTTTTTATAAAGGTTTCATGTCAATCGTGTCCTAGAACTCTACATAAATTAGGAGTACGATTTAGAGTAAGAATCGATCGTAACAGAGCTAGAGTAATTGTTTACTGATAATAAAAATATCCCTCATCTCTCTCCTTTTTTGTCCTCTCAACCTATCTTTTGTCTCTCCCCTATTTATGTTTCTCATTATCTATCTATCTATCACTCCCTCTCTCTATATTTCTCTTTCCCCCTTCTGTTCTCTCTTTCTCTATCTCTTTCTCCTCTCTTTTCTCTCTTTATATCTTTTCCTCTCTCTCTCTCTCACTCTATGTATATATTTCTCTTCTCCCTCTCTCCTCTCACTTTATAACTTTTCCCCATCACTCTTTATCCCTTTATCTATTTCCCCTTGTCTCTTTATATATACCTTCCCCCCTTTCTTATCTCTCTCTTTATATCTTTTTTTCCCCTTCACTCTTTATCTCTATCTATCTCACCGTATCTCTCTACATATCTCTTCCCCCATTTCTCCTCTCTCATCTCTCTCTTGTATTTCTCTCACACATATCTTCTCTCTTGTATCTCTCTTATCTCACACTTATCTTTCTCTCTTCTCTCTCTCTCTATATATATATGTATCTTTTCTCACTTTTCTCTATTTCTACTCTCTCGTCGCTTTATTTTCTCTTTCTTTCTTCTCTGACTTCTCTCAGCTATGATGTGATGCATCACCCCCATACCATAGCACGATCTTCTACAAAGCTTGGCCAAGCAACCTCGAACTATAGTGTTCTCAAAATCAGCTCAGATTCCAACTGTGATGATAAGAAAGATGACTAGGCACACACAATTTTAAACAACACAACTTAAGAAGATGATACTTGATGTAAAACAATTAGACGGAACTGTTGGATTGGTTTACAACACAGTAAATAGACGAATGCGATGCCAGGAATGAATGATGCAACTTTTAAGATAACAAGAAGTATGTCAATTATTGTCGATTTAGAACGATGGGCCTGGGGATACGAGTTGTCTAGGACCGGTAGGCTCCAGATGACCGATAATCTCAGTTTTAGGGTTAAAATTCGTCATTGGTGATTGAGATTATTCAATAAAAATATATTTAACCGTACTTAAGAATACTTAGTGATAAGTACGGATCGTCTTCACAGGGAATGATGATTAAGGAATTACTTTCTTATACTAGTGATGATGGATGAGAGGATAGACGAAAGCAAGATTTGAGGACGTGAGCTAGTGATATCGATAAAAGATACATAATTATAAGCTAATTTAACTTAAAGAAAAGAGTAAGTGATTGTGACCGACACGATGATGAACGACAGTATGAACAAGGATAGTGGTTGGATGTGGAGTGGTTCTGTGGCAAGGATAGATAGACGAGAGAATCGGGACGTAAGTAAGTGAAGTGATAAATGAAACACTGATAAAAAAACTAAAACTATGATAATGATGATGTTGGGAGAGAAAAAATGTAAGGCCAAAGACACTTACCTTGGATCCTTACGTTCCGCTAGGATCACGGCGATTTGCGAGTGCCGATAAGCTCCCCCTCTTCTCTTATGTCTCTTCCCACACACCCAAGACACCAAGAACACTCTTGATAGATCTCAAAACTCACTATCTTTCAATCAGCCTACAAAAGTAGGAAGCAAATTCAAGATGATTTTTACAATGATCCAATCCTCTCTTTATATATCAGAGGGTATGGATAGAAAGAGGAGGGGAAGATCAAAAGTTATGGCCGTTAGAAGTTGAAGCAATCCTAGCCTTTAATTTATGCTCTCTCCTCATCAATGTCATCGGTTTCGTGGCTGTTAAGAAGTCAAAGCATTTGGTATTCTGTGGCTTTTCGTATTCCGTGGCTTTTCATATTCCGTGGCTTTTCGTATTCCGTGGCTTTTCGTATTCCATGGCTTTTCGCATTCCGTGCCACATGTACATGACAAAAATACAAAAAGAACAAAGAAAAAATCTCTTTCTCGATGCTGACATGGCGGCGCATCAGCGCGCCATGTCACCCTGTGCCATAAAAAAACCAAAATACTTAAAATTTCATATTAAATAAAATAAAAGCCCAAAAAATAGGTATAAATATATATTTTGACTCAGAAAAAGCACATATTCCCAAAATTTAATATCAAACAGTTCCAGAAAAATCATATTTTGTCTCAAATATTATATTCTTATAGAATCTAATTATTATAAAAATCCCAAAAAATGTAGAAAATTCATAAAATCATTCTAAAAATAGATTTAATCATTTTAAGCTTGATAACATGCAAATATGAGTAATTTAATGCAAATAAACATGCAAATGTGATCATATAAGATACTAAAAATCCATGGTATCCATGACCCGATCGATTGGTCCGAACACCGACGAAGCAGGAAAGCAATCACAGCTCGTAAGTTTTCACAAACCTCACTATTATTAAATCTAATCCGACACCAAGAAAGAGAACCCTACTTCAACGATGAAGCGGCTAATCCTAAGTAAAAACTCTCTCTAGTAGAGGGACGATGATGTAGGACAACGTCGCTGACGTCATCTCGAGGGTACCGAGGTGATACTCGGATACCAATTTTGACGAGGACGTCATCGAAGACATCGTCCATTGGTGTGCACCTACGAAGATGTAACTACGTGATGCGATGAAATCTTCGACAATGTCTTCGACGACAGACGGGGTTGGGAAAGGGAATTGACATGTGGTAAGCTCCAGCACGAAGACGCGGTGCGTGGAATATCCAGACGGATGAAATCCTTCAATGAGTACACTCCAGTAAGAACACATGACGTCTGGGATATCCGAAGGGGAGAAGTCCTGCACTTTCAGAGGATCAACTCAATTACACCAAGTCTTCACAACCTACAGGTGGCTGAATGAAATCCCACAGGTGGGGCCCAAGGGATCTCGTTTAGAGGCAAGAGACACCCCCCCCTCAGGTCAACACATCCAGAGTGGTCCAATTAACCCCAAATTAGTTCATCCACGTCGATGGTTGTGAAAACTCCCCTCGGACAATGGAATTTCTGGCGGACAACAGACGCAATCCAAGAACAGAAGAAGAATATCGTGATCCAAGGAAGCTTAGGGGAAGTTTAACATGTGGACGTAACGATGCCAATAGATTCCTCCAGCGATCCGATCGCTTCTCAATCGGGAAGTTCGCCGGCGAACGGCGGTTGTTGACCGCCGATGAAAAAAATTACCACAGAGTCAATGTTGATCCGTTTGAGGGATCCAGAAATCACATTCGATGTAAGAAAGAGGGCTTCGAGCAATGACTGATTAAATGATCACAACAGTCCAATGATGGTTGCGTTAGGAAGGTCTTCGTCGACTGAATGTATCACAAACCAAACTTGAGAAAATGATGACGATGTCAAGGAAAATGTCAGATTCTTCTTCACATGACAAATATTTGGCCGACGACTTTGAATCAGAGTATGGTCAATGGACGATCGACGATGAGAGTGATGATATTATGCCGACATTGATAAATGGTGACACCACCAAATGACGATGAAGAGAATATAGGTTGTGTAGAGAAATTGATCTATGCAGAGTAACTAGCGGTGCCACAAAAGAAACAATCACCCAAGGCAGCTAGAAGAGGTCGACAACGATGATGAAGTGGTCAGTAACCCACAAGACGGTGGAACAATCCACCATTGAATGATGTTCCTGGAACCTGAATGTTGAGTTACTGGTTGAGATGGAGGCCGTATTCCCCCCGGCAATGATAACTGTTAAGCAATCTCTAGATCCACATCTGGGACCCACGTAACTAATGGAAATATATGTGGCCGGTAAGCCAATAGCACATTCCACATCTCGTTCCATGTTCATTAATAGAACATATTCATTATAGTGCACGTGTGATGCTTATAATGAAGTCTGTGAATACATGATTGAATTTAGTGAATTATGATGAGATTGTAATACGGAGATCACTAGTCTTTAAGCATGTGTTCTAAACATTCCTATTTGAAGGATACACAAGAAGGACATCGAAGTATCCAGATAGAATAGCACAATCTAGCCTCATTCATATGAAGAGTATGGCTGGTCCCGTAGCCATTAGTGTGGAGACACAAAGGATAGATAGTGGGTGCTCTTTAGTGGAAAGAGTTCACTGAATTAATCCGTACGAATCCCTGAATGGTATTATACCGAACTGTCAATCAGGTTGATTCACGTCACGGTTGTGTTAGTGGTCCTTAGACCCGAGACACCAAAGACGTCTTATGGCGGATGGTTGTACTTTGACTATGGCCAACGAGTCTCTAATCATGGAATTCTAAACAGTCTTAGTTCGCGTACATCAAGAAGTTCACGAAGATGATTGAGAGGTCAAGATGGGATCGTCCACCCTCGATATAAGAGGTGACAGCTCAAATAAGATGATGCGATGAAGTCCTTGGCCAATGCAGTAAAATATTGGAGAAGAGTTCTTCGATGATTTCCAAATGCATCAGTACTAACTCGTCGATTAGGGTTTGATAGTTGACCATACCCTAAGTCATCCAAGGAGCGTCAAGTGGATGAGGGATTATACATACACATTAACTGATGATGAACAGGTCCATGAGTGAGTCGATACACACTCCTTTATATCTTCTAAGACACAAGGTGTAGCTTGGCACCCCACATGTTGGAGACTTGAGCTATCGACTGGGTTAAATTGAGCTGACATTAATTAATCTATATAATAATATAGATAATTAATTTGGAAGGCTAATAAAAGTTGTTGGGCCATTGGAGTCATTAACTAGACTGATACATAGGCCTAGAGGGTCACACACAAATGGTCTTTTGGACGTCGGAAGATATACTTAAGTTTGGGGGTTTTTATGAAAAGTACCCACTTAGTATAAATAGGGGAAGGCCTTGAACGAAATTCACCCAGGCCAGAATTGTTCAGGGGCCTTCACCTTCTTCTCCACTCTCCCCACACCCCCTCTCCATGTTCGATGTGATCGGAACGGCATAACAACGGTGATGGAGGTAGAACAGGGCTCGTCAAGGAGAAGGAGGAGATCCGATGTGCCGAAGATTGCGTGGATACGTCTAGAGGCTGTACACTTGAGCAGCTCGACTCGTCTCGCTCCGAGATCGAAGAAATCACGAATGAGATTCATGGAAAGGTACTTCGTTTAATGTTTTTGTTGATGTCGTTCGATTCGTTCAAGTCTTTCGCTGCAAATCATTTTTATTTATTCATCCATGTCAAGGCCTCTAGAATCCAATAGTAACAAAATAAGAGGCAAATTTCTTTTTCACAAACAAGAGAGTGTATCCCCATTAGAGCATACCTTCCTTTATTTATAAGGATGGTTGCTCTAATGGGCCTTTAGAGGAATGGTCCATTGAAAGACATTCCCCTAATGGTCCACAAGGTACAAAATAAACTAGAATTGGGCCCAAACAGATGGCCATAAACTTTTTCATAGACAACAAAGAAATGCATAAATAAACATAACCGGATCAATCATCAAGCTGCGTACTTGAAGGTCAGATCCTTCGCGTTGGCTTGGGCATCACGTTGCGGCTGCTGGCGAGCTTGAACATGAGCTTCTAGATGGTCCTCCATCAATATTACCAAGTTGGATGCTACAATGGACTTGAGGATGAGGATAAATCCCACCACAAATGAATCACCTTCGTTCTCATCAGAGCAAATCAACATATCCAAGCAATTATTAAGTGACTCCTTGCTAGCATTTTCATCTGGTTCCAATTAACCACATGATTGAGCCCTACATCTTTGTTAGCAACGACGTTAACACACGGAGTGATCACATTTATTGAAGCTACTATCACTTCTTTGTGGTGATGATTGTGTCAATCTAGTTTTGGGTCGACCATGTCCTGTTTGGTAGGGATCCCTACCCACCCGACCATCCTACTGCAACTATGGATTACTCTTGGAATGAAACACTTAGTGGCGTAGGTTACTGCCGAGATGCCCCCTATTGCTTCCTGATAAACTCCCCTTTTTAATTACCAGCTTTACTTTGTTCCTTCTTTCCAAGGATTCTAGTTTTAGGTAAGTCTCCTAGCACAGCCACCAAGTAGAGGATTGTCTATGTGGGTTAAAATTTTTACATAATTATTCTATCAAATATCTTTCCTATATTCCTATATCCTCTTTCCAAACAATCATTTTTTCCTGCCTTTCATTTAGAATTGCTGATGTCTCCATATAAATTGATTTCAATCAGTCCATTGACAAATTTTGGTAGTCCTCACATTACACCATTAGGGTCAAGACAAGAATTCATGACATTAGATCAAGAGAAGTTTCTTAATTCACATTAAAAAATTGAATGCAGCAGTCATTAAAATGCACATGTGACTTGAGTCTCACAATCACTAATTTGGTAAAAAATTAACTCTGGAATTGTCCATAATGATTTTTTCCTCAACGAATCCATATTTTTAGTATTAAAAATATTACATGGTAGTCAGATATTAGTTGATTTTATATTCGTGAGATGTAGAAAAATATTAAAAAAAATTTTATCAAATATAATACGCAAATACATTTTGTCATGTTATTCATTATCTGTTCCGTAATTGATGATGTTTTCGTCATTGTTATCTGCTTAACTATATCAGTATCCAATTATCAGTTTGAGACAGTTGGGATCAATTATAATTATCCATTATCCTTAAAATGATATGTCTAGTGTTGCTTATTTTTTAGGATTGCATAATCACAATATCTGATAATAGATATCAGATATATATACAATTAGTAGAACCCTACTATCCAATCAAGCCTAAAAAGTGTTGGCCCATGACCATTGTCATTGGAATGGGTTTGAGGAGGGTTACTTGGTGATGATTGGTTACCACCTATCCCACATCCAAAAAGCTCATTGAAATTTGGGCCTAACATCTACGTGGTATATGTCCTGCTCACAATCAAATTATGTCCACTTTAGCATCTCACATCTCACTTGATAAGGACCTTTTCCTATAGCCTGTTGGGACCTACCTGACATCGCTTCGACCACTTCTTTTACCCTCAATGGCATCAAGCATATTTGATAACTTGCAAATTAACATGATTAATTAGTGAATTTTACATTATATTTATGTGTTTTAATGACTATATTTGCATGTTATCCTATAAAAATGAAGATAAATCACTTACACTTTGATTTTACTTTTATTCCTGATTTTTTATCATTTTTTTACATGGAATTTAACCTCATTTCAGTGAAGAAATATTTTTTGCAGGGCCTTAAATATTTGGCTAAAGGTTGGTAAAGATTTTCCTAATTTTTCTAGAATTTTCCATATTTTTATATAATTTTTTGATCATTATATAGTCAAGAAATGATTTTTTATCATTTATTTAGCGTTTACTTAGCATTTATATATATATCAAGGGGCATCCACGTCATTTTCCCAAAATTCGAGCAAATACGTGGATGCATTTTATATATATGAAAAGTTTTTTTTATGTAATAAACAAAAAGTCAGCGAAAAATATTATATATATATATATATTAAAATGTCGGTTAGCCACGTGCGTTAAATGCACGCGCTAACCGACTAGCACGAATTTTCGCACGTGCAATATTTTTAATATACATATATTTTAAGGCCGTTTGCGTGTGCATTTAATGCACGCACTAACCGACACTTTCTTTATTTAAAAAACGATGACGACGTTTAACGGCGTCGATTCGCCGCGTGCATTAAATGTACGCGGAAATTGACGCCAAAAAACGTAAATAAAGGCGGTCAGCTTACCGCCCATTTGTTTAATTTTTTTTTAACGCAGTCAAAAAGTGCGGCTCCGTTTGTCGTTTTCTTTTTTAAAAAAAAAATTAAAGGAAGAGGGCGACGTGGCTCGTTTTCATCCATTCAAAAGAGACTCAAATGCCTAATTATTTCGCGCCGACGACAAGGACAATCACGTGTCAGAATGTGATCCGAGAATGCAGAAAAGGAGAAATACCGACGCCGACCAATAGAAAAATGGCATTTCCAAATTTCTTGGAGGAGAGATAAATAATCCAACGGCCCAAATTTATCCTCACTAAAACTTTGATATCTTGAGATCTAGACGTCCGATTGGGCTGAAATTTTGAGGGTAGGTTCGTCTTTTCCCCCTCTACAATCCAGACGGTTGGATCTTTAAATGGAGATCTACAAATGGACGAAATACACTTTTGGTGGCTCTCCCCAAGCAATTGGCCAGGAAGGACACAAGAGGGGTTCTTGAAGTTGACAGATCTTGATTCTGCACTCAAAATTGTAAGTTTCTGATTTGTATTTCAACCATCTTCTTGAACGATTCTAAAACGCCGAGGCATGGGCGAAATGTACATGCCTTAGAATTTGTTTTGAATGAAATTAGCACTTCGTTTTGATTCTGATTCGAGATCTGGTTTTTTATCCTTAATTCTACATCAATTCAAAACATTTCTGGTTCATTAGATTTTTAATTTAGGGTTGGATTTCATCTTTTCCCCAAATTCTTCACTTTCTCTCTCTAGGTTAATTTGTCTAGTTTCTCTCTCTAGATTTTGATTTTTATTGTTTAGGAATTTAATTCAATATATAAAAAACCTAAGAACAAAATTTGAATCGAAAATTCATCCATCTTGAAGTCCAATTTAAAAATTCCTTTCTTGATTATTTAATTTTCAATTTTTAATTCATAAAAATTGTTTTAAAATTTTATAATAATTGGGAAATTAATAATCTGAATTAATCTGATCTTAAAATTAAAATATTCTTATCTTGAATTTTCTGACCGAAATATTTAAAATCAAAATTAAGTCTTACTTAATTTTGATTAATTAAAGAATATTATTAACCATAATTAAGATTATTAATTGCAAAATTTATTCATCGTTGAATTAATTCATTGAAATTGGATACAATTCTCACTTGCTGCCTCCCTGTGCTTCGAACCCTTACTTGCTCTATATTCAATATTTAGTGAATAAGGGAAATTATAAATTTTATTGTATAAGTCTTAATCCAAGATCAACGACATATTTACGTGCATTTTTAGGCTTATCAATATTGGTGATGATTTTCTATCCATCCACAACCCATCTTGAACAGATGTCGTCATCCATTGATCTCGATAGACCCTATATGATACTACCTGGATTTCAAATCCAGAAATCCACAAAAATCTCAGAAATTATAATTTTCACTTATAAACTCATTTCCTTCATTCCAAGCTTAGAAAAATTCCAAAATATAATTTATGCCTTTCTGTGGATCTACCCCTTTCTGTGGAAAAATCACTTTGATTCTGGTCTTTAGGCGTAGTTCATTAAGGATTTGCAGATTTCCTATTTCTTCTGTCGAGGCCTTCTAGAGTGAACGATTTAATACTTCTCTATCACATTCAACGCCTTGGACTATCCTGAATTATTTGTTGGTTCAGTTGCGTTCGTCTTTGATTGTGTTGGAAATTTTTTTATTGTGGGAGAGATTGAAAATTTTATCGTCCTTGCTAGGGCTTAATGTTCCTGAAATGTTCGACATCAGCTATTCTTTGATTTTTTTCCTTGGAACGTTGTCTTGAGAATAAGTAATTTCATTGTTAAAAAATCGTGAAGTTGACTTGATAATTATCCTGACCCTCCTTGTGTGTCAACGTGAAACGTGATTAGAAAATCTGCATAGAAATGTGTGTTAACAAGGAATTTTATTGGTTAGAAATGTATTTTTTTCGTGTTCGTCTTGTCAATCTAATGCTAAAGGTGCTCTTTAATTCCTCTTTTCTTTATTTCCTATTTTCTTTATTTATGATTTGAAGTCGACGCTTATGAGATTCACTATCGATTCTTGATGATTTTAATAATTTTAAAAACGGGATACTATTCTTTGTAATTCCTATCCGTGCATTTTAATTCATTTCAGTATCCTTTTGCGAATTTAAATGAGGCAATAAATGCTCCATTGTTTACCATTTTTTGATAATATTATCTATTTCCGAATTCTCTACACAATATTTTTGGTGACATTGCAGTTCATCTAATCCTAGTGGACCTGTCACCTTCTGTGAATGACCAATGGTTTTATTCTTCTTTTTGTCCTAGATTAATTCTTAGTTATACTAAATTCATTTTGATACTTTTATGAGACATTTCTGGAACAGGTGTTGAATGCATCTGTAGATTTTATACTATGTGTGCTGGGAGACGCCTTCATTTCAACACCGTGGAAAGTGTCTTTCCTTTTTTCTTTCTCCTTTTTTCCTTTTTTCTTTCTCTTTCCTTCATTGTGGATTAACTCATATTGAGGACTATTAACTTTCACTTTTAAAGTCGACAATTTGAAAATGAACTTCTTCCATTTACTGTAATGTAATGATGAATTGGTAATTCATCTTATTAATTCATTCTGACTTATGCAGTCTCCCCCTTCTGCGGGTTCCGCCGAGTCATGGTCACGCTCTTCACCTAGCTAAGTGGCCTTGGCTCCCCATTCTTGAGGCCTCTTTAGGCACTCAAATTGTTTTGTAATCAGGTATGCACATTCTTCTTCGCTGTCTTTGATGGTTTGTTTGTTCTATGGTGGTTTGTATGTTGATCGAGTTTTTTTTTTTTTAAAACTAAGTTGTTTGTTGAGAGACGATAAAATATATGGGAGCTGGTTCATACGACATAACGCTAAAATTGCTCTAATAATTTTAATGCAAAATTGTTGACTGATTATCTACTTTGGTGGATTTTTTTTCTTTGGAGAATTGTGTTGTTTAATTTTGATACTTTTAGTTTTGTTATTCATTGTGGTTTTTTGAAATTTTGAGTTGCATGTTTTATCATGAAAATGACTCTTCAGGGCAGTATGAAGGCATGTGCTTAAGTAAGCTAACTAAATTTGACCCAAGATTATTACAACTTTAAACTGTTAGAAAAGCAGAAATGGTTTTAGGTATGTGTTAAGTCGTTGCCCTTCTTTGAAAGATTTTATGAATTTATGGGATTCGTGTAAATGTTAGTGAACCAACCATGGTAATTGTAAACGTAATTTTCTAAGAGGAATATAGCAGCATTATTTCGTGTGAATCAAAATATTTTCTGAAATTCCAGTTTGACATATTTTAATCGTTAATTTATGTGTCATCTTTTTTTACAAATGATTGCATCTTGTTAATTACCTTGGTATCGTAATGGAGTCTACATCTGCTACTACCCCAAAATCAACAGCTAGGGCAATGTCGTCGATGTCCGCGGAGTGCATCCCAGTAGAGGTTGATGACAACATATCAACTCGTAGCGGAAGACGCAATCTGTCTAAAGTTTTAGATCGTCTTGTTGAAGTTTCCCGGGACGAGTACCAGTGCACGCTATGTTAGGCAGAGAACCCCATGTGTAAAGTCATCAACAAGAGGAATAAAGACAAGAGCACAAACGTATTTTGGAGACATTTGGAGAAGGTGCATCGTAAATTTCACGATGAAATTAAGGGACTCACAGCTGATGCAAAGAACCATTCTCCATTATGAACTACTCTCCTGCAAGTTGTACTTACGCGACATCACCGTGGAGCAGACGAAAGAAGTGTTTGTTAAGTTCATTTGCGACAACGATCTTCCTTGGCTTCTTGTGAAGAAGAAGTCTTTCCAAAGACTGTGGTTCTACGGGACAGGTGGTCGGGGACATCCCTGGTCTGGATGTGGTTAAGGCGATGGCTGAAAGGATGTACAAAGAAGTCCAAGGGAAGTTGGTGGAGATGTTTGCCGACGTCTCTAGCGTCTCACTTACCGTGGATGCTTGGACATCCCAAAATAACCTCGCCCTTCTAGGAGTCACAGCCCATTGGATCGACTGGAAGCCATGTGAGCTTCTTCTTGGATTGCAATAGATCAAGGGACCCCATAGCGGCTTGAACTTAGCGTTGATCATCGTGGAAGTTGCATATCAATACGGCATCGAGTTGAAGCTATGTGCCATCACCACGGACAATGCGTCCAACAACAGAACAATGATGGCCTCCATTGTAGATCAAGTGAAGATAGTAAATCCCCAATTCACTATGGACCGACATGTACCATGCGTTGCCCATGTACTGAACCTCGTAGTCCAGGACGGACTCAAGGTCATTTGTAATCCAGAACCTCGTGGAAGTAATACGCTACGTGTCTGAGAACTTCGCCCAATAACACAATTGGACACAGATGACCCAACCGATTCACAGGTCGGCGAAGATACTGCGACAACAGTTGCACCTTTGGGAGAAGTAGTTTCACGCGTGAGAGCCATTGTCAATGCCATTCAGGGATCCACACATCGTATGGAAAAATATGTTGATATGTGCAAAATGTTTGAGCTACTAGATTCGAACAAGATAAAGGTCGACTGCCCAATGAGCTGGAACTCCACTTTCACGATGTTAGAGCGTGCTCTTGCTAAGAAAGAGGTTCTGGAAAATATGGCTATGATGTTACTTTTGACGTCCACCAGAGATTACAACTTATGTCAGGAGGAATGGGAGTTGATTGACGAATACCTGTGCATCCTTGGCCCACTGTGCAAGGGAACTAACTTTGTGTGTTCGGCGAAGAAATTGCCAAGAACTAAAGTAACATCATTGGTCATGGAGCTGAAGAATCACCTTAAGTATGCTACGAACAATGCAGGGGCAACATTGGATGCTGAGCGACCGAATGCCTTGCGGTCAGCGTGTGGTGCTATGCATAACAAGTTGATGCAGTATGCAATGGTACTTTGGGGCAATAATATCATCGCTACAGCAGTGACATTGGATCCATTCTCAAAATTAGAGGTTGTTGATCCGTCATATCGCCAAATTGTGCTTTCCTATCTTGGCGGTCTCTTTGATTATGCAGCTATGACAAAAGCAGCTGGATGTGACTTAGAGCAGGGAGAGTTGTCAGAAAGTTTTCGTCCGAGACAGTATGTTTCGTCCAAGCGGCAATATACACGTCCGTGTAGTCGTCATTGACCACAGTCAATGCCGAGGCAAGAGCTGGATAAGTGTCTTTAACATCCCATGCAGCGAGGAGGATGATAATCCTCTAGGTTGGTGGAAGGATGTCAGGACGTGGTACTTACCGAATTTGACAAAAATTGCTTGCCAATTTCTGGCCGGGAGTCTGACCAGCGCACTGGTGGAGCGGCTTTTTTCAGTCAGCCGAGACATCACAACGTATCGAAGATCACGCCTGGATGCAGAGAGCATTGAGATGTTGATGATGCTTCGTGCATGGTTCCATTGTGTAGAGCGGGACTCCTCCAACTCCGATGATGACTCTGACGACAATGACAGATTGGGTGCTGGTGCGTTACGCTCTATCACTTTCCACCTTTTCATAAACATGTTTCTTTTTACTGACTCTCTCTATTCCATGTTACAGAGTTAGGGGGGACAACATGATCGCAGTGGATGGGTCTCATCCGCTCATACACTCTAACGTTTAATGTAAGTTATGCTTCTTTGTTACTCTCTCTCTATTTCATTTGCTGATTCATCCATGTAACAGAGTGCTGTCTTGTCTTATGTGTTTTAAATGACTGCAGGTGGACATCATCACAAAGTTAATATTTACTTTTATTGATTTTTTTATGCCTGTCAGGTTTTCACAAAGTTAGTCGTCCAAGTTCTTCACTTTGATCACATTTTGTTCTTCAAACTTTGATAAACAGGCGAAAATTTCTAATTCTTGGTCTTCATTTAACTGGGATTTACGAATTGGAGTTCTCATTACCATGTCATCTGCTCTTGATTGTGAAGATTAATATTTAATTTCACTGAATATTTATGTCTTTGTGGTCTTCACAAAGTTCGTAGTTTGCTTCATTCTAGAGTTACTTTCAATTATTTGTAGAATAAAACTAAGTAGAGTCATAATTAAGGCTCTCTTGGATCACTCTATTTATTTTTAGGAAGTGGCCAATGTTTTTTTTTTTAGATTTTGATGTACTTTATTATATTAGAATCTTTAGTTACGTTTAAATAAGGATGAGCTGGTTCGGTTAAATCTTTTTCGGAGCTGGTTCGTTTAAATCTTTTCAAATAATATTATGAATTTAATTTATTTCTATTTTTAATCTGAAATATATAATTAAATTTTTGGTTAATTTTTCAGGGTGGGGAAAGGCCGGCATTTGGGCGTGGGGGAGGCTACAATGCTTACCGGTTTTTCCACTTTTTCCGATTTTTCCTCTTTTTTTTGCCCTCCGAAGACAATTAATATTTGCTTCATCAGCAGGAGTTTCTGTTCCCTTCTCCGTCGTATTATTCATCAAATTTCCTATTACTGAAAATACATGTTTCACAGGGTGTTAAGTGTCTTTTGTTAGTCTTGTCATTCCGTGGAAGAAGTTTCTTACTCTTCTTAAATATCACTCAAAATCATATACTCATAATCTGAATTTAATTATATTTTCAAGAACAATATCAAAAAATAATTGACATCTTCGTGACTCTCACATTGCAGTATTTACAAGGACTGGATGAACATTTAAGTAAATTGGTAGCTAGAAATTAATTTAATTAGAAAAATGAAAATTATGCCATTTTAAGATTTTTTTAAATATCACATTTTAAGATTATACACACATTTTTTTTTGTTGAGTCAACATTACTACTTATCAATCAACAATAATTTGAATTGTAGTTACATAAAGTGTGAGAATTAAAACAATATCTTACACCGAGTTGTAATCTCATAAAAGGTACTTCTCTAAAATTCTACGGCTTAGAAACACAATTGGAGGGAGCAAAGTAACAAACTCTATATTTGGTAAAAAGCTGTATTTGAATATTTAATCAAAGTTGTACACTGATAGATTAAGAAATGGAAAAAATCCAAGTGAATACTCAGATCGAGTAATTAACCTCTAGAAAAGCTATATTAAATTTCTTAAAGAGAGAACCAAATTTTATGTCTTAGTTTTCCCTATTCATTAATGTAAGTAATCAAAATTGAGCCCATAAGCATAATATCTTAACAGAGAAATATAATAATAAGTAATAAGACCAGAAAATTCTTGTTACCTTCAGGGATGCTAGAATTAATTTATCCATATCTATAATTAAGAAATCAAAATTGAACCCATAAACATAATATTTCTCCATATCTATAATTAATTTTGATTAATTAAACTCCCCAATTAAATTTGATTAATCAAAGCAAAGGGACTCAACTGTAATAAACAAATACTTGCATTGCAGGGGGGAGGTAACCACATTTTCCATTTCGTTGTTATTCTTTTGCATTATTTCATAATATAATCCAAATAAAGATGCCATTCTGAAAATTTTAATTTACCCTAGTTAGACGTTAAACTATTATTTTGACCCAATGAAATTAAAAAAAAGACATAATTTAATATGATGAGAATGGAAAGAATAAAAATTGATTATAAGCCTTACTAAGTAGGGATTAATTATTTCCCTTTCCACATTTTATTGTAAATCCACACATTAATCTGCAATTTAATTCAATGATTTAAGATGAAATTGGCATGTATTAAGATTTACTATATTCTTTATTAATTAGGGATTCAATAATGACTTTTACATATTTTATTGCAAATCCATACATTTTGTTGGGAATTTAATATAAATTTCACCATTTTTTTGTCCCACATTCGTTCGTCCACTGTCCACTACGTTCGAATGGACAAATTTTTCGTACGACAGGACAAAAATCGTCCCGTCCCATCGTTTGGTGGATGAATTCTCGTCCACTAATTTGTCCAAACCCCCTGGACGGAACAAATTTTTCGTCCATGAATGAAAAAACCATCCCTCCACGTCCCTGCACTATACCTGGATGACAATGGCGAGGTTGAGGCGATGTAAGCTGGCATAGTAGTGTCAGATCCTAACATTATGTTTAGGGATATTGTTTCTTGACTTAGATTCGTCATGGGGACCTATATCTAGGCACAAGTGGCCATGAAGAAGGTCTAACCAAATCATCACAGGGATCTAGGAAATGGTACAACAGGTTCCCTCCCACACTAAAGAACTAGAAACTTACCTCCAGCCTTAAGAGAGGAAAGATAATGAGATAGTGATAGATTTTATTTTTGTGTGTGCAACCAGCACCGTAGTAAAGCCATTTTTCTCCATCGGGCATGTGCGATAAGCCCAAAATAGGGGTGAATTATCCAATTATAATACGTTATCATTGTTAATTTTAGTTTATACAATAAAATTTATAAAACCCTAGCTTAAAATGTATGGTGATAAGTATGGGTGTCGTCCAAGGAAAGCTAGTAAGGCAATTCAATTAGTGATCCACTTGAATAATTTAGCCCTAATTAGAGTTAATTTCATCTTTAACAAAGATCAAATAACCCTAATCAGATTAAGAATTTAGAAAGGAGCGTAGAGGGATGGGAACAATAGAAGAAGTAAGGAGCTCTAGATTGAATTCTTTGATCCAATAAAAAGAATTAAAAAAGTCAAGTAGAGGAATTAAGAAGAAATTTTGGTTTTAGTTTGTTTTGGGGGAATTAGGTATCCCAATTCACTCACTACTATCTCATTAACACAATCTAATCTTTCTAAGAAATTGAACTTTTTATAATTTTTTTCTCAACGTGCGAGTGGAATAGCTAGATTGATTTAATAATCTCTCCTTTCAATCCTAGTAAGGGCTCGTAGATGCCACTCAAGCCAAGCAATTTAGAATTTCACACAATGATCAACGTGAAAAATCATAAATTTCACTAACAAATAATCCAGATTACACTAAAATTCAAATACAATGAAGCAAAAAGTACCAAATAGTGTGGATCCAGGATGTAGCCCCTGTCTTTCTTCCCCTTCTAGAATGGCCTCCTCAACTCGAATTTCAGATTTTACAATTAGGTTAAATGGTAAAAATTACCATTTTACCCCCAATAAGTAATTGATTTTTTCCATCAATGTAGGCTTGATATGAATGATCCAACAATACAGATAGAAAGAGGAGGTTGAGATGAGCAAGCCATAAATTTGAGCTCAATCTGACTTCACGATTAAAAGTTATTACTAAATGAATATTGACCAATCGGAGCTGTTGGATCAATATTCATTTATTTAATTTAGATTTCATATTACATGCCATGTCGTGTCTGTCCCTGATTGGCTGGAAAATTTTAAAGGCATTTTGGCGCCTCTTCTCTCGACGTGCCACATACCCCTGTCCTGAAACATATTTCGATAAAAGTCTCACACTTTTTTTATTGGATCTTTACGCCTGCAATACTTGACTAAGAGCTGTTTTAAGGGCATATTTTCAACCAAAATTTCAGAAAAGTCCCTCCAACTTTAGAAATTGATTTAAACTACTATTTTAATTGTAATTATATCCTCTTTCTCTCTATAAATTCATTTCTTCTTCAAATAAATTTCTAAAAAAATCAATAAGATTTGAGAAAAATATAGAAAATTCAGTAATTCATCCCCACATTAATTAGGATTAAATTTAATTTTTTAACATGCCATTTCCATTTAAATAGAGTTATTCCAAGCCTACATAATTTTCATAAATTAACAGAAAAATTATAATAAAATCAGAATTCACTTGAAATAATAATTAACATGTAAATCTATGATAACAACCCTATTTTAAATTCTTTCAATGGATAAATTGTGCTAATTACTTGAAATAAACACTGAATTTAGGATGTTTCAATGTGCTCGTCACATTCAAAAGGGTGAGACTTATTAATCATAGCATAAAGCTTATTGTATCCATGAAGTGTTGGTTGCACGATTTGAATACACAACTTTGTGATGTTGATGGTAACAAGGGGTTTTTTGATGATGTTGAGTAATGTGAGGTACAACTTATCATCTATAATTTTCACGACACTCCCTAATTTTCACGACATTTATTAGTATTAACTGGTTGTCATTTTTTCAGGGAATGAGATGAAAATGTCAATCATACTAAGATACATGTAAACTTTAAAATGAAATGTTTTGTCTCATTCATCGTGTTCTGAAATTAACCATGTGGCTTGGAGTTCATTCGGAAAGTCAATAACACTTGGGCACCTTTATATGTATTAAAAATATCATTTAATAGATTAATGGAATTAATGTCATTTTCAAAGAGAATGAGATAACTTAATAGCAACTTTAATATTAAAATTAAAAGAAAGGTACAAAGGAAAAATATGGTCCACATAACCTAATTTTTTTCACTATGTAGATGTTACCAAAAAATATCAAGTGATCCTACAGCCAAATCGCAGAGTCATAAGGAAAAATTATGTGGTCAATTAAACAAAAAAATTTTGATAAAAAATAATCTTTCAAACTCACTAGAAGGTGTAAATTAGAGTACAATGAAAAGTAGGGGCCAAAGCCATAAATAACAAAGATAGACTTTTTAAAATGATTTGACTTGGTGAAGCTATATTAAATTGGATGAAGAGAGAGGTAAGAATAAAAATATATATATTAGTAAATCTAAGCAATCAAATTTTGGAGAAGTTAGTCAGTATGATGGTAAGGTAATGGAATAAGGAATACAATGAATATATAATCCAAAAGTTGGAAGTCTGAGTTTCAATATATGACTCTCAAATATCAATGCCCAGAAATCATGATCTGCATGAGGATGTAGTGATCAAATGACACTTTGGCAGTCAAACCTCAATGAAAATTCACAAATTTTATATCCATTGCAACCACTCAAAAAACAATATTGACATGAAAACCATGAGAATTGTTTAAGAAACGAGGAAGAAACCTGCAGACTAACTTGACGAGAAAAGTCATAGAAGAATGGGGGAGAGTGCAGATAAATAGATCCAATCTACTCTAGTTTTCTATACTTGACATGAAAATAAATCAATTTAAATTAAAATCTACAAGGACTAAATCTTTACACCCAAAATCTAGAGATTTCTAACTTGTAAGGCCTAAAAACAACTTTAAGGATTATTAATCATGTCATCTTACACTTTTAGAGATTTCTTATATTGTTAGCAATAAATCTCTCTTCTCTTATTGAAATTATGAAAAATTTTAAGCCACAACTAGCTCCGTAAGTCGACAATGCAAATCACTCAAATTTGATAAAAGAAAAGGGACTACACACTCGATCCATTGAGATACAAAACCTTAAATAGGATAAAATAATAACTAGATACATCTAAGTAAGTCGGCCATGCCATGGTTACGGCCTGGTACAATTCTTGGATCACAGCTAGCCCTTAGCTATCCACCCTATCTTTCTATATCATTACCTCCAGTTGATTGTGGCTCAATTGGTGTGGTTGCATGTGAATCCTATGAGAACAGCATGGACTCACATTAGAATCCTCACTGAGGCTATGGCTACTGAACTTGGGTCCTTACCCTGCCATCCTATTTGGCTACTCATGCCTGATGGGAGTTGCTCTTGATGTCCCTCTTGGGATCACTATGGATATAAATTCCTTACACAAACATGGGGTTGATGCATCTAGCCCCAACAATGATCCCTTGCATGTTTTTCTTCCTTTGGAGGTTTATACATCATGGACTCCCCAATAATGATCGAGTGATGCGTATAGGTCACTACATCAGCTCGCAATCCCATTGTTGGCCCGACTCTCCATATGTTGAAACTATGGATGACCTCCCTTTCATCGTAAGATCACTACGGACTGCTGGTCCCAATTTATTGCACATCAACATCCAATACTTTGTATCCCCACTACTCTAGTGCCAATAAAGTGTTTTGATAAGGTCTTTACCTCATCAACACAGTCTAAGCTTAGTCTTAATCTACATATTACCATAGTCTACATCTATAGGAGATTTGAAAAGGGAAAAATTATTTTGGTTTTTCAGGTTTGCCCATCAGCTAAAAAAATAGCTCCAGTGAACCGATTCCCTAGTCCCACCGCTTGCGCATCGTTCCCTCACTACCTACAAGGATTATCCACTGCGGCACCTCTTTACCCTAGAGCACCACTTAATGATAAACTGTACATTGACATCCACTATCCATGGGCTCTTTCAAGTTCAACATGGACGGTGTGGCCACAGAGAACCCATGCCTAGCTCCTTGGCATGACCTACCTCCTGAAGCATGACACACACATCATGTTGAGATCCACAACATTTTGGAAATTCACACTCGACTCTTCCTCATCCTTCATAGAACTCATGAGTGGAGCGTGGGGCAGGCATGCACACTGACCTACATAGGTGTCATTTGCATTGCTGCACTTTGACAATGACATTCGACGAATGAAATGACAACGCCTCATCTCCTACATGCATCAATACCTCTAATAGATGTGAACCTGCATCTAGCATCCAAGGCCTACTCAGTGACCCGCTAATATATGACAGTTATATACCATCTATTCCTATTGTGGGGGAGGACGAGTAAGGACCTGCATATGCCTTGTTCAATTTATATCGTCTACAATCATTTATTCTTACTCGTGAATATTTATCCTGAATTTCCTAATTGATGCATTTTATGTCCTTTTCTTCCCAAAAGTTGTTCTATAATTCCATACAATGTTCATTGCTCTAACCGTCTCTATATTAATGTATGTTAACAGAGGACTCTAACATATAACTATGTGGGTCCATATGCTGGGCTGATTGGATCATTGGATATTTTCACTAGTACTCTAAATAATGAAAATGACTTGATTTTTTCAATTTATAAATGTTTTTAATATCACCTACTATCATATATTCTTACTCATGACTTGGATGATTGAAGTTTCTTGTTAGCGCATATTATGGCCTTTGTCATATGAAAGCATACAATTTTAAATTATTTCCCACCAACTTCACCACTATAACCTTGTTAAATCTTATAATTCACTTTTTAGATTATAATTGTTTGATTAATTGTGATGGACAGTTACGTTCTATCATATTTATACATCATCTAGTTTTGATATCAATGTCCTCCTTGTCAAGAAGAAGGTGGGCCGAATGGTGTGCTCTACAGGTCTAGAAATTGAGATTCATCTTTTGCAAATTAAGGAATGTTCATAATTTGTAAGAGTTTAATGTCTTTCCGTTTACAACCCAATTAAGAAACACTGTAAAACTATTCCTTGGGAATTTCTTAGGAACCTTATGAATGAAAAAAGCCCTTGTAATCATTTCTTTGACGAAACTGATTTTTCGCTTTATGATGTTGATCTAAACTCCTCATCTATCACCATTGTCTATGGGACACAATGCCCCATCACATCACCTATCCAGACTCCTCACACGATGTATTTATACCTGTTGGAAGCAACAAGGCATATTTCTATTTTTACTTTGATCATTTTATTTTATTTCCTTTTTATTAACTTTGTTTTGTTGTAACTTACTTTAATAACATCGGGGCCCACTCGTAACCCCATAAATGTGGGAAAACAATCTGCATTGAGTGAATCTTCGTCAATCTTTTCTCCCATAACCCTAAACAGTCACCAAGGTCGCCAGCTGGAGTTTCACATAGTATAAGAGCTTCCTGCGAGTTCAACGATCTGACCCTCCATCAGATCTGGTTGGCGGCCACTCAGACTATCGGTGTGTTGCGACGTGGCCAAGATGAGCGTGTCTGATACATATTAAAGAGTCCAGAGTTGATTCTCAAGAGAAGTGGAGAGGAGAATGATGACTTGTCAACAATCTACCACGGCAGCTCTAACTTGCAGACAACGGAATAGAAATGACCACGACCAGGTTTACAGAAAGCTGACTCTTGAGAAGCGACAAGTTAAAGTTGATGGAGAATAGTAGTCTCCCAAATCCGAAAATGAATAAAGAGGAGCAGGGGATCGTGGGCCAAGTAATCTTCCCTACCATCCCTGAAGTCATGGAATTTAACAGCTTCAATTTGGTTGATTGAAGTCTGTATGAGGAACTAATCCTTGAGAGCAAAGGATTAGTCTCATCTTATGGAATAGATAGACCCAGAAAGTCCAAAACATAAATCCTGGAAGGAGGATGCCAGTGTGCACGCATGGTTATTGGGCAGTATGGCGGGAGATTTGTTCAGGAATGATTCAGTATGGAATAGCTGAGAGGAGAATAGGTCATAAGACCACTGCTACTAGATCACTACTCATTCATTATGATTTGCCCAAGAAATTCTTGGGAGAGGCTGTTTTAACATCTGTACACATAATTAATCGGTTGACATCCAAAACATTAGGCTATGCGAGTCCTGTAGGCCTAATGACAAAGTTCTATAATTCATGCTTGGTGGAAGATAAGCCTTAAACCAATAATATTTGGGTGCATAGCTTTTGTACATGTTCATAATCCAGAAGACAAGTTGAGTCCCAAGTCGATTAAGCGTATTTTCCTAGGTTATTCACAAATCCAAAAAGGATACGAGAGCTACCATCTTGAAATGAAGAATTTTGTTTCGGTTGATGTGGCATTTCATGAGGGCGAAAGCTACATCAAGTCATCACAGGAGACCTCGAGTGGTGTATACCAGAAAGTGCCAAGATTTCAGGAAGGTGCAACACACGTACTGCACGATAATGTAGTCAAGAGATAGCTTGTAGAGCAAGGTCTAAATTCTCAGCCTGAGATCTGGGAGCCATCTACAATTGAAGATCGACCTATAGTGGGTCATGAAGATGAGAGTATTGAATGACTTCTTGCTTTGAGGAACGGCAGGAGACAGTGCATCCAAGGAGTAAGATATCCACTCACCAATGTGGTTGGGTATTCTCATCTGGGATCATACACTTCCCGTGTATTTTTCTTGATTAATGCCTCCATTACCTTAATCACCTCATAATGAGTCTTGGGTATTCAAAGTAATGACAACTCCAGTAAAATTTCAATTTTATTTGTGTACGCTGATGATATTATTGTTACAAGAGACAATGATCTCAATAATCGATTGTTTAGTGTCAAATCGACTGAATCATTTGAAATCAAGTCACTTGGAAGACTCAAATATTTTATGGTATTGAAGTAGCTTCTCTTCCCAAGGTGGATTTATCTCACAACACAAATATATTCTTAATCACCTTCAAGAAACAAGGATGGGTAGATGCAATCCCACTCCTACACCCATAGATCTAAATATGAAACTGGGTCTTTGTGAGGAAGAAGCAAAAGTGGACAAAGGGCAATATCTGACGTTGATTGGGAAACTCATCTATTAGAATCATACAAGACCATATATATCTTTTACAACGGGGTTGTTGAACAGATTTATGGATAACCCACGACAATCTCCTTTGCAGACAATGTATCATGTACTATGAAATTGGAGGGGTTCTGTAGGTCACAGAATCTTCATCAAAATGGGAACATCGATATGGAGATGTATACCAATGCAGACTTTGAACGTTCAGAACAGATAGACGACCTACGACAAGGTATTATGCATTCCACAGAGAAAATGTGGTTGCATGGAGCAAGAAACAACCAGTAATTACATTATCCAAGTTGAGTACATACCCTTTGTCGAAGACATGGTTACACTCTATGTATAAGAAATATCATTCTAGAGGTTGGAGTAGCACAGAGCAATTGAAATATCATTCTATGTACTGTGACTGTAAGACGGCAATTGACATTGCTCATAACCCAGTCCTATATGATAGAACAAAGCATACTGAGCTAGATAAGCATTGGATCAGGGAGAAGAACAAGTTGAGCAAGTTGAGTGTCCGAAGCATCTGTCCACCTTCTAGAGGGTGATTGTTAGAAGCAACCAGTCGTATTTCTATTTTTACTTAACTTTTTTCCTTTATATTACCTTTCTTTTGTTGCAACTTAATAAGCCCAAAGCAATGGCGATCATATGCCTTCAGTCTTCTTCAACACTTTTCTCCCAAAACCCTAGACAGCCACCAAGGTCACCATCCGGAGTCACAATACCACTTCATATGTAAATGTTCTGCACAAAATTAATATCTTCAATGAACCCAGAAATGATTAAAAAAATAGAACAAGGATGCAAAATCATTAAAAAGAGAGTAAGGGAGGGACTGAGTCGAAGGATTTTTATTCTCTCGCATATGGTCACAAAGAAACATAGTTGACACCAAGCTCACTGAACAACCATTAAGCCCAAGCCGGATTTACTGTCATCGAAGATTGTACACAAGAACAAACGCCGATTCATTTACAGAAGCGCAAACCGACTATATATATGCTAATGAGCTCCGATCCCCGGGAGATATAGGACGCCCACGTGTTGGAGTGGGCGGTCGCTGAATGTTGAGTTCCTGCATAATTTAATGGTTTGTTGAAGGCAGATCAGAGGAAAACAGTCCCAGGGAAACCAATATGGAAAAAAAGAAAAAGGTATTTCCCTTCTTTATATTTTGATTTCATCAACCATGTGATAGTTTATTACTGATTTATTGCATAACCAATGAAATAATGGTTAGTCGAATGCAGATCAAACGAAAACAGTTCTAAGGAAAACAAGGGAAAATGATTCCTTATTACACACTTCATTCCATAAATCATGCGAATGATTTTACTAATGTATTGCATAATCAATAATATTGCATAACCATTCCATATTATTTCATAACCAATAATATAAAAATTTGTTCAAAGTAGATCAAAAGAAAACAGTTCTGGGGAAAATCAAGATGGAAAAACAAGGGAAAATATTTCCCATCGTACACATTTTTATTTGTGATTTATTGCATAAATTAGCAATGGTCTTTGAGCGAAGAGCCCCAACACGGAGTGATATAGCAGATAAGAGAACATATCCGGGGAAAACCAAGAGAGGGAAAATCAGCGTACATCCAAGCAAATGAATCTCTCCATTGGTATAGTCATTTACCCTTCAGACACAAAATTCATATGATCTGTTGTCTTTGTAATTATCCATTGGATCAACAGGAGAGCCGAGAAATACAATCCCACCAGACCGCGCTCGATAATTGAAGTATACATTTCTTTTTTTGCACTAACTTCAATTGAATGTTCAATTAAAGTTTAAAGTTCAAATCGCATGCTATGATTCATCCATTCAAAGTCTGATACAATATAAGATGTGAGAGGTAAAGGTGGGCCAACGTTTCAAACAAGCATCCAAATCTAGAGGTAATGGGAATGGGTCAACCGTTAATGCATGAGACTGAGGGGAAAACTCATGGATCTCATGCAAACTGCTGTGTTTCTGTGAGACCATCCATATATAGTAGGATTCAAGTCGTCCTGTGGCGATGACAATGGACGACGACGATAATGAATCCATCATTATTATCATCATTGGTACAATCATCTGGAACATGAATTAATTCAAAAAAAAAATTCATCTGGAACATGAAGTTGTCATAGTCCTGTCATCTCTTGTCGTCACCAAGTCGTCCATCATTTGTTCATACTACGGCAATGAAGACGAATTCGCCATCATACTCAAACCTTAATTTACATTAGGCTCATCTAGATAGGGGGATCATGAGAATGATGTTGACATTAACCTTTAGATGAATTTGCAGTTGATGTCATCATCATAAAAAAATGTCAGTCACCATCACCGTCCCTGTCAATGTCCATCGTCAACGTCAATGGAACGTGCCAAATCCAATGGCGAGGCAACCCAATTGATGGAAAATACGGAAATGCAAAACCTAGGATCTACCAGTTGGGGTTTTCAATATGGGCAAATGAGATGAGAAAAAGGCATTCGAAGAGCTTTCCAGGAATTTGAAGCCAGTTGATAGATAAATGATAGGTTCTTCACTAGAACTTATGAGAGAGACTGAGAAGGGCCACACAAGACGTCTATCTCTCAACTCTTAAACATGCCGGCAGACAGCTTTTCTAATTTCAAGAATTCTGATTGGACAGCTGAGGACTAGGCAGCAAAGTCCGCCACTGACCAGAGGGGAGGAGATATTTATCGCCTCCAAATTTGGAAATGATTAATTGGACGTGAGAGACTTTTACTTCCCAAGATCTGTTTTTTTTTTTTGAAGAAAACTTCCCAAGATCTGTTGACTTTGATTCAGTATTCATTCCAGCATTTGATTGTCCACCACGGAGATCTACCCTTGATACAAGGGTGTAGCAATGGATCATCCAACCCAGAGCAATCATAGTTATTGGTGGGGGTCTGAGGTGATCCAAATCAGTTATAAGGTCAATGAATATGAAGATACATGAATGGTTTGTAATTGTTCTGTAAAGTTCTGAGGTTGCAATTCATCAATGATGAATCATGCGAAATTAAAAAAACGAAAGACAGTAGAACAGAGGCTTACCTGCATCCAAGAGTCAAGAGCCCGTTCTGGAGAAGACTCAGGAGATTGGAGGGGAGGGGGAAGTGGGTGGATCAGCTTGGGAACAACAACCAGACCTCGGCCAATCACGAGTATTGCTCCTGCGTTTTGTGCCGTGCCTATAATTTTTTTTGAGAAAAAAAAACAGAGTCAGAAGAAAAGACATGAGGATTAGAGAATGGAATTGCAAATTTGAAATTTCACCGCAATAGTTTGTCGCGGAGAAGACTGTAATTAGCTGCCCCTGGGCAAACCGCTCAAACCCATCCATAACGCACTCGTGGGCTCTAATGATCAGCTGCATCTTGTTCCTTTTACAAAAATCAGAGACGCGGTCTGGCTGAAAGAGTGAAGCAAAGAACCAGTAATGAGACAAAAGTAGGAAAATGTCGAATAATATGCAGACATGAGATTTCAGGAAGATTCTACAATTAAGATGTAAATCCCCAAGACCATTAAACCCTAAAACCAAAACCCTGCTATTAATGTTCTTGAGAAGTGAAATGGCCCATTACTTGCCTTTATGAAATCATACTGACTTCTCTGTAGCTCACAGCTGTAAATTTTGGCTAGAATACAAAATCCTAATTATATATAGTGAAAAGTTGCAAGTACAGTCCTTTAGGAAATCATATTTACTTTTAGGAAATCCTTGTCAGCCTGTGTCCTGCTGTCTGTATTAGTCAGCCACTCAAGTTATTTATCTTTCCTCTCATAGTGGGTCTGGGCGGGCCCAAACTTTTAATGTCGGGCCAAGCCTAAAACTATAGATTAGATACCAGCTTGACGATTTATTGAAGTGTGGATTTTATTCCATTTTCTAAACTGTTGAACCAAGAAAGAGGTTTGAGAAAGAGAAAACCAACTTGATTAAAA
This sequence comes from Wolffia australiana, assembly GCF_029677425.1. Classification (NCBI taxonomy): domain Eukaryota; kingdom Viridiplantae; phylum Streptophyta; class Magnoliopsida; order Alismatales; family Araceae; genus Wolffia; species Wolffia australiana. Next base: position 1,736,506 of record NC_135851.1, on the reverse strand, counting down.
AGATAAGAGGGGATTACAAGTGTTTATATAGGGGAGCCCTAATGGGCTAGTTAAGAATGTCCCATATGGGACTATTAGTTACAAAAAAGAGCTTAAGTGTCAACACTCCCCCTCAAGCTGGGGCGTGGATGTTTTCCACACCCAGCTTGCCACAAAGCTCCTCAAACCTAGGGGCATGGATCCCTTTGGTGAAGATGTCTGCGATCTGATCTGCTGAAGACACATATGGCAGGCAGAATTTTCCCGACTCCAGTTTCTCTTTAATGAAGTGTTGATGAATCTCTATGTGCTTCGTGCGGTCGTGCTGGACTGGATCATGGGCAATGCTGATGGCCGACTTGTTGTCGCAGTACAGCTGGACGGGAGAGGAAACCGGACAATGTAGCTCACGTAGGATCTTTGTGATCCAAAGTGCCTCACAGAGACCATGTGCAAGCGCACGAAACTCCGCTTCGGCACTAGATCGAGACACCACCTTCTGCTTCTTACTCCTCCACGTAATAAGATTGCCGCCCAAGAAGGTGCAATATCCTGAGGTAGACCGACGATCAACAATGGACCCTGCATAATCCGCATCGGTATATACCTCTAGGCGAAGACCACTGTGGCGGAGGAACAAAAGTCCACGACCAACTGTGCCCTTTAAGAACCGAAGAAGTCGATGAGCAGCGTGAAGATGACTCATGCGAGGAGTCTGCATGAACTGACTGAGAACCCCCAGGGAATATGCAATATCAGGTCGCGTGTGGGTGAGGTAGATTAGCTTGCCCACAAGTCGTCGGTACTGTCCAGGTTCTGCAGGATCTTCATTCTCATCGGCGCCAAGGCGGTGATTAGCGTCAATAGGTGTAGTAATGGGCCTGGAATCCTCCTTTCCAAGCTCATGAAGAAGATCCACCGTGTACTTCCGCTGACAAATGAAAATCCCGACAGAAGAGTATGCAACTTCAATGCCAAGGAAATACCTCAATGGGCCAAGGTGGCGAATAGCAAATTCCGACGATAGATAGGCCGCCAGTTGTGTAATAGCCTCCGTAGCATCACCCGTAATAATGATGTCATCCACGTAGACCAGAAGGATAGCGACTCCCCTTGACGTGGAATGATGGTAGAAGAGGGTGTGGTCCCCATTGCACTGGCGATATCCAAGACGCTTCATGGCCGTAGTGAAACGACCAAACCAAGCGCGAGGAGATTGGTTCAAGCCATATAGGGCCTTCTTCAAGCGGCAAACAACCGAGGAAGGAGTAGAGGGGACCAAGGAGCATACCCAGGAGGAAGAGCCATATAAATTTCCTCAGTCAAGTCGCCATGAAGAAATGCATTCTTGACGTCATATTGCTGCAGTACCCAGCCACGGTCTGCAGCAAGAGTCAGGAGAATACGGACAGTGTTCAGCTTGGCCACTGGAGCAAATGTCTCCTGATAATCGACGCCATATTTCTGCGTAAAGCCTTTTGCAACAACACGTGCCTTATGCCTCTCAATCGTGCCATCGGAGTTTTGCTTTTCAGCATAGAACCAACGGCTATCAACCAAGTGCTTGCCCGGTGGGAGAGGAACAAGATCCCACGTATCATTTAGGGCAAGAGCTTGAAGCTCCTCCATAGCCCGACGCCGATGAGGCAAGGATAAGGCAACGTCCACCGTCTTCGGAAGGGAGATGGAGTCAATGGAGGTAAGCAGTGCATGGTATGGTTTGGAGAGACAATGGGAGGAAACGTAATTAGTTAAAGGATATAAAGGAGGAGAGCGGGAAGGAGGCACAAGGGCCAAGGAAGATTCTGGTGGAGTGTCTTGAAAGGTAGAGGATGAGGCATCCAAAGGAGGAGAAGAGGAGGGGGTGCGGCGAGAGATATAGGTGAGGCCATAGCATTTTTCCGGAGGGCAGCGTGGTAGATTCGTAGGAACACCCGGAGGAGGGACAAGAGGAGGAAGTGTATGAGGAGCAGAAGAAGGTGGTTGGGGAGAAGAGGGTTGTGGAGAAAGATCCACGGGTGTTGCATGAGAATCCGGAGGAGATTTGGATGGCTCTCCAATGGGAATCGACGCGGTGCCGGGGAAGGGCGGAGACGATGGTGCGGCTGGAGGTGAAGGGGCTGGGGAGGATGACGGGACTGTCGTAGAAGTGACTGAGGAGGAAAGAGGGAGGATAAGGAACTCAAGCGGGTCCGGCTGAGGAGGTAAAGAAGGTGGTACCGTGGAGGAGGGATAGTAAGGAGTAAACTCATCAAAGGTAGCATCTTTGGTCACAAAGAAGCGACGGGAAGGCGGATGGTAGCACCGATAACCCTTTTGGGTAACGGAATATCCAATGAAAATGCACTGGATGGCGCGAGGGTCAAGCTTGTCCCGACTGAGCTGATTGTTGGGGTCAAGCACCCAAAGACACGTGGAGTGAGGTTTGTTTTGAGGGAAGTGGTGGGAAAGAAGCGCTGGAGACAGTCAATAGGAGGTGAATGGTTGAGGGCACGAGAGGGAAGGCGGTTGAGAAGATGGATGGCGGTGAGAACGGCTTCACCCCAGAAATACTTGGGAACATGCATATGGAACAGGAGGCTCCAGGTCGTATCAAAGATGTAGCGAAATTTCCGTTCTGCAACACCATTCTGCTGAGGCGTGTAGGGACAAGATGTTTCGTGAACAATGCCGTTTGGTTGGAAGAAATGGGTGAGGGTAGAATTGACATAGTCTCTGGCATTGTCGGAGCGGAAACGACGGATGGGGGTAGAGAATTGGGTTTGGATAAGGGAGTAAAACTGGGGAATGATGGTGGAAAGTTGGGATTTGTGTTTTAAAAGGTAAGCCCACGTGAAACGCATAGCGTCGTCAACGAAAATAACAAGCCATCGAGCGCCAGAAATGCTGTGAAGGGGGGCTGGACCCCAAACATCGGTATGAACAAGAGAAAAAGGCGTGGATGCACAAGATGAAGATAAAGGATATGTAGTGCGATGATGTTTAGCAATTCGACATGCGTCACAAACAAAACGGTCAACAGCATGACCCTGGAAAATTTTAGGAAATAGACGATAAAGGGTGTCAAAAGAGGGATGTCCGAGGCGTTGATGAAGAAGCCACAATTGGTCATAAGATGCCGAGAGGGAAACAGCAGCAGCAGCAACAGCAAGATTAGAGGAAGAAGGTCGAACAAGATAGAGCCCCTCACGCTCCTCAGCAAGTGAAATCGTCTCCCCCGACACCTGCGTGGGCTAAAGAACACGAGCCCACGACGGGAGGATCAAGAAGACGTCGAAGACGCTCCATTTCCTTAGGAGTGAAGCTAGGAGATGAGGAGGCATTGGTCGGAAGCAGAGTATACTGCATAGGCACTTGTCCTGGACTCGGCACGCTCGGTGAGCTGGCAGGAGGGGCGGCGGCAGCAAGGTGACTCTGTTGAGTCCGCTTCCGTTGGAGCTTGAAGCAGGTTTCCTTTGAGTGACCCCTCTTCTTGCAATAATTGCAGAAGAGTGTGGGATCGCCCTTGGGAGACTCCTCCGAGCGATATGAAGTCCCTCGGGCGGAAGAATTCGGCGATGAAGCATGAGTAGCCGTGGCCGGTGTTGCCGCAAACGCCGAGGTGAGGGAAGGTGCCTGCTGAAACCGAAACTCCTCAATCCGTACACTCCGGAGTGCATCTTGGTAGGTGAGCATCTTCTCCCGATGAATAAGCTGGCCACGTAGTGATTCATATTCCGGGTTGAGACACATCAGGAATTGAAACACACGAACCTGTAGCACATACCCCCACTCCACCGAATTCACCTCCGGTGGCATGTAATGGTCGATCTCATTCCACAAAGAGGTGAGTTCGTTACTGTATTCCAATGCCGTCCGATCCCCTTGACGAAGATTAGTGGCCTGATGCACCAATTCGTACAAAATGGCAATGTTGTTCCTCTTGGAGTGGCTGTTGAGGGCGGCTTCCCAGACGGCTCGAGCACTCGCCAAAGACAGAAACTCCCCCTTAATATTAGGGGCGATATAGTCAAGTAGCCAGCGCTGAACGACTCCTTCAACGTTGAGCCAATCATAGTATGCTGGGTCCGTCACCGGTGGTCCGTCTTCCGTTAAATGACGCATTAGTCGTCCTTTTAGAGTGATCTGCACGTACTGTCGCCATTGAAGGAGGTTGAAGCCGGTGAAAATTCCATCGGGCGGCATCTTGGGCAAAGTAAATGGTGCTGGACCGGTGAGACGAGTCGATGCAGCCGCTGTCGGAGGCACAGGAGAATGCACCGGAGTCATCCCAGATGTCTGAGAGGCAGAGGTCTGTTCTTCAGACATCGAACAGCACGGATCGAGGCGCAGGAGAACCCGGATGAAGCAGGTCACCTGCGGACGCGCGCAGAGAGGCTACTCCGCACGAAGAAAGAGAGGGTCCGCGCGAAGGAGAGGGTCCGCGCGCGGAGAGAGAGAGAGAGAGAGAGAGCCGGTCGGTCGGTTGATCGCGGTCGGTCGGCCAATTGAGCAGAGGACGCACGACGACGGCAGGAGCCGGTGAGTCGGAGCGATGATGAGTCCGAAATTTTGGGCTTTGGCTCTGATACCATGTTGAACCAAGACAGAGGTTTGAGAAAGAGAAAACCAACTTGATTAAAAAGATAAGAGGGGATTACAAGTGTTTATATAGGGGAGCCCTAATGGACTAGTTAAGAATGTCCCATATGGGACTATTAGTTACAAAAAAGAGCTTAAGTGTCAACATAAACCCTAATAGAGCAACTTTGCCAGAAGTGGATTTTGTCTTCTCCAACAAGCCTACAACAATAGATTTGCCTAAACCTTGTCGACTACACTTCTTGAGCTGTCACAGCCGTTTATATGAAAAAAGAGGAACATAACTTTCCAAAAATTGAAGGCCGCTGAACTACTTACTGTTTTTGTTAACCTAGACATTTAGTTTGGCTACACCCTACAACCCGTAACCCTAAACCTTAAACCTTACAAAAAAGAAACAAAGTCCCAGACCCTGCTTCCTAGGTTCTTGAACAATGAAGTCTCTATTTCGGAGGAAAAAAAGAGGGGAAAATTTACCCCAAAGGTGACGAGACCAGGTCCCCTTGCATTTGGTCTCAAACCCTCGATGCTATCATTCTCTGTAGGATCAGACCTGAAGAAAAAAAAATCAGTTAATGAAAGAGGTTCATAATTGCAAGTGAGTTCCTTTTAATAATGCATTAGCGTAATTACCACAACAGATCCATTAGGACGATTGATCCTGCATCCATAGTGATTGGCCGTTCAAGTTTCTCTATCTGCTCAACGTAGTTGATTGATCTCCCTATCCCACCGTGCATGCAGATGATTTTCTTGTCTATCAAAGCGGCAAGTGGGAGAAAGTTGAACAACTGGTTGAACCTCGTCCAAGCCCAAATTCCTTCACTTTCTCCCTACATAATATTCAATATTTTTTTAAAAGAAATCAAAGATTTTATTGTTGCTTGTGTATCAAAAATGAAAGACCAATCATAATCTTATGTTTATTTACCATCCTTTCAATGCATTCAATTCGAAACCCGAAAAGCGCATTGATGTCAGCTGCCTCATGGTTCCCTCGGATCAAGTGGATGTTATCCGGATATTCAATCTGGCAAACAATTATGCACAAATTAATATCCACTGTTTTTTCAGACTTTGAATTTGCACCACATAGCTGGGTTCACCATCCCAGGATAAAGTCGTCATTGTCATCTGGCAGTTATCACTATCTTCATTGCAAGCTTGTGATGATGGAGAAGACGATGGTTCCAAGTGAAAACTGGATGATGAGTTTGGATAACGAGTGGACAAGAAAATGAAAGAGAGGGAGAGAGAGTGTCTTAAGGAGTGACAAGAATCACGAGAAAGAGTGTTGACAGAAAAGAGTGGAGACAGAGAGAGACAGAAAGTAGAGAAAGAGTACGATGACAACTATGATAACGAAGACGATTATGGCATCCTAACGAACATAAGGTGAGAGGACAATGACGAATCATCATCATACTCTAGACATTGTCATCATAGATGGTAAACAATACTCATTAGATGAGTGAAAGATTAACCTTGAGCGCTAGAAGCAATGCCACAGTTTCCAAACTATGCTGCCCTCGATCAACATAATCTCCGAGAAATAAATAGTCAATGTACCTAGATTAGTGGATTTCAAAGAGATTAACAAGTATTGTCAACGTTCCATGAGAAAAATAATATCCTACGGACAATTGTAAACACTTTGACATCCGGTAATCAATTAAAATCTCAAATAAATCACAAAACCAAACTTACGTGATATCTCCTGCAGTTGAGGGGAATCCATACTCATCAAAGAGGCGCATCAAGTCACCAAACTGCCCGTGAAGATCACCAAACACCTTTACAGGGGCCTTCAACTGAAGAACAGTCGGTTCCTGGATAAAAATTTGTTCGGCAGCATAGCAGAGTTCTCCTATCTCATATATGTCAAGGAAAAATCGTCTATTTGCAGGTGGTCTCCAGTGCCTCGGCTTGAGAAGCATGGATATTATCTGGCACCAAAAATCCCAAGTTTGAAGATAAGCATTAAATATAACACAAAACATAATAATAAGGAAACGGAGTTCTTCAACAAGTTCCCTCACCTTCTTATGGAGGCCCTGAGGAGACTTTTGTCTCATAAGGTTCTTCTTTCCGTTATAGGAAGGATCGGCATTTGTAGGATAAACTCTTCTGCTTTCATTTTCAAACTGATCTAAGGAGAGCTGCCGTATGAGTCCCCCCAAGTTTCTGACTGTGTCTTTGGCAACCACCACCTGAAAATATGGGTCGATTACTTTCATAAAACAATACAAGACTTAACTGTTTATGTCTTTAAAAGAGAAACATACAGCTCTAGGGTGTAGTCTAACATCAGGTTCCTGAGTATCCAATGAGACATCGTTTGAACTTTCTTCGTTGTGATAATTGTCCTCTCCACGGTCTGTATTTCCACCTAAATCCGAAGAGTCACCTTCAGCAGAAATCTCAGACGCCGCCTTAGCGGCCTGCCATGCAAGACTGCCGGCCTCAGCTTCCGCGGCAGAAGCTGATGTGAGTATTTCAATAGATTCTTCATCCAACCTGAAAATAAAGGGGCATTACTTGATTTTCTCCGGCTGAATGATCCAGATTGGAAAAACTTATTTGTCACTTTTACTACCTCGAGAATGAAGATGATGAGATTTGTTCGCCTTCAGGAGTCGTCGATGATTCAACAGATGAATCAGCGATCATAGATAAAGCTTCCCTTGAAACAGCCAATGAAGGGTTTGATACAGTCATTAAGCTGGGATAGCTATCAGCCGGGGAAGGCATGTTTTCAGCAACCAGAAGATCATCAAGCAGAATTTCTTCAAGTTTAAACAAAAAAATCTGTTAGACGCGCTTGATTGCACATAAGAAAGCACGAACAGTAAAATAACCCAAATTCAGAATGATCAACAGGGTACACGACTGGATATCATGCTCATCTCATAGTGTAGAAAACGAGGTTTTATCGGATGGTATCTGTTTGAAATATAGATGAAAGTTTAACGGTCAAGGGATTTACCTCCTTTCAGACCCCCGTATATATATATTCTAGCCCCAACAGAGGCGGAAGCATGGCGGCATCGGCGCAAGAGATCGGAGGCAGGATCGACAAACAAAACTTTGTTTGTTCGAGAAGTAACAGGGCCTTTTCTGTCCAGCCATACCCAAGATGCAGTGTCCAAAACTTCCCGGGAGAAAACATGATGAGAGAGATACATTAAGATAACACTTTTGAAGAGCTCAACAAAGTTAATGAAAATTTTAAGGCCAACCAAGATTAACAAGTATTAACATTCTTCAAAAAAATGATCCCCTGATCTGCTCTGCTCTCTATCTCTCTCTCTCTCTGTGCTCTGCTGTGTTCTTTCTCTCTCTCTCTCTGTGCTCTGCTCTGCTCTCTCTCTCTCTTTCTCTCTCTCTCTCTCTCTCTCTCTCTCTCTCTCTCTCTCTATATATATATATATATCAACATCATTCTCACAAAGAGAGAGAACTAGCATGAAACTCACCTGCAATTGATGCGTCATCCTCCACTGACCGTCCTCCCCGGAGAACCCCTCCAGTGACATGAAGCCGAGCATCTACAAAGACCTGTCAACCAGCAGATCAGATGAAAAAAAAGATGGACGCATCTTTCTTTCGAAGGAAAAATAAAGCATTGATGGCCGAATTTCAAAGGAAACCAACCGCTGAGTGCTGATATCGTGGATAAGGGGACACTCCAGGCGCAAGATCCCACTCCCAACGTCCATCAGTATGCAAACTAAGCTGATAGGCATCAGCAAGTGGCTGAAAAAAATGCAAAAAATCAGTTGAAAGATGTTTTTACAGTCCCGTGTTTCTTATTAGGCACAAAATATTGTTTTTACTCTCTCATGCTTCTTATTAGCACATAATTTACCGATCCCATAATAAAAAAAATTCTTGAAGTATTCTTTCAAAGGCAAGGCAGACAGTAGCAGCAGATGAACGCATTATTCGAACTAAACATACCACATTGGAGGAATCCCTTCCACCGTAGAGCAAGAGCATTCCATCCAATCGTGCGCTTGCTGTGGCATACCTACCAAAGTAAAAACAAGTTAAGATAATACAATAATTATGAAAAAATGTGAAACAAAAAATCCTAGAAACCGGTAAGGACATATTACAAATTCATTTTAGTCAGTCGAACATATTTCCTCCCTATATTATTATTGTAAATTTCCGGGTGATATAGAGCAATATTTTTTCCCACATTGTTGTCCTTGTCATCCTCATAATTTGTCCACCTCTTAGATAATGATGAGAATAATTGGTCATCATCATCCATTTCCATGTAATAAACAGGATAACAATGACGAGCCATCATTGTTAATGTCATGGACTAGAAAAATAACGAAGAGGATCTTGACTCGTCATCATCCTCTTCTCATCAAGGATGGTGAACCCTTCAAAGAGCCATCAAATGAACAAACCCATAGATTACAATGATATGAATGGACCCCTGCTCCTTCACTCACAATCGAAACAAAGTAAATCAATATCATCTCTGAAAGCACAAGAAGGTTCTTCCAAACTGGCATAAAAATAACTGCTTTCATCCTTCCCATTCCATGCTATATATGAAATTAGTTTGAGTTCTCATTGTATGCCCTGTTTCATTTCCGCCCTCGGCCACTGGATTATTTTTCTGTCTGGGATCAGAAATTAAATGCTTATAACCTTTCTAGGGTACAGATGTTTATTCAGTGCCTGCACAGCAACTGCAGCCACATCCATTTTACAAAGTTATTCAGTAATTCCCTCTGGATCTCACCTATTTCTAGCCAATACCCTAGGAATAAAATGAGAAGAGGTGTTTGAAAATGGTTGAAGTATATAAACAGGAGAATCACTATGACCAAGGCCTTGGTAGATTTACCATTGAAGAAATCAACAAGTGAAGCAGATTTAGCAAAGAATGGATGAAATCAACAAATCACTTCCCTTCCAAACAGCAACTTTTTTTTTAGAAATTCAAAAAAAAAAAGTTGGATTAAGATACCAAGATCACTTCACTGGAGGCTACCTTGATTTTAAGAAATTCATTATGATCCATCACGGTGAAGGATCCGAAAGACTTCTGATTGTGAAAAGGTCCTTCCAAGGAAATTATTGGAGAAAGAGGCAAAGGAAATCGCAAGAGGAGATCCCAAGGTGTTACGGAATCCATTACGGAAATTCTTAAGGTGGCAGCTGAGAGTGGCAGAAGGCCCGAAGCAGGGGGAAGTCTACCAAGTCGTCCATTGTGTCTGTCTATTTTTTCCATCTTTCTTTATTTGATCTCTTCCTTCTATCCTTCTTCATTTCCGGATTTTCATTGGAAGGACATTTACATTCACTGAATCTCTTGAATGAAAGTAACAGACTGTAAGGACCAATTCAGTCACGATGTTGGAAGCCTGACCTATAAACATTAGACTAGAGTTATTAACGGTTTGGTGGACGACGACACAATCACCGTCATCATCATCATCCTCATTGTCATCCGCACATGCTCATGTGATGATGATTATGATGACTCATCATCGCCATCCCTAGCAGCAGGCACCATTGTCATCCTGGAGTGCATGAATGACAAAGATATTGGCAACTTGTCATCGTCCTCTCATCAATCATTATTGAATTTCAAAAGTTGGAAAACAATGGTTGATTTAGATGCCATCCAAGAAAAAAGATCGGAGGAGACTCACATTCTTGCAGGGGGCTTTTCGCCAACAGGATTGAGCTTCTGCCACTTGTACGGTTTTCGACCAGTATCCAATGCCCAAGCATCCGATAAAACTCGCTTCCCTAAATTGAAAAAAACTACAAGTAAACTTTCTTTATCGGGTTAATTTCTTATGAATGATTATTTTCACTTAATTCAAGCCAGAAGATATCTAGTTAGGTTTTTGGGAATATGTCTGTAATGTGGAACAGAGATTCCATCATAATCGAGTCAAAATACCCTGATATTTGCTGGGTATGAGTCTTTGTGAATAGCTCAGCTCAGCTTTCTACGATGTAGTTTTTCAAGAAGAAATTTCATTTCTCAGAATACTGTGTTTTTGCTGGGATATCATAATTTTCATTGTTAGTAGACCAGAGCAACGTAGTTTGTCTCTGCGGTATTTAATTCATGTTCCCATATCGCTACATTTTTAATTAAAATCCCATTTTAAGCGAGTTGAATATGGTTTTTAGAATAAGGTACTCTGTCGTGCAAAGTTGGCAGATTTATTTCTTGAAATGAATCATGATAAAGGGAAACTCCAAGAAAAAAAATAATAAATGACTTAAATAATCGTCGAGGAAGATTACCATCATTTCCAGAGACTGAAACAAGAAATCGTTTGGCAACTAAGTCCATGGCATGTCCATATCGTGGCCCTGGACCTGGTCCTTGAACAACCACCCTGCCAAAAAATAAAAGACCAAGCTTGATTAACAAATAAAATTCAACTCCATTGATCACAAAATTGGCTACGGCGAGGATTACCGATGCCACTTGCACCGATCATCAGTCAAATCCAGCACGTAAATGTCATCAGTGGAGTGCCCAGCAGGCCCAATTCCCCCCTTTGAGCAACAGTCATATCATGATCAGTCAAGGAAACAAGACAGTGACAAGAAACCCAGTGGAAATCCTCACTTGGAAGACGACCATGGTGCCAACAGCGGCAGCAGCGTGCGCCGCCCTCGGGGCCGGTGCTTCTCCTGACGGCCTCAACCTGAAATCTCATTTTTCTTTTAATTACAACCTCACACACACACAGACACTCAGAAACAGACAGCAAGAGAGAATCAACACATGTAAAAGAGAGAGAGAGAGACATAGATATATATATAGAGAGAGAGAGAGACATAGATATATATAGAGAGAGAAATAGATATAGATATATAAAGAGAGAGAGGCATAGATATATATATATATAGAGAGGGAGGCATAGATATATATATAGAGAGAGAGAGACATAGATATATATATAGAGAGAGAGGCATAGATATATATATATAGAGAGAGAGAAATAGATATATATATATATGTAAAGAGAGAGAGGCACAGAAATATATAGAGAGGGACATAGATATATATATATATATAGAAAGAGAGAGAGACATAGATATGTGTATAGAGAGAGACATAGATATACAAAGAGAGAGAGACACACAGATACACAGAGAAACAGACACAGGTAGAGAGAGATACAGAGAGAGAGACAGATACAGAGAGAAACAGACACAGGTAGAGAGATACACAGACAGAGAGAGACAGACAGTGAGGGAGACACACAGACAGAGAGAGACAGAGGCACAAACATACAGAGAGACAGAGAGAGACACAGACATAGACAGATAGAGAGAGTGTGAGACACATAGACACAGACAGAGAGAAAGAGTGAGAGTGAGAGACACACAGACACAGACAGAGAGAAAGAGTGAGAGTGAGAGACACACAGACACAGACAGAGAGAAAGAGTGAGAGTGAGAGACACACAGACACAGACAGAGGGAGAGACAGACAGACGGACAGTAAGAGAGAGAAACACAGATAGAGAGAGAGAGAGTTAGAGAGACACACAGACGCGCAGCCACAGATGCGCATACTATAAGAGAAAGACAGACACAGACAGACGGACTCAGATAGAGAGACAGACACACACACAGACACAAACAGGCACAGAGATAGAGACACACAAATACAGATTCAGAGAAAGAGAGATACCAAGAGACCAACATCCACAGAGACAAACATACAAAGAAAAAAAGAGAGATAGATGGATCCACAGAGACACGCACAAAGAGAGAGAGAGAGAGATACAAAAGGACCCACATCCACAGAGACACGCACAAAGAGAGAGAGAGAGAGATACAAAAGGACCCACATCCACAGAGACGCACAAAGAGAGATAGATCCACAGAGACGCACAAAGAGAGAGATACTTAGAGAACCACATCCACAAAGACGCTCAAAGAGAGAGAGAGAGATGCACAGAGACCCACGTCCACAAAGACGCTCAAAGAGAGAGAGATACATAGAGACCCACATCCACAAAGACGCTCAAAGAGAGAGAGATGCGCAGAGACCCACATCCACAAAGACGCTCAAAGAAAGAGAGAGATGCACAGAGACCCACATCCACAAAGACGCTCAAAGAGAGAGAGATACATAGAGACCCACATCCACAAAGACGCTCAAAGAGAGAGAGAGATGCGCAGAGACCCACATCCACAAAGACGCTCAAAGAGAGAGAGATATACACAGAGACCCACATCCACAAAGACGCTGAAAGAGAGAGAGAGATACGCAGAGAACCACATCCACAAAGACGCTGAATGAGAGAGAGAGAGAGACGCAGAGACCCACAACCAGAGAGAGAGAGAGAGAGAGAGATACACAGAGACACACATCCGCAGAGACGTTCAAAGAGAGATATAGATGCCCACATCCACAGAGACAAGCACAAAGAGAGAGAAAGAGAGAGATACACAGAGACCCACATCCACAGAGACGCTCAACGAGAGAGAGAAAGAGAGAGATACACAGAGACCACAGAGACAAGCACAAAGAGAGAGAGACACAAATCAAAGAGAGAGAAACCAAAGAGAGAGAAACGGCAGAGAGGTATAGAGATCTAGAGAGATCTAGAGAGAGAGAGAGGGAGATCGCGCCTGGTCCATCGGCGAGTGACGACGCAGTAGGCGTGTACAGAATTGGTCACCCCCGCGAGCCCTGCAACCCACCACAGCCAAAACCCACCTCAAAACCCCTCCCCAAAACCCCCACTTAGCCTTAATCGCTAGCCTTAATCTTACTTATCCCCGGCGCGCCCCCCTCGATCGCCGTCGCGCCCCCGAACAGCACCAGCCTCGGCCCGTGGCTCTTGCACGCGGCCACCGCCGTTAACGTGTGCCCGCACCGCGGCCCCGGCACGTCCTCGTCCGTCTCCCAGCTCGCCTCCACCACCCTGTACGCCGGCGCGCTCTGCAGCCATGGCGTCGACGACCCCATCCCCTTCCCCTTCTTCTTCCTCTTCCTCTTCCTCTTCCTCTTCTGCTTCTCCGCAAATCCCTAGCTGGGGCTTCATTTGGGGGAGAAATTCTCGATACCCAGTTGAAGTCTTCCTCAGTGGGGCCGACCCATCTCGCCATTTAACTCCCCCACGCGCTTTCCATCGCCAAAGATCGGGAATTTACGCCTCTGCAAGTCGCTGTCTTTGGGGAAATCCTGGTGGATTTTGATGATGTTCTTGACTTAGACTCCTCTGGGGGAGGCTTTATACGGCTGGATAGTGGACAACTTCTAGTCTTCTTCCCAGAAGATCTATCCAGATAGACGATCAGGTTGGATCTGGTCTCATGGGTCAAAATTGGACTTAAACAGAGTCGTAAGTGTTAACCCTAGGAGGGGGAAGTGGATCAAGAGAGATGGAGTGAGAAGGAAAATAGAATAATGTACCAAAGATGTTACAAGAAGAGGGTATATATATATACCCTAAGTGAGAGAAGAGAGATAAAGGGCTAATGGGCTTATAGAACAGGGCCCATTAGCCCGATATAGGAATATATCACTAACACCCCCCCGCAAGCGAAGTATGGATGTCTTCCATACCGAGCTTGGACACCGCACGTTGGAGAAGTGGACGAGAAAGTCCCTCGGTGAGGACGTCCGCCGCCTGATCAGCGAATGCAACAAAGTCAAGATCAAAAATCCTTCGCCAACACGCTCCTTAAAGAAGTAGCGATCACGCTCCATGTGCTTTATCCGTCCTGGCCCGGATTTAAGGCCGCTGACTTGTTGTCACAAAAATGGATGGGACGGAGGAATACTCCACGAAGATCGTGAAGGATCCCGTAAATCCACTGACCTCGGATGCCCCATCGGGCAGCGCTGGAACTCAGCTCGCTGAGCCGGGATACCTTGTCTTGCTTGCTCTTCGGTGACTAGGCTGCCAAAGATGAACTTACCGGTGGTGGATCGGCAATCCACAATCGAGCCGGCAAATCTGCATCAGTGTACACTTTCACTTTTCTGTCCGAACTCCGAGGAAGAGCAGTCCTTCCCGGGCAACCTTTTAGGTATGCAAGTACCGGTGGGCGGGCGATGAACCTCTCGAGGCGAGTGCATAAACCGACTAAGTAAGTTGACTGCAAAGCTGAGGTCGGGCCGAGTGTGTGTCAAATAGAGCAATTTCCCCACCAGCTGCTGATAAGGATTCACCAGTGGAGAGTCCTCCTTTGCCCAATTTGACGTTGGGATCAATGGGAGTGCTCACCGAGCACACTCAGTCATACCAGTCGGGTGAGCAGGTCAACGGCATACTTCTGCTGCGAGGCGAAGATCCCCGGGGAATAAGCCACCTCAAGGCCAAGGAAATATCTGAGGAGGCCGAGTCTTAATCTCAAACTCCTTGGCCAGGGCAGCACCGAGACGGACAGCTTCGGCAGCATCGGAACCCGTGAGCAAAATATCATCACCGCCAGGATAGATACTCGGCTGATGACGGAAGAACAATGAGGCATCACCGTTGCTCAGTATACCCTTCGGCCAGAACGGAGGAGAAACGGCGAACCACATCCGAGGTGACTGCTTCAGTCCATAGAGGACTTCCGCAATCGGCCGGAGGACCAAGGGTGTACCCTCGGGCTGCTTCATATACACCTCCTCCTTCAGATCGCCATGTAGAAGGCGTTCTTCACATCAAACTGCCGAATCCCCAATGGAAGTGAGCTGCCAATGCCAAGAGAAGACGAACCGCTTTCCATCTTCGCCACCGGGAAAAGGTCTCAAATAATCCACTCCATATGATTGGGTGAACCCTTGAGGCGAGACTTGTACCGCCGGGGTGCCATCCGCATGATGTTTCTTGGTGTGGATCCACTTGCAATCCACCACCCTCTTGCCAGGAGGAAGGGGACCACATCCCACGTGTGGTTCTTGAGCAAAGATTGCATCTCCTCGTCCATCGCCGCTTTCCAATGAGGAGAAGCGATAGCATCGCTACGGCGAGGAATGGGATCCGACTGATGCGAGTGAGAAACAGCGGTAGGGAGTACTCAGTCGGTCGAATGAGAGAAAATGAGATAGAGAAAGCGGGGTGTGCGAGTGCACTGACGAACCCCCTTCCGAAGGGCGATAAGCCAACCCAGCTGTTCCTCATCATCGATAGAGGGCTGAGCGGAATCGTCCGACGGAGGATGAGCGGAAGCGAGAGGTGGGGAGACAAAGGTGCGGGAAGGGAAGTGGAGTCACCCGCACAAGGGAGGATAGGATCATCCTCGGATGGGAAGAAAGAAGCCAACTCACCGGGAGGAGAGGAAGAGGACTCACCAAGAGGGGAGATCTTGTGAGGACGGAGCTGGAGAATCCTGGCCAGTGAGAATGCCCGGGAGGAGGCAAGGGTGCCGGGCGAAGGAGGAGTGGACAGCACGTCCAAGGACCCTCAGGTGTCACCGGAGAAGAAAGGACATCAACGGGAAAAGGATCATGGAGAGACGAGGGTGGCGTTGGAGCGGTGGGCTCCACACTGAACAGGCCCCAAGTGGGGAGAAGGAGCCTCATCCAACGGGAGGCAGGATGAGGAAGAGTAGTCCCGAAATAGGGTTCATGCTCGACAAAGGTGACATTTGCCGAGATGAAGTGGGCGGATGGTAGCACCTGTATCCCTTCGGAGGGATGCGTGGCGGCGAAGATGCACCTCGAGCACGAGCATCGAACCGTCCGTGATGGAGAGGTATCGTGGACGAGGCGGTGCAAGACCCGAGGAAGGAGACCCGTCCGCAGAGAAATATCCGAAAAAGTCGCATTCATCCGGTCGGAGAACTCCAATGTAGGGAAGGAAGGCGATTGATGAGGTGGGTACTCGTCAAAATCGCCTCACCCCAATACTGCCAAGGCACCTGGTAGTTCACCAACAGCGTCCGGGCGGTGGAAGTGACATACCCAATGCGGCGTTCGCCATACCGTTCTGCTCCGTAGCTACATGAAGTTTCGTGGAGGATTCCACGATCCGCAAAAATGAGGCAAGTGCGGTATTGACGGTCGCGGGCATTGTCCGACCGGAACCGCTGGATACCACGACCAAACTGAGTCTGGACCATGGCGCAGAAATGTCGGACGGTGGATGTGACCTCTGACCGTGGTCAGCAAATAGACCCACGTATACCGGGTGGCCTCATCCACAAAAATCACGATAGCGGTGCCCCCTCAGACTAGGCTGCGGGCGGTCCCCAAACATCACTGTGAACCCGATACAGCGGACTCTTCGTATGCATTTCAGAGGAGTAAAGGAAGATCGGCGATGCTTGGCCAGAAGCCGCAAACAACACTCGATAAGTCGAGTCCAGTACATAAAGAAGGGAAAACTCGCTGCATAGTAGAAAAGGAGGGTGGCCAAGCATTGGTGAGCCAACCGAGACGTCCTCTACGGCTGGTCGAAGTGCCCGGTGCACCAAGAAAGTAGAAGAGCGCCCCGTCGTCCAACAGTAGCAGTCCATGTTCCCGCCTAATCGGTGTAGTCCTTCCCACCTTGTCGAAACATGCCGTCAGGTTGGAGGTGAAAGGAGCACATAAGGGCATCAACAAGGCGTTGCGGAGACATGAGAATGGCCCGCAAATCAGGCACATGGAGGGCGTTGTTGACCACACCGAGGCCATCCACAAAAACTGCCCGATTCCGGCCACCCGAGACGTCCACCGCCCGAACGGCTCTCACGATGCCTCTCACGATACAAACCGGTCATTGAAGGGGTCATATGCTCGGTGGCCCCGAATCAAGAACCCACGTAGTATCAGAGGCGAGAGGTGAGTGAAGAGCCGTATGACCACAGTACCACTCAGAGGAAGGAGAGGCTGAAACGCACCAAAACCGCGAAGTAGGGCGTGGACTGGGTCGAAGGGCAGTGATGCGGACGTCGTCTCAACGGCGTCCGACCGTCTGAAGAAGGAACTTCGGTGTCGTATCGCTAACTGATCGGATTACGTCCCACGGCGTCAACCGATGGATATGCGGAGAACAGAAATATATGTAGCGATGGCGGGGCGATGATTCTACAGTGCGTGCAATGCGCCGACAAGCTACGAGCCAACCGGGCGGGACGGGTCGCCAAGCTGGTCGGTCCAGCCCTCCAAGTCGCCCGAGGTGGGTCGAGCGCGCACGCCGTCGAATGGGGCAACTCCCACTGGAATGCTCCGCAGCGTCGGGCGTCGTGCGAACAACGATAGGCCTTCGTCTTTGTTTCGTCGTTCTCTCAATCTGTCCCACTCACCTATCTAACCCGAGCGCGGTGGAGGCAATACGAAAGAATACTGACGGAAATAAATGGCGAAAGAGGCTAGGAAAGTAGTACCCGTTGGCGACGGGATTTCGCACCAATTGGTTCCGGAGGAGTTGTCAGTGGCGCGGAGGTTGACTGGTGCGGGCGGCGCGGCGGCGCTGGCGTGGCAGCGGCGGCGGCGGCGCGGCGCGGGCGCGCGGCAGCGGCGCAGCGGCGGGCGCGGCGGTGGCGGCTGCCTTCCTCCTTCCTCTCCCCTTCTCCTCTTCTCCCTCTTCTTCTTCCTCCTCCTCTTCTTCTTCTTTCTTCTATTCTTCCACGACACCCTTCTTCTCAAAATACCAATCTTCAAAATTTAGGTCAATGTGGAAGTGCCCACCTCTTCCTTATATATGGGTGAAGATAGGCCCTTCCTTAAGTCCAAAAACAGCAAAACAAACAAGGTAAGGAAAGGAAATAATGAAACGGGCTTGTCAGGCCCAACATAACGAGGGGGTGAAAGAGTTCCTCATGGAGCCTTCCCGCTACACGACAACACGATAAAACAAAAGCTGTAGAATAAGGTAACCGAAGGTGTCGGTGTGCTCGGTGGTCGGCGTCCGCGTCATGCCGAGTAACGGAATGCGGAATCCCGTGTTGCTGCGCGGCTCGCCGTGGTGGCTGGACTCGTCGGTGGCGAGCTGGGTAGTGCCGGCTCCTCGGGTGTTGGGTCGGGAAGTCCTGCTGCTCCTCTGCTGGCTCGATGACGCCCGTGGTGACGCGCCATCAACCCTCCCGGGTGGGAAGGACTCGACTCCGCGAGTGGTGGAGGATCGGCGACGGTGGAAGGAGGTCGGGACGGAGGCGTCGAGCTCCTGTTCTGTAACCCACGTGTCGTCGGCGCAGGTGTGGCCGCCCAACGCACGAGAATCTCTCGATGTTTCCCACCTGCATGGTCAATTACCTCCTGCAGTACACAATCGATTGCCTCGTGCCTATCGGGTGAAACAATTGGGGAGTGGTGTCGGCAAACTCACTCACGTTGAAGGGTCTAGAGAGGTTGGGGTGGGGGGAAGAAGGGCGAGCTAGGTCTGCCACATTGAATGTAGAGCCTATTCCCACGTGGAGGAATTTCGACGACGACGCGTTGTCGCCCACTCTACGGAGGATCCGGCGGGCGGCGCTGCGAGCATGCAGCCGTTGCCGTCCCGGAGAGTATCTCTCGGCCTGAGTCTGACCATCACTAGGTCTCCCACGTCAAATGCTCTGGGTCGGCGATGCAAGTCGGCGGCTTGCTTGTACAATGCATTTTGCTGCGTGATCCTATCATGAATGCGATGATGTAATGCAGAGACATGCTGGGCAAATGCAAGTGCGTCCTCGGAAACCCTAACATGAGGATCTATGGGAGCTAGGTCTAGGGTCGACGGGTGCCTGGCCGTGGCGATCTCAAAGGGCTCAACCCGGTGGTTCTGTTCACCGAGGAGTTGTATGCGAACTCAGCGCGTGGTATGACAAGATCCCAAGACGCGAGGTGTTCACCCACGAGGAGTAGGTTGCCCAAGCCACGATTGACCACCTCCGTCTGACCGTCGGTCTGCGGATGGTAGGCGAGAACTTGAGCCGTGCCCAAGAGGCTCCACAGGGTCCTCCAGAAGTAACTCGTGAAGCGCACGTCACGATCGGACACGATCGAGGATGGCAGGCCATGGAGGCGCACGATCTCTCGGAAGAAGATCTGGGCGACCTTCACGGCGTCTTCGCGCCACGAAGTGGGCCATCTTCGAAACCTATCCACGACTACCATGACGGAGTCGAGTGCCTCGCGATGCGGGCAGTCCCAAGACGAAGTCCATGCTCACGTCGTCGAGGGCGCCGGCGTCGGCAATGGGGTATAAAGTCCGCGCTCTTCTTGACCTGCTTGGCCAAGGCACATACACGGCACTGGGCAACTATGTTGCCAACATCGCGCTTTAGGAAGGCGGTAGAATTGGCCTTCCATGGCGGCGATCGTCTTGTCGCGCCAAAATGACCGCTACCTCGGCGTGACATTCCCAAGTGAGGAAGTCACGAGTGATGCGCGAGGTACGCACAATCTGTTCTTAAAGAACAGGTATCCGCAGTAAGGACATAGTCCTTGTAATCGTGATGGTCCTCGCCGGACTTCCGCGTTGATGGGGCGAAATCAGGGCAGTTATCGTACCCATCTCGGATGGTCTCGAACCCCTCACCTTCATGACGTTGAGCACGTGAGTTCTCGGGACGTTGTCCTTGCCCTTCTTGTGCTTGATGGCGAAGGTGTAGTCCAGTGGTACTCGACCCACTGGCGTGCCGATCGCTTTCGCTGCGAGTGCAGGTACTTGAGCGCCTCGTGATCCGAGAAGAGCACGAACTCCGATGATAGGAGGTAGTGTCTCCAATGCCGTAAGGCTTGGATGACCGCGAGAACTCCTTGTCGACGTGGAGTATCGAGCCTGGCATCGTTCAGCTTCTTGAAGAACTCCACGGGTGGCCCTCCGGTGAGGACGCCCGATGCCGATACCTGAGGCATCGCATGTAACCTCGAACACTTTCCCAAAGTCGGAAGCCGTAGTACGGCGCGTGTCATCATGAGCTTTATCTGCTGGAAAGCTCTCTGCCGGTGTCCGACGACTCCTCCTTGAGGCGATCGGTGATGGGAACTGAAGTTCCGTATGAATCTATAGAAAGTCGCCAGTCCTATGAAACTCCTAACGTCGTGCATGTTTGCCGGGTCGGCCACGACGTGATGGCGGACCTTCTCCGGTGGCGGCTACTGGCGGACACGATGAACCCTAAGAAGGCAACCTCGACGCCAGGAAGCTACACTTCTTGGGGTGGGCGAGCTGCTCCTGCCGTAGGATGGTGCAGACCTGCCGAAGGTGGTCTGCATGCTCGTCTCTGGATCTGCTATAGACGAGGATGTCGTCGACCACGAACTTCCTATGAAGGCGCACCGTTCATGAGGCGTTGGAAGGTACTGGGCGCATTGGAGAGGCCGAAGGCATAACCCTCCACTCATATAAACCGTCCTTTATCTTAAAGGCGGCCTTCCATTCGTCGCCGGACGGATCCGTATTTGATGGTACCCACTCCTCAAGTCTATCTTGGAGAAGATAGTGGATCCCGCCATCATGTCGAATAGATCCTGCACACGGAATGGGAAAGCGGTGACCGTTATCTTGTTGATGGCACGGCTATCGCAACACATGCGCCACGTGCCATCCTTCTTCAGCTAGGAGAGCGGCGCAGGGGCTCATGCTCTCCTGGATGAGGCCCTTCCCCAAAAGCTCCTCACTTGCCGTAGCAACTCCTCGTGCCGCGGCTCCATGCGGTAATGGTAGGTTCGGCGCGCCGGGCACCAAGTCGATGGCATGCGTATGTTCCTCATCGGGGTAATCCGCAGTAGCTCTTCCGGAAGATATCTCGAACTCCGATATGAGAGCCTCAACCTCGGTGCGAGGGTCGGGGCGTCAAGGGTGACGCCAGACACATAGGTGTGTCGTCACCCTCGCGCCAAGGTCGCGAGTGAATAAGGGTCCTCGGACTATCACTAACCCTACTGGTCGGGTCGCGCTTGCTGGCCCAGGTGTACGGTGCCACGTAACTCGCCGCCTGGTGCATAAAGGAGCAGGTGTTCACGCGCCTGCTAAGGTGACGTCGTGATCATATAACCACGGCCGACCGAGGATGATGCTACCCACCTTCATGGGTAGTACATCAAGAGTACGTCCTCGGCGTATGTGTTCACCTTCAGGGGACGCTTCACAGATAGTGATGAAGCGTCGATCCATGAAACGTCGACGGCGTGGGTGCTCTATCGAAGTCAACCTAAGCCGCTGACCATAGTATCTGAGATCGCGTTGATGCAACTACCGCTATCCACGATCACCTTACATGCCTTGCCGTTGATCTTGATATGCGTAGAAGATCGGCGTGCGGATGGCGCATCATCGAGCGGTGTCGGCTGTTGAGCAGCCCGTGGAAGTCTAGCGGAGTTGTCAACCCGCGGTGATATCCTATCTCTACTGCTGCCGGGGTGTCGACAGCGATGTTGGCTAACGGCCGGACGGACGCGGGCCTGTCACGGTGGGGCTCTCGCGCTCGATGATCTGGATGAACCCTATCTGTCCATCGGGCTCCTCGTACTCAAGGGCGCATTCCTCGTTCCGTGATAGTGGTCCTCCTGGGGTACGTCGGCTCCATCGCAATAATCCTGTTCGGTTTCCCGACATCAATCAAAAGTGTAGATGGGCATCGGTGTGCCCGGTGCCCTCGCCCTGGCATTTGTAGCACGTGATGTGTGCTTGACTTGGTGCAGCGCTACGGGCGGGCATCGCGGTCGAGGCCCGGCTTGCGGGTAGACCCGAGGTGGTTGGGGTCGCCTCGCCCTGACCGTGCGACCAGTGGTCGCGGGTAGGGTGGAACGAGCGGTGCAAGCCGAACCGTAGGAACTTCGCGCGTGGTGTGCGCGTTGGCGCCGGGTGTCTTCGGCAGGTGGATCCATGTGCTCCACTAGGTGGTATGCCTCATCGACCTCTGCGGTTGGCAGTCAAGACCTTGCTGCGCAAGGCGGGCGAAGGTCGTGGGCAAAGAGGCCGATGATGACGGGGTCCTCCACGAAACGGCAACGCATCCGCATTCCTCGAAAGCCTCGATGTACTCCGACACCGAGTCGACCTTGCTTAAGGTCGAGCCACGAGGAAGAGTGTCATCTGGTACTGACGAGCGTACTTGTTCCTTAGCTTCCGCGCCATTTCTGCCCATGACATAATGGGCTGTCCTCGTCGGGCCGAGAATTGCTCATTCTCCCAGAAGATCTTGGCTTGTCCGGTGTCTCTGCGTGCTCGACGCAAAGGTCGTCATCCATCCTGTACCACCTGAAATACGAGTTCATTTTGATTCCCAGTCAATGAACTCCTTGGGCTTCTCGAGCCCTCGTGAGCCAGATGCGTCGGGCGCGCGCGCCTCTGATGCGTGCACGATGCTCCTCACGCCGACGCCGTGCGTCATCATAGTGCCGCTCGGGCACGGGTAGTTTCGCCGCGGGTCCATGGGGCGACGGGCGGAATGGGTCGTGTCCGCGGTCGTCCCGTGGTAGAGACGACCATCCGCGGTGCTCGGTCCCAAGGCACCGGGTGATGTGGTGGTGGGCATGCACCGTCAACCCGTAATATGGCGGGGTGGCGGCCGTGGTAGTCCTCGTCGCGTGCGGTGGCTCGTCGAACCGCGGACCACGGGAGGAACGGGTCGAACCGACGGGCCGGATAGTCACGGCTCGGTCGCGCTACGTCTTGGCGTATAGGAGATCAGGTCGAGCATAAGGGACCCGTCGTGGCCACGGGTGTAGTCATCCATGGGCGATGCATGTCCCAAGCGCGACATCCTGTGGGTCGCGTATGGGCTCTGGCTAGGCGTACGGTGGTGATGCGCCGTAAACGGGCGATCAGGGGCCTCGTAATCATCAGCAAGGTCCGGTCGGGTGACCACGGTATTCGGTCTACCAGCCCGTAAGCGAGGGGGCCTCGTGCAACCGTCCCGCCTCAACTCCGTGCTCGAACACTCGGGTGTCGGCGAGCATCCGCTCCAAGCGCCCGTCCTGGCTGCCGATGCGCGACGTTGAGCTCCTTGGTCTTCCGGAGGTTCTTCTCTTGGCGGTACTGGCGAGTGGCGCCGTCGTCCTCGTCCTCTACCCCGCAGGGGTCGCTCTAGGGGAGTACTCGGCGGCGGGAGATTTCCGCGTGGTCGCCGCCAGTAGTATCCCGGTTCGTAGTCACTCGACCGAGTCGCCGAGGACGCGCGTGTGCCGCGTGGGGAGTGCTGGGATCGGCGTGAACCACCGGGCGATGCCGGTGATTTCGATGTGCCTGAGCACCCGTGGCGCCGGGTGGGACGGCGTGTCCTCGATATGGGGTAAGGTAGGTTCCGCAACCAGCGAGGCGGTTGAGGTCGAGAGGTCAATCTCGTTGCCTCTCGTCTCGCGACAGTTCGACTCGTCGCGGGAGGTAGAACCTCCGCGGCGCCATCCGTGCGGATCGCGTCTCTACGGCCATTCCCTGGGTACCGATATGGATGCACGTAAAATCGATGGATGCGATGCACTAGATGCGATGCGATGCGATGCGAAGTCGGAGACGTGCTATGGGCGACCATAGCCGGGCTCTGATACCAATTTGATGCCGGACGTCGTCTCAACGGCGTCCGACCATCACCAAGGAAGGAACTTCGGTGTCGTATCGCTAACTGATCGGATTACGTCCACGGCGTCAACCGATGGATATGCGGAGAACAGAAATATATGTATGATGACGAGGACGATGATTCTACAGTGCGTGCAATGCGCCGACAAGCTACGAGCCAACCCGAGCGGGACGGGTCGCCAAGCTGGGTCGGTCCAGCCCTCCAAGTCGTCCGAGGTGGGTCGGCGCACGCGCCGAATGGGGCAACTCCACTGGAATGCTCACACGCGGGCGTCGCATCCGGACAGGTAAGACGCCGTCTTTGTTTTCGTTCTCTCAATCTGTCCCACTCACCTATCTAACCCGAGCGGTGGAGGCAATACGAAAGAATACTGACGGAAATAAATGACGTAAAGAGGCTAGGGAAAGCAGAGTACCTTCGTCGCGTTGGCGGCGGGATTTCGCACCAACTGGTTCCGGAGGAGGGAGTTGTCGGGTGCGCGGAGGTTGACTGGTGCGGAGGGGCGGTAAATGCGCAGTCAGCGGAGCGTCGCGGGAGATGTGGTCGACGGTGGTCAGCGCCGGGTGTGCGGCGGGGCGGTGCGTGAAGCGCGTGGCGGCGGCAGCGCGCAGCGGCGCTTGGCGGCGCGCGGGCAGCTGGGCGGCGGCGGCGCGTGGCAGCGCCTGGCGGTGGGCGCGGCGGCAGGCGCGGCGATGGCGCGGCGGCGCGGCGCGGCGGGCGGGCGGCGGCGGCGTGGCGGCTGCCCTTCCTCCTTCCTCTCCCCTTCTCCTCTTCCTCCCTCTTCTTCTTCCTCCTCGTCTTCTTCTTCTTTCTTCTATTCTTCTCCACGACCTGACCCTTCTTCTCAAAATACCAATCTTCAAAATTTAGGTCAAAGTAAGGGAAGTGCCCACCTCTTCCTTATATATGGGTGAAGATAGGCCCTTCCTTAAGTCCAAAAACAGCAAAACAAACAAGGTAGGGAAAGGAAATAATGAAAACGGGCTTGTCAGGCCCAACATAACGAGGGGGGGTGAAAGAGTTCCTCATGTGGAGCCTTCCCCGCTACACGACAACACGATAAAACCGAAAAGCTATAGAATAAGGTAACCGAAGGTGTCGGTGTGCTCGGTGGTGGCGTCGCGTCATGCCGAGTAACGGAATGCGGAATCCGTGTTGCTGCGGCTCGCCGTGGTGGCTGGACTCGCCTCGGTGGCGAGCTGGGTAGTGCCGGCTCCTCGGGTGTTGGGTCGGGGAAGTCCTGCTGCTCCTCTGCTGCTGGCTCGATGACGTCCGGTGGTGACGCGCCATCAGGCAGCCATCTGGGACTCCATTTGGTCACGGAGACGAGTGAAGTCAGCCTGGAGTTGATCGATGGTGGAAGCGGAACTGCTCGTGCTGGTGGACGTGGCGGCAACCAGGGCCTGTCCGTCGGCGACTTCCTTCTTCTTCTGCTTGTGCTGGAACCGGGGAACACCATGGAGTTTCCAGCAGTATGCCCCACCTTCTTGCAGGTACAACTGGGGCAAGTCGTGGAGTCGGAAGGTGTCGCCGAGAGGGCCGCCGAGTCAAGGGCCGGCGCCGACGGAGTCCCATGGAGTGCAAAATGACTTTCCTCCTCTAGGAGTTCCGGGAGGAGCTCGTCGATGGTCGGGAAGCCTTCTTTGCGATGTAGGGCGTTGCGGCGAATGTCATGATACTCGCGGTTGAGGCCATTGAGGAACCCCATGAGTCGCAAAAGAAGAACATCTTTCCAAATTTTGCACGCCACATCGTCAGGCGGTAAGTAGTGATCCACCGCCCACAATTTCTTGTGGGCTAAGGCATGTCGGAGATGCTCATTGTGCCTTGACGAAGGTTGTACGCCTGTCCCACTAACGCACAGTCGCCAGTAGTCATTGTCTCGACCACGATGCGTCTTCGCTGATCGAACCCCTTCACCGCTGTCGGGTAAGGAAAACGCTGCCGAAAATCATGGGACAGCGATGCGTGTAGAGCCACCCCAGGACAAACTTCTCTTCCGCATTCCACGTGGCGTAGTGGACATGCGTTGGAGCGGAGCCTCGGTGCAGTGCTTGAACAGAAACGTGATTCCAGGGTGGTTTGGACGAGCGGTCCATTCCAGTAGATTCGGGCGAAGAAGAGTAGATTCGGGACCGCTGGGAGGGGACTCACAATTTTGTAGGAGAGAGGCTTCGAGGAAATCGGCATCTTGAACGGCATGATGTCAAGTTTTGGAGTGCGGACGGCAACCGGTTAGAGGGCGACCGGCCGGAGAGGCAGACGGCCAGAACAGGGCCTGGAGGACGTAATGGGGCCGCCCAGGGGCGGATGACGGAATGGATGAAAAACAGTCTCGGATGACGCACAGATGAAGAGGATGACGGAAAATCGTCCGGATGACGGTTCGACGGGTCGGTTGACGGTTCGACGGTGATCGATCGGATCGGATCGAATGACGTCGGACGGGATCGGATGACGGTTCGACGGGATCGGTTGACGGATCGACTTCGGATGACGCGCCGGATGACGGTTCGGCGCTTGCTGCGGCTGCCGGCCGCGGGCTCGAACGGCCGTCGACGCCGGAAATCAAGGAGGAAGACGGTATGGAAGATTTTGAGGATGAAAATCGGAAGAGGAACGATTTTAAACGAAAAATGACTGGAATGAAGAAGAAATTGCAAGCGGAAGGGGAAGTTCCGAAGAGAATGGAGACGAAGTTCCGCGTGACGAAGATAGTCTGCGCGGGAATGTTCGTCGTAGAGGATCTCACTCCTTAGAGAGCCATTGGCTCTGATACCATGTTAACCCTAGGAGGGGGAAGTGGATCAAGAGAGATGGAGTGAGAAGGAAAATAGAATAATGTACCAAAGATGTTACAAGAAGAGGGTATATATATATACCCTAAGTGAGAGAAGAGAGATAAAGGGCTAATGGGCTTATAGAACAGGGCCCATTAGCCCGATATAGGAATATATCACTAACAGTAAGTAATAAGTTCTTGGTTCCCATCTGGGGTTTTAGCAAGTACCTAAACCTTACCCGGAATTAATTTCAGTTTATGTCGAATCGTGTTGGTTAATCAATGTCAAAGTCAAAGAAGAAGAGTCATAATAATATAATTGGACTGGAGCAATCTGGAGATATGATCAGGTTGGATCTGGTCTGATGGGTCAAACCGCACTGGGATAGAGTCGTAAGTAATAAGTTTCACCCTGGGTTTTAGCACATATCTAAACCTTACCTGAAATTCAATTCAGTTCATGTCGAATCGTGTTGGTGGTTAGTCAATGTCAAAGTTAAAGAAGAAAAGCCGTAATAATAGAATTGGGCTAGATCAATCCGGAGAGACGATCGGGTTGGATCTGGTCTGAGAGTCAAACTGGACTGAAACAGAGTCGTAAGTAATAAGTTCTCCATTCCCATCTCGCGTCTTAGCAAGTACCTAAACCTTACCTGAAATTCAGTTTGCCGAATTGTGTTGGTTGTTAGTTAATGTCAAAGTTAAGAAAGAAAAGTCATAATAATAGAACTGTGCTAGATAAATCCAGAGAGACGATCGGGTTGGAACTGGTGTAAGGGTCAAACTGGACTGAAACAGAGTCGTAAGTAATAAGTTCTCCATTCCCGTCTCGCGTATTAGCAAGTACCTAAACCTTACCTGAAATTCAATTCAGTTCATGTTGAATCGTGTTGGTTAGTCAATGTCAAAGTTAAAGAAGAAAAGTCATAATAATATAATTTGAGTAGATCAATCTGGAGAGATGATCGTGTTCGATCTGGTCTGAAGGTCAAATCGGACTAGGACCGAGTGGTAAGTAAGAAGGTCTTTATTCCCATCTTTGGTTTTAGCAAGTACCTAACCCTTACAGGAAATTCAGTTCGTCGAATCGTGTTGGATAGTCAATGTCAAAGTTAAAGAAGAAAAGTCGTGATAATAGAATTGGGCTATAGATCAACCCGGAGAAATGATCGCATTGGATATGGTCTTGAGGGTCAAATCACACCGAGACAAAGTCATAAGTAATACGTTATCGATTACATCCCAGGTTTTAGTAAGTACCTAACCTTTCCTGAAATTCAGTTCAGTTCATGTCAAATCGTGTTGACCACTCAATGTCAAAGCTAAAGAAGAAAAGTTATAATAGTATAACTGGACTAGATCAATCAGGAGAGACAATTGGGTTGGATCTGGTCTAAGGGCCAAACCGCACCAGGACAGAGTCGTAAGTAATAAGTTCTCGATTCCCGTCTTGCGTATTAGCAAGTACCTAAACCTTACCAGAAATTTAGTTCATTGAATCCTGGTGGTTAGCCAATGTCAAAGTCAAAGAAGAATACACATGATAAAAAAATTGGCGTGGCCTCGAGGCAGGTGGGGTGTGGCTAGAAATTTGTTACATACTTTCTGTCCTGGTCCAGTTTGACCCTTGTGTCAGATCCGGATAGAAGACTGATTCTGGTTTGAACAGTCCCCAGTCAAAAATGCCAAACAACTAAGATTGGCTGTCTTGAATTATCTTCTAAGCTGGATCGATCAAGATAGCTGATAGAGAATCGATGTGATTCTTTATCGGGTTGTATCGGCTATCTATATTGATCTAGTCTATAAGATTGATCTAGATAGTCAATTGTGAGTTTATTCGAATCCCGATCGGTTCAGATCAGTTATCTTCATCGATCTAGCCTGGAAGGTCGATCAATATATTATGCTTTATAATGTGAATGAACAATACAAAGTATGAAAAAAATCTGTACTAATCTTGAGATGATATTGTTAGCATAATATATGTAATTGAGTATTAGATTAAATTGATAATTGGAAAATGGAAGTGGCATCTTAGAGGGACCTTTAATATTATTAGTTTACATGTACACAAAGTGATCTATTATGAGCTCAAAAGAATAAAAAATCAAATCAGAGATTGTAAAACAAGGTTCCAAGGTTCTGAATTATTTGAGATTATCTTTAGATTAGATAGAATTATTTGCAGGAATATTTGGAGATTGCAAAACAGGTACACTAACATCTGCATAATTAGGAAGGAATTTTGGATAGAAGTATCTTGGGATTTGTTCTGAATTATTTTGGATATTGGGATTAATTGAGTATTTTATTGAGTCAATATCACAGTGATATATTTGAGATTAGATGTACCTCAGAATCATATCATGAGATATTATAAATGATTTGAGTGAATCCAAAAAAAGGAAACTAAGGGATTCTTAATTGGTTTAGTCCTGAATGCTTGTCAGATTCAATTATTAGTTTCAATACATTAGATTGATAAAATCAGTCTAATACACAAAGTTGTTTAGCATAAATTAGAGATTGTAGTGAAACTGAATCGAAAGAAGTTGGAAATGATCTGAAGTTAATACTCATTTGAGATTTGTACTATAATTGTAATTTCCCTGGTCAACTTATTTTTTATTTTTGAAATTATCCTAGATGGCTTTCAGGGATAACTAAGACATGGCGACACTTTATTGATTTGTAGAAGCCTCGGTGATTGCGGACAAAGGAGGATTCTTGGAGGGAATTTTTTGCATTTTATGTTTGTGATTGTATTTCCTTGTTGTGGTTGGTTTTGACTTGGGGTCTGGATGAATTTCCTCTCGTTAGATTACTGATTACTTAAAAATTTTCCAAGATTATTATATGCTTATAAAATTTGATTAGCAATAAAATTTTAGTAATTACATGTCCTTGATGGAAATATATGTGGCCGGCAAGCCAATCACACATTCCACATCTTGTTCCATATTCATTAAAAGAACATATTGATTATAAGAGGTGATAGCTCACGGAAGATGATGCAATGAAGTCCTTGGCCAATGTGGTGAAATATCGAGAGAAGAGTTCTCCAATGATTTTTGAACGCGTCAGTACTAACTCATATGACCGATTAGGGTTTGACAGTTGACCATACCCTAAGTCCTCCAAGGAGCGTCAAGTGGATGAGGGATTATACGTACATGGTAACTGGTGACGAACAGATTCCATGAGTGATTCGATACACACTCCTTTGTATCTTCTAGAGCACAAGGTGTAGCTTGGCACCCCACATGTTGGAAACTCAATCTATCGATTGGGTTAAATTGATCCGAAGTTAGTTAATATATATGATGATATAGTTAATTAATTTGGAAGGACAATAAAGGTTATTGGGCCACTAGAGTCGTTTACTAGACTGATACATGGGCCTATAGGGTCACATGCAAATGGTCATTTAGATGTCGGAAGATATACCTAAGTTTTGGGGTTTTTATGAAAAATAACCACTTAGTATAAATAGGGGAAGGCCCTGAATGAAATTCATCCATGCCAGAATTGTTAAGGGGCCTTACCCTTCTTCTCCCTTCTCCCCACACCCCCTCTCCATGCCCGATGCGATCAGGATGACATAACGATGACATGGAGGTAGAACGGGTCTCATCAACGAGAAGGAGGAGATTGGATGTGCTGAGGATCTCGTGGATATGTATAGAGGCTGCACACTTGAGCAGCTCGACTTGTCTCGCTCTGGGATCCAAGAAATCACGAATGTGAACTGTGCACATGTTCTTAAATTTAATGATTTTATCGATGCCGTTCGATTCCTTTCAAGTCTTCCGCGATGGAATGTTTTGATTTGTTCATCCATATCAAGGCCTCTAGAACCTAACCGTCCTCTAGTCACCTAGTAGTCATCTGAATGACCAAGGGGAAGAGGATAGTGATATAAATTTGAGTTAGGAGATAATGTTCGAAATATAGGTAACATGTCAATTAATCACACATTCCACATATCATTCTACATTTATTGATACAGTATATTCATTATAATGCATGTGAGGTGCTTATAATTGAAGTCCATGAATACAAGCATGACTAAGTGAATTGTGAGGATATCATATAACGGTGATCATTAGTTTTAAATATTTATATTTGAAAGATACTCAAGAAGTACATCAAAGCATTCATATAGAATATCGTTGTTTACTCCAGTTCATAAGCATCGCCGATCTTGTACCCATTAGTGTGGAGACACTAGGGACAAATTAGTGGGCTATTTATAAACTCAGAATTTGGATAAAAATTACGTAGTTGAGAATTTGAGTTGAATCAATAAAATTTATAACTAATACTCGTAAATAATTTAATTAATTAGTGATGAGTACGGGTTGTCTCCACAGGGAATGGATATTAGGGAAAAGTACGATCTCAATTGGGTGAAGCGAAGATGAGAGGAATTGTGTATACAATAGTGAATGCGTGATTAAAGTAGACAATAAGATGACAAATGCCTAATTAAGGTTTTATTCATTTGAGATTAAGATGGATGAGAAAAGAGAGTGAGATGGGATCGTAATTACGCCGCGGTAAGTGGCGTAAATGCGAGTGGATACGGGGATTAAAATGGCGAGAATGAGGTAGACCAATGGTGGAAATGAGAGATGTAGTGATATGTGTTGGTTGAAATAGGAAGCAGAGAGATGTTTGATGAGATTATCACAATTTAGAGAGCACGTGAGATGAAGGTTAAGGTGAGGATGGGTAGGGGACGATGACGGAGTAGAGTGAGGATGGTAATGGATGAGGGTGATAGATGGTGAAGATGGATAAACTAACTAAATGCGTTACAAATGATTCAATGTAAGGCAAAAGGCTAACCTTAGATCCCTATATTCTGCCGGGATCAGGGCATCTTTCTGCTTCAGATCAACCTCCCCACTTCTCTGTTGAACCTCCTCAAGCATTTGAGAACCAAGGAACACTTGATGTACCTTCAAAACTTCACTTCTTTCAATCAACCTCACTTGGCGGAAGTGAGCTTAAAGATGTTTTTTTACAAAGATGTGGGTCAATTTATAGATCCAACCCGTCAAGCAGCTATTGAACAGCTTGAAAAAGCCCGGGCACACTTACATAAAGTGGAAACGAAAGCCAATGACTATCGAGTCAATGGATTCTCCGAGATAGAATGAGTGTATGAATGGATAGAGGACTAAAAGATGAAGCTTTCTTTAAAATTTTAGCTCGATCAAGTTCTAGATCGTCAGATATCAAGCCTGGAAATTGGATGATTTCTAGCAGTTGATTAAATCTAAATATTTCTCTCTCCTCATCCTCATCAATGACGTCACGTCATTCGATTAGGGTTTATCTTGTATGGGCAATAAGTGCAATGATTGGCTGAGATTCCTTCTCATTTCCGACATTGATGTCTATTGTCACGCCATATGTAACCCTGGAAAAAGAAGAAAAAAAGGAGTCATAGTAATATATTATAAAATACTATCTTGCAGCTGATGTGGCATCGCGTTAGCGTGGGCCACATCAGCCTTTGGCCTTTTTATCCAATTGAAAATTGACATTTGTGCGCCACATGTAAATGTTCGGGCCATGTGTACATGTGGTGCAATGTGGTGCTGCCACGTCACTGGCCGTCATTGTTAACCATTCCAAAGGGAGAGAAAAAGAAGAAAAAATAATATTTTAATCCTTGGTCCACATAGAGCATTTATTGCTAAAACAATACCCTTCTTTTATCTGATTGGTCCACATCCGCTGCGCTAGAAAAATTCCAAAAAAACCAAATATATTCTAAATTGAAATAAAATAAAATAAAAGCCCAAAAAATACAAATAAATATATATTTCAACTTAGAAAAATCATATATGTCCAAATTTAATCTCAACAAATTCCAAAAAAATCATTTTCTGACTCAGAAAATTGTTTTCTTTTAGAATATGCTGTCAAAAAATCTCTAAAATACATAAAATACATAAAACTCAAAATATCATTCTAAAAATGAATTTAATCATTTTAAGTTTGATAACACGCACATATGATTACGTCAATGCAAATACCCATGTAAATATGGTCATATTAATCTACTAAAAATGCATGTTATCAGATATCTTTGGAGAAGTGTTTTCTAAATTGATCTAGTATGAGTCCTTGAATGGTATTATACCTGATGTAAATTAATTTGATTTATGTCACATGTTGTAAGTGGTCCTTAGACTTCAAACACCTAAGACACATTGCCGATAGATGTATATGTTTTCACTAAGATCTACCTATATCTATTCATAAGCTTTGAAATCTTCCTAGCTCGGATGCAACAATTAGTCTACTATCATCTTCCCTTAGTTGTTGCCCAAGGTAATGACTAAAAAATATGATGTAATTAAATATTTGTACAATGTCATGGAAATATCCAAGACAATGTTCTCTAATGATTCACTTCCTCTTCGTAGGTGCTACTTTTGGTGGGACTAAATGAACATGAAATGGAATTTCTAGCACCATGTCTTAATGAAATACAAGGAGATCCAATTCTCTAAAGATCACATGGATATGTCTGAAGGTTAGACGTCTAAATGGCTTGAAGATGCTCGTTTGGGGAACCAATAAACCATTGGTTCTATCCATGTAAATCTGGTGGTTTTTTATTGTATCTAGGTTTTCTGTTTCCAGATCCATTCTTATTTAATGTTCTAATACAAAATTCAGTTTGGATCGAGTTAACCGATGACATGGTTCCTAATAATTACTCATGTCCATTATACAAGATTTTTCTTAGATAGAATTCATTGATTGAGAAATCATTATAAAACTATTTTAGTTATACTAACATTTCATTTCATTTGATTTAATTTTAGTTATCACTGATAACACACTAATTATTAAATTTATCAAGATTTTCCATGTTTATTTTCTCAAAATGATTGTATATGCACGTTATCAAGCTTAAAATGATTATATCTATTTTTTATGGTATATTGATTTGTATGGATTTGGTACTCTGTGCAATTTTCTGAAATTATATCTATAAAAAAATTTAAGGTCAAAAACATTTTCATTAACATTTCCATTGAATTCGTAAAGAAAATAATTTTTAAGTTGAAACTTATTTCATACATATTTTTATGAAATGATATATATTTAAAATTATTTAAAATATATTTTTTAATTTATCTAATTTTAATTCACGTGTTTTTATGGCTACAACCCATGTTTGGTTCTTTGATTATTGCAAAAATGTGTCATTATGGCATTGTCAATCATGATGCAAAATGATCAATCATTTTCTGAATTTTTATTCTTTTTTATTACTCTCTAAATCATAATTAGACGAATTTGCAAAAAACCACATGAATCTCCCTGAGAGGTGGATTGCATCCATCATCTTCTTCCTCCTCTTCACCTTTGATGCAACATGGTTTTAGACATGGCGTTGGGGATGTAATACCAAGTGATAACATGGAAACTATTCTAGAAATAACATGCATAATCATAAATATCTGCATCTAAATATCCATATTTGCATGTTATCATGAATTAAACTGATTAAAATTGCCTTTAGTGCGAATTTATGATTTTTCAAGATTTTATGGAATTTTTAAAGATTTATTTGACTTTAGATGCATGAAGAAATTAATTTTATAAGGCAAACACTACTTATTTTTAATTACTAATGGTGTTTCCTAACTTTTATGGACTTTGTTCCACATTTTCTCCCATTTTGTAACACCAGATTTGTAGAGAGATTCCTTCCTTCACGTGGATGGCAATATGAGCTGGCGATAGCTGGAGGAGAGAGAAATGAAGAATTTGGATGGCCATGATTCAAGAAAATTGAAACCTTGATATCTCGAGATCCGATCGTTAGATCGGCCTAAAATTTTGAGGGCAGTTTTGTCTTTTTCTGCTCTTTCAATTTACTGGAGAGATTTGTAAACTAATGTTGGGAAGGAGGGGAAAGCTACATCAAACTTGCCCCAACCCTAGTTGGCCAGGAAGGACACAAAAATCTTTTGGAGTCATATTTTTCTGCAGTTCTTGAGTTAATTTGGTGAGTTTCTTCTGCCCCTCTTATTCTTCTTCTTGTGTGTTGCCAAAACGCCAAGCATGGGCGGAATATTCATGCTCTAGGAGTAGTTATTGAGGGGAGAGCATCACGTTAGTTCAAGAGTGCAATCTAAAATGAAAAACAAATTAGATCTTTTTAGGACTTACATTCAATTTCCCTGCAAGATCTTGACTTTCTGAAGGGAGAATCAATATCAAGAAGGGGTAGGATTTCTTTCCATCCATTTCTTCATTTAGGTAATGATCCTTTCAAGAGGATCATTACCTAAACACTGAAATCATTCTCATCAGTCATTCAGGTGATCTGAATCTTAGGAGAAGGTTCAAATTACCTGATCCCCTTCTCTCATTTTGCATCATCTCTCTATTTATTAGGCATTCCATTAGTTCATATAATTTTTGGCTCTTAGAAACATAAAATATGTTCATATTTTAGGGATAGTTGCCTCCCTGTGGATCGACCCCTTTCTCATTCTATACTCAAGTGAAACTCAGACGAGTGAAAGTAGGGTATTCAAGCCCATCAGCAGTTGACAAGCACGAAGGCCTAAGCGGTAGCACACGACATCACACATACACGCACACAAGGTCAAGCCCAAATCATGGCCCACAGACGACTCACATCCAACCCAAGTGGCAAACCAGAGTCACATGTGCACGCATGCAAATGATGAAGTTATTGTTTATTCAATATTGATGAATAGAAGCTCTAGTTTTAAATGTTTTTTATATGGGATAAATGTTACTCTTTTCAGCTATGTGCTATTCTAGGCTATCAAGAGAAAAAATGGATCGCTGCCCATTTGGTCACAATCCTAAAAAAATAGAAATAAATCATGACCGGGCTTTGAGCGAACCCGACCCAAATCATGACCGGGCTTGTTTAATGTATTCGGATATAATATCGGTTATCCAATCATTATGAGGAAGAACAAATGGTGCGATATTATTTATATTATTTCTTCTCTCTTACTTTTCTTTGGTAGACTGTTGATTGGTTGTAATTGCAGAGGAGGATGGTGGGGCCCCTCGATGGTCAAATCACAACGGAGAAAATGGCTGACAGAGCATTAACATGAATGTCTAACATCGCAAAAGGAATGCGCCAAACTTAGTGAGGTCCATATATGTGATTTAATCGCAGTTGTTGGGCCATTTATCAAGGAGATCAGACTACCATGGGCAGATCTATCCATCTTCACCCCTAGACATTGCTAGCAATGATCAAGTGATAATTTTTTTTTGGCCGTGGGGGACTGCATGGGCCAATCCACCTGCTCCTAGAGGACCCCCATAGACAGACCATTCAATCTACGACCATCAAAGGCCCTCCAAAGGTTTAAAAAAGGGTACACAACCCCCACATTCTCCATCTTCTGACCCAGCCACTCAACGGTGGCAGGAAAACCATCTTTGATTGTTCTTGTCCGTAGAGGCTTAGGGAGCTCAAGTCGATACTGATGGAGCTCCATGTTGCTATGGATTTGCTCTGGCACAAAAGAAGGCAAGCATAGATGCATACCAAAGTTGGAGGCATCCATTGACACCCCCATTCTCCACACACCTGAATTAGGGTGATTCAAGTGAGCAGTTTCATTCCTGATGGTAGATATTTGGTGGCTACTCATTTCTATAATCTTAGATCTAGTTCGAAACCCAGTTGATATTGGATTTCATCATATTCTACCATTGTGGCACCTTTGAGGCATTTTATCAAACACCTGTTGTGCATTCACAAAATTTATCTAATTTTATCTAATTTCTCTTATAAATATATATATAAATTATGATTAAGTACATAACTTGATGTCGGACCTAGTTGGGGACGTCGTCCGATTGCATCGAGATGATGCTCTGATACCAAGATGATGCCGGACATCGTCCGATTGGGGTATCAAAACGAAGCTAAAATACCAAGATGATGTCAGGCGTCGTCAGTGACATCGTCTGGCAGATAAATTCCCTAAGGGAAAGTAACTACGTGAAAGCGGTGACCCTAGGCGGAAGTATGTGCATGCCTCGACTCGTGGGGTTTTCGCTAAATCTGAGCATTTGGGGTGGCCGACCGGCGACAATTTCAGTGACCTTCTGACCTAGTCAGAGCGATGATGGAGACTACGACATTAAACAAAATAATTCCGAAGGTGCTCGCACTAACAGACAGGCTCGACCCGTACCTAAGAACTCACTCATGATGTAGTTTTCTCGATATAATATCTCACCTAATTCTATTGTTGAACACAAACTTGATCAGCAAATTCCCGAATGGTCAGTATTGGTAGACAGACATCACGACAACGTTCCACGAATGGTCAGCATAGTGGAGTTCTCTTGGTCGTGATGGGCAATACCAATCAACCCAGATGCTATGGCGCGGGTCAAAGTGGTCAAACGGAGGGGAACGCCGTCAACGGATGAATGTCAAACTTGCGCCAATCGACCAGATGAGTGCATGGCATCGCACAGGACCACCCAATAGTGCATGGGTATGCGATGATCCACCCAACAGCGCGATTGGTCACACGGGGGCCAGATGTATCGACGGGATAGGGAAGCCCTTAGACAAGGCACTAGTACCCTTACTAGGGGGGGGTCTTATACATAGGACCCCCCCAATACAAAATAACCATAGCTTATTGACACGTACTTGACGACATGAGTCAGCACAACATGCGATGACATGAACACAAACACGACACAAAACATACTGACACGACGGAAACAAAAACACAAATATGATAAAACGATGAAGGCGATACAAAATCAAAATGCGAGAAAGATACAGACGTGCTTTTACCCAGTGTATTAGACCCCTGGTTGGTGTCTTCACTAATGCCTTGGCCTGTCGATAGGGCTGGACGCAAATCGATGGGGCTATCAATGACGACTATGGTTGCTTCAAAGACGTCTCCAGTGGAACGGACTAGCGCACTCCATCATAACTACATAGACCACATTATATGGTTATTAACTAACTATTAGCCATATTATAATATGCCTATTTACCTTCTATTGCTCTCTATCTCAATTTAATAAATTAAAAGTCTTTAAAACTAAATAAATGATATTATCTCTCTATCTCCTTTTCTCTTAAACTCTTATTAAATGTATATTTAGTTCTATACTTAACTAAGCTATACTGAATTAGATAATACATTTATTAATAAAATTATAAATAATACCACCATATCTCCTAATTATCCCTCTTATTATATCTTACTAAAATAAAATAATCATACTCACTATCTAACTAAATATTAACATCCTTCATTACTATATTTATCTCATTTCTTATATCTAACAACTATTAATTAACATTGATAACATGAAAATATGAGCTATTAAAGCACTCATTTCATCATATTTGTGGGTATTAACGCTGAAGAACTTTAATTTTGGATGCATGTTATCATGATTTTAGGTTAAAATATTAGTTTTCTTAACTCTCAATTAAAACAATACCTATGATAAGTAATTTGGTCAATTATAAGAAATTAAATGTTTTTATTGACCTAGCCCGATAATAAAAGAAATTAATAATAAAACATGTCTGAGAAAGCAATGGAGCATTTGCATTAATAATTTTGTTTTGCTTTATTTCATTTTTTTCTCTTTCTTAAACAAAATCGCTTTTTCTATGAAACTGGCCCTTATTGGGCCAGTTTTATTTCTAATCGAATGCCAGGTATGCAGAAAATACACAAAGAGGTGCGCGGGCCAATCAGAAGAAGGCTGGGAGCACCAGTGCATTACATGCATGTACGCAACAACTTACATGGTGTGCACCTTGCACGGGTCAATCAGAAGCCAGCGAAGAATGCCGATGCGTGACATGCACGTACGCAACAGTGTACATGGCGTGCACCTTGTGCGGACCAATCAGAAATGATTTAACTCACTGCATGTGACACATTGAGTTAAAACGGTGTGTGGCATGCATGGACCAATCACGGCGCAGATCTTAAGGCTCACTGTGAAGTCCAAGCATGCGTAGTATGCATACGTATCTCCACGTAGATGAAACTCGATGCTCCAAAATACTGCATGGACCTATCACGGTGCTCCGCTTCACCTGTGTACAAAGCAAAGAAGACAAGTTAATAACAGAATAGGAAGAACTTGTTTTTCCGATTTTTTGGCGATAAATTAGGGGGAAAGAGAAAATGAGAAGGCATTCTTGATTTTGAAGCAAAAGCAGAGCTTGCCTAACTCCCTTTCTGTCTCAAGAACCTCCTTGAGCAAATTGGACCTTGAATTGGGCTATATTTCTGTCGATCCGACCATGCCGTCTTCCCCAATCCGAAGTGAAAATCATTGGAATTAAGCGATGTTCATTGCGTGGAATCTCTTCAAGTCTACCCCCTACTTCTGGTACTCTTAGGTTATTTAGCATACAATTTACAGTCAATTAGTTTTTTAATTCGATTAATTGTGTAGATTCATCCAATTTACAGTTTTTCTTCTTAATTTCTGATTTTAATCCCTTTAATTGTCTAATTTCTTTGGTTAATCATTCAACCTAGATTCAGTAAAAAATGCTTATGCATCATGACACGAAATAACACCTTAGTCAATGAAAATTGAGGTAATGAGATCCGTAAGTAGCAAGTCTTAATCAAGATTTGCTACGTAAGGTTTTTATCAAAGTTTTCTTGATTAATTAGGATTTAAAAGCCTAAAAGAAATTTAAAGACTCTGATCCATAAAAAAAGTAACAGTTTGTGATGAATGAGTAAGCATAACTTGTTTGGAACATGATCAGTTCTGAAATAATGATCCCAATTCAGTAAATAAATCGAAAACATTACTCGATCAAACTGAGTTTTCTATTCAAATAAAATTCAGAGATGACCATCTACGGCTGATGTAGATTCGATTTTTTTCCCTAAGGCAAAGCGAGTTAGTTATGAGTAGTTAGTAAAAATGCAAAAATCTAGAACTCTTTGTTGGGGTTAGTCAATTCAAGCTAGATGATTACTTGGCAGGCTTACTAAGAAATGCTAAGTAAGACTTGAGCCAACTCTAGGGATTGATAAAAAGATAATCTTAAGTAATTTCAAGTCTCTGTTGGTAAATAACCTAGAGTTGATTAGGTGCATATGAATTTGTGATGGTTTAAATTTTGGCTTGTGATTTACATGCCTTTACTATCCACTACGTAATTAGAAATCACATCATCTACATTTAGATTTCTCTTCCCTAACTTGATCAAAGTTGAATATAACCATTGCCTCCCTCGAGTTTGACCCCTTACTCAAGCACTAAGGGATAAAAAAAATGTTATTACTTAAGTTCAAAAACCCTTTATTATATATACGAGTCACTATTATTATTATTGTTATTATCACTTCTATTATTCAACTTATAACTACTATCTTTATTATCCTTATTATCATCCTATATTCTCCATTAACCTAAAAAGGTCAGTCACCGTGGAGATAACATCACTCCTATTACACACATTTAAGAAAGTTTTCTATAATTATAGATTTTATTTGATTTGAGCAAGTCAAATCACACCAACATAAAAAGACATGTAATTTTACCACCATTAGTGTGATGTTTATAATGAAGTACATGAATACATGCATTAACTTAGTGAATCAAGATGAAAATATAATATGGTGATCACGAGTCTTTAAACATGCACTCTAAATATTTCTATTTGATGGACGAATCAGTAACGTACACGGGGACAACGGAAGCTGGCGTAGAGCCGCTGACGGAGCAGGGTCCACCAGATCTTAAGAGGGTTCATGGCTAAAATTTAATCGTAGCTGTTGAACCCTCCAATGATCGTGGATCAATGGCGATCTGTTGCCCCCTTTGGTCACCCTTGTCGTCGCCGGCAACCAAATTCTGGCGACGAGGAGGCAAATCACCTCCGTCTCGTCGCCAAAAAGTGAAGAGAAATGAGCCCACATCGCTGGAGGGTAATTTAAGAGAAGTTTGACACTATAAAATCTTATTATATGGCACTGAACGCGTATCTTTCACCACCAAACTCAAACGCTTCTTTTGCCATAAAATTACGGGGAAGATCCTCCTTTTTCATTTTATTCTGATTCTCTTGATCGACGGCATTGACAGTGTCGTGATATGAAGGGAGAATGTGAAGAGAGTGATAGAAGAAGAGAGAATTAAGAAAGTTGACCTAGAGGGAATACTGACCGAGAATGGAGTCTGAAGCCAATGGCGACTTTGAAATTGAGAGGAATTCCTGATCCTCCATCTTCTTCTCATCTCTATTGGATCTCGCAATCAACGGCGGTGACAGAGCCAGGACTTGAAGGGAGATTGACGAGGGAGAAGAGCGGAAGAAGGAAACATTCAAGAGAAGCTTACCTGAAGGATGATGCAGCCGGAGCAAGGTCAGGACCTGACGATGACCTCCATCCACCGCTAAATTTGGTAAGTATTTTGATCTTACTTAGTTTTAGTTCATAATTCATTTAGTATAACGAAAGGATTGATGAATCATCCTCAATCCATTTCTCAAAATCGAAGTAATTCGATCTCGAGAAAAAGAATAAAAAACTCTTTTCAAGCATTTCCTCAAACACTTGTGTGCCTGTTTTCTAAACGATATTTAAACAACCAATTTTAAACAATTTTAAACCAATTAAAATTATATAAAAATATATAATAAAATCTATAAAAATATAATTCCTATTTTACATACATCTTAAGATAAAATATCTGAAAATTTGCTCTCGTTCCTATAAAAAATCCATAGAAATCCAAAGTCTTCTTTTAGGCATTTTAACAAATAGTTTGACTTCAATCATTGACCCTCAAACTTCTCCCTCCAAAAGACCTCTAAAAATTCTGCATTTTTTTTAAATCACTAATATATATCTACTATGTAGTATGAAATTTGAGGTCTAAATAAATCTGTAGGGAGGACTTCCTTTATAAATCACTATTAAATTCTTCCTTATTTTGTCTTAGAGATTACAACAAACACCTATTGGTGTTTACTAACCCTCCTAATCATTAGCTGAATTTGACCCCAAGAGCCAATCCCTGTGAAGACGACCTTACTCAACACTATACATATCTAAGTAAGATTACAAATTAAAAATTTTATTTGATCGAAGCGAAAATAACAAAGACACAATTACACCCATTTTTGCCTTCGTCAACTATGGCTTATGAATCTCTAACATTCAAACAAGTTTCAGCTCGGATGTTGTAACAACCACACAAGGGTGGCCGAGTGGTCTGGAGGGGATCATTAACCCTTGGTATAAGAGGATGCAGCTAAATACCTAGACTTGGTAGTAAGGATATTAGAGAAGGCATTCTCAAATGATCCCCATTACACATTAGCAAAACCAGAATGATGGATTAAGGTTTGACAATTAACCATACCATAAGTCATTTGGGAATCTTACGCGAATGAAGGATTATACATAAATGGTAACCGATGACAATAAAGGTTCCATGAGAGAGTTTGAATACTACCATGTGACTTTTAGAGCACGGGGTGTAGCTTGACACCTCACAAATCAATTCTTAGTTAATTAATCTATATGTTGGCAATTAGTAAGGTTGGCCAGTAATCATTATTGGGCCACTAAAGTTATTAACTAGATTAATGCATGAGCCTAGAGGGTCACACACAATCGATTATAGGTGCATTGGTGAATATACTTTTACTTAATGGAGTTTTGTGAAAAATATAATCTATAAATCAGGGAGGGACACCCATTTTAGGTGACAAAGCAATACAGAGCTGCCCCCCCTTTACGCCTATGTTTCTCTATTCGTCCAAGAAGAGAGTCTTCGTTATAATAAGATCTACAAGAGCTTCAAGAAGAGTTGGAGAAAAAGAAGAGGAGGTGCAAACATGTGAACGGCTTCCAAAAAATTTACAAGAGAGAAGGTCTAGGTTGGAACAAGTTCCACACAAGGTACATTTTATGCATTGTGTTTTAGAGATCGATTTGGAATCAAACATAGCTTAAGTTGCATACAAAATTGGTTTTAAGAATTCAATCAAAGCATCATAACCCAACAATTTTTGCATCAGATGATAGGATAAGGAGCTTTGTCCAATGGTGTGCACAACTAAAGATGACTAACCATAGAAA
Organism: Wolffia australiana; assembly: GCF_029677425.1. NCBI lineage: Eukaryota > Viridiplantae > Streptophyta > Magnoliopsida > Alismatales > Araceae > Wolffia > Wolffia australiana. The sequence continues at coordinate 1,693,564 of NC_135851.1, read as the reverse complement.
GTTGGTGTTGGATGTGAAGGCTAGATCTAACTCTACTCATGAAATACTGCAGGTAGTATATCCAAAGAGGAAACTATTATACAAGATGGAACCTTTTGAGTTAGACATGATGGTAGACAGAAATTTTCCGATCAATGAAAATGAATGAAAGCTTGTGGCACATTTTGCTCAAATTCTAAAGGCATTCTATGAAGCTTCATATATTTTTTGCAACTCAAGACGAATGATGGCAACAAGATTTTATCACCAATTAATATTCTTGATGAACACCTTATCAAACATACTAATGCTATTAACTAATGGTGCCTTTTCCCCAGTGGCATTATTCTCACTAAGAATTATTTAGCCCCATCCAGATTACCTACAGAGCCATGCGAGCAAAGCTTTCCAAGTAGGGGGCTAATTTTTGGAGCTAATAATATATTTTCATCTGCTTCATTTGCAGATCGACAAATTAAATTAAACTAAGACAACAAAGCCTTGATGCCTTTTCCCCAATGGCCTTGTTCTCACTAGGAATTATTTTTCCCCCGTCCAGATTACCTACAGAGCCATGAGAGCAAAGCTTTCCAAGTAGGAGGCTACTATTTGGGGGTAATTATGTATTTTCATTTGCTGCATTGTATATCCACAAATTAAATTAAAATCAGACCACAAAACCTTGATGGCATATGTTCAAAGACTTCTGATGATGTGGATGAGGAGGAATTTTGGGTTTGAGTGACGAATGAAATCTCATAGGCAAAGAAGGCCAACAAACTCTTCTCGAGGATGATGGGCTTGATGAAAGATTCACACCTATCATGAAAAGGATTTAACAGGTGTTTTCACATCATAACTGTGTTCCTGCATCACTCAAACATGAGTTACAGAGCTACTTACAAATGCCTCAAGTGTTTTATGACTCTCTGTTATTGTGGCAAGGTGAAAGATGTAAGCTACTTCCTAAGATTTATATTTTGACGTGAGACTTCATTGATGTTTGTGTGCTGCACTCATCAAAAGATTCTGCTCCACTGGTTGAGGAATTTTTACATAGAAATGGCCAAGACTTTTGGCACAGAACATATCCATCATAAAAATGATAAACTGTTAGTTGATGCAACAACTTCTAGACAACAACATGGTGGAGATTTTTGGACAATTAGGAGGTCAAAGTGGTGAAAGGAAAGTATAATGATGATTCTCCATGAGATGCATGGTAGACCATGAGGTATAAAAACTCTTTTTTTATCTCCCCCTGACGAGAACATGTTCTGGCCACCTTTTTTGGTCTTAAGATGCACAACATCTGCGTTATTTGAGGAGCAGAAGGGGCCACCAACCACCGGGGATTCTTATAGTTTTAAGTTATTGTTCTCTATTGTGAATTATGATTCTTTAATTAAATTGTACACTTCATGAATTGAACAGAATATACTTATTTTTTAGCTGTTTTTTTCTATATTTAATTTTTCTATTCTATGTCAACATTTCCAGAATCTGTTCAGATCATTTTTAAAGAAATACAGCTTTGCAGTAGTTAAATGGTGAAAGATATTTCTCTAAACTTTATTTTTTATGACCAAATTACAGGCTTTTAATGAGATATAATTATTGCAGTTAAGGGGAACATTCTTAGAATATGAAAAGTGTAAAAATAAAATTATGAATTAAATTTGATATCATGGAATTAAGTTGATTAAGACAAAGGTTATTAAAGCCATTGACTACATGTGGGATTCTAGCTGGATGACTAGTTATAATGTTTTCTGTACATATGTCTCCAAACTCATCTTAATTACAGTATGTTCTACTAGGGTATCACCTGATTCAAACAGTTTCATAAACATATTCATAAACTGATCAGAATTGAACTTTTGTTAGCTCAGGACATGGATTAGATCAACCTGATTAGGGTCAAGTTATGACAAGATTCATAAACTAATCATAATTTGACTCTGATCAACTTATGATTATGATGCGGCTAGATCTGATCATGCTCCCTACCTGATTAGAATCAAATCAGTTTATTATTTTTCTTCTTATTATGTACTACTTGTTTTTCTTCTTCTTTATATATTTGCTTCCTATTTTTCATTTCTCGTCTTATTCATATAATTTCTATTATTGAGTTGTTTTGTCCTTCTTCGTTTTTCTCTCCATCACTCTTGCCATCTTCTTATTCAGTGTCTTCATCATTCATAGTCTTTATTTTTAATTCTACCATTTCTTCATTTTGGTATTCTTACTCATCATCTTCTTCTTACTCACGGCCACGATGTCTAGCAATTTTCCACTTTACTTGCACCGTTTGTAATTATTACAGTACAAATACGAGCTAGATAGAAATTCGAAATGCAGAATTATGTGCTTTTTATGCACATGATACAGATATTATGTGCATCATAAAAGTCTTATGTGCATCTTATATTTTCAGTTTTGAATTATTTTTTATCACTGCGTAATATTATTTCATTTATGGGGTAGGCAAAAAATCCATCCTCAGCCTTTGTTTGGCATAGTGGCATTCATATATTTACAAGTTCATACTCGTATACTTAATATTGAAGAGCAATGATGCAAATTATAAACAGATTCATAAAGTGATGCATTCCATCAAAATATTTTCATATTTGAGGTAGGTCCATATTCTATGCTAAGGCTCTTATTGCGATATTTATTATGTACTTATAAATTCTTTAAGCAATTTATGTTTTGAGGACGAGTGCATATTTTACTTTTTTATGGTAGGCTCAAATATGTTGTCATAGTATGAATGTTTTAATAATCTATAAAAAAGCATTAGTTTGTGTTTCAACACAGATTCAATAGATATTGTTCGCTGATGTTGTCTGCCAAGAGGAAGGTTATATTGTGCCAAAAGGAAAATAATTGAAACTGATTATGATGCTTTTTTAGAATCCATAACTTATGAAAAAATCACTTTTTTAACTCGAGTTCTCAATTCCACATGCTTGTTCTTCGGTGACAAATAAAAGCACGCATAATGTAGATAGACAGGTAGACAGATAGATAGACAGACAGATAGATAAATATGTAGATAGATAGATAGATAGACAGACAGATAGATAGATGGATAGGAAGATAGAGAGATATATAGATTAGATGAATTTCCTCTTATATTAAAAAAAAAGATAGATAGAAAGATAGAAAGACAGACATACAGATAGATGGATGGATAGATAGACGGATAGATAGAAAGATAGAAGGACAGACAGATAGATAGATGGATAGATAGATAGGCAGATTAGATAGATATATAGATTAGATGGGTTGGTAGATAAACTGATATATAGATTAGATGAATCTCATCTTATATTAAAAAAAGATATATAGATATATAGAAAGACAGACAGAGAGATAGATGGATTGGTTGGTAAATGGATAGATAGAAAGATAGAAAGACAAACTGATAGATAGATGGATAGATAGACAGATTAGATAGATATATAGATTAGACAGATATATATGTTAGATGGATAGGTAGATAGATAGATTACTTTGATAGATAGATAGATAATGAAAGAATGAACGATTTGGTCGGTAGAGAAATAATGCAGC